>NW_027202527.1:605000-1020935 GCF_024711535.1 Dipodomys merriami | reverse complement strand
TGTCCTCTTTTTGCCTTTATTCTTTCCTTCTCAGCCTTTGTTACTTCCTTTCTTCCTTTCTGTGTTCATTCCTTGTTTTCTTGCACCTTTCCTTCTATCCTCCCCGCTTTCCTTCCTTTCTTTCTGTCTTCTTTCCCTCCCTTCATCCTTTGTTCCATTTTTCCTTCTCTCTGTCTCATTTTCTTTCTGTCTTTCCCTTTCTTCCCCTTGGGGTTTACATTCAGTGGTGGAATTCTGTGCTTTACCTTTGTGTTTTCAGGACTGGAGGTCTATCACTTGAACAACAGTGTCTCTTTCAGCTTGAGGTTTTGGTGTTTAACTGCAGAAAAGAGTGACACATGCTTTTCTTCCCAGTCTGGCTTTGAACCTCAGATCTTCACATCTCAGCCTCCTGAGCTGTTAGGGTTACACATATGAGCCTACCGGTGCCCAGCGACATTGGTGCTTTGAAAGTTTATGGAAGGGGTCGATGGTATACACCTTCATTCATAGCACTTTGGGAAGCTGAGTCAGGAGGATTTCAGCCAGCATGGGCTAGCAAGATTCTGTATGAAAAATCAAAGTATGAATTACAGCAGAGTCTCAGAAATTAATATCTTTAACTTTTTGTGCATCTACTTAATTTTGTACTTAGGTTTTGTTGAAATTACTGATGAAGGATATATGGATGTGATTAAAGGAGAGGAATATGCTACCGCTCTAGCATCTTCTGCTATACATGAACAGCAAGTGGGTGACAATGAAATGAAAGCTCTGATGCCAGTCTCATGGACAGTTGCTTACGGTAAGTCACATAGTAGTTGAAGAATTCAGTCTTTGAATAATGAAAAAACTGGCATCTGTGTTATTCAGAGTTTAGCACTGAGAAATGAATTTGTGGTGGTTTAAGGAGAGGTGAGGAATTCTCAGATGGGTTTTCTTTTTCCCTATGCATTTTGCTCTGAGTTTCCAGGTACGTTAGAAAGGGACAGACTTTCAATGTGTTAGCTTATAATTTTGCTTGTACATGGCTCATGACTTGACCACCTCTTTAGGAGATTGCTGGGTTTGGAAGCAAGGTGTTTCCTGGTCTCGATATGAATGTGTCCATAAACAGTCCCTAAGCGGTATGGAGGTTCCTCAAAACACATAGAGCTCCCCTGTGACCCAGCAATCTGACTTCTGATGCCCCTCAGTAGAAGAGTAGATCAAGAAGATATTATACATATATACAATGGAATTCTGGCTTCCATCAGAAAGAACCATACTGTCCCTTTTGTTAGGAAATGGAAAGACTTGGAAAAGATCGTATTAAGTGAAGTTGACCAGTCCCAAGGACATTTAGGTCTCATGGTTTCCCTTATTTGCAATAATTAGTATCCATAGAGGATAATCTTATCAGAGAGCTGAAAAGCTCAGAAACCTTGTACAAATGACCATATAAGCTGGTGCCAAGTGAAAGGAACCCCAAGATATGGACACAAGAGGTCTGTCTTAATTGTTACTGTTTTAAAAGTACCATGTGATTTTATTACTTTCTGTTGTTTTTGTTGTTTCTTTGTATGTTCTTTCCCCTATGGCATATCCCCTGTTGCTACTGTACACATTAAAAATAAAGTAAGAATTTTAAAAAGACACAGTGACTGAAATAAGGAGTTTCTATATCTCATGAGTGTCAGCACTTGTTTTCATGTTTGGGGCTAAGAGTCCCTACTGTTTTATGCCTCATAATACTTTGTAAAAATGTTTTTAATACTCACTTACTAGGTGATATCTCTGATGGACCTGAAAACCAGACTTCTGGAGCAGGTACCCTCTTGCATGCAGATGAGTGTGGTGGCCAAGATCGACTCGCTAAACAAAACCCAGGGAAAAGGAAGAGAGATGATTCCCAGCAACAGCAAATGGGTGAGGGAAGGGTAGTTTTCACTCCACACGTTGGTGAGGTTTTAGAAGAAATTGATGAGCTACAAGTAGCTTTTGTTTTTGAAAATAGAGTTTCTAGAATTCAGGGAGAGTCATGAATGAGTTCCTTGGAAAAATCTGATTGTGGTTCAGAATGAAGGAAAGGAATCAAAACTGTAAGCTGATTTTAGTGGAGATGAAACAAAATTCCCAACCCACCTTATGGGTCTGGTCATTGTTTTTAGGGTCCTGTGAGTTTCAACTCACAGGATTTTTCTTGTTTGTTTGTTTTATTCTAGGTCATCGACCCCTGAGCTAAGGTACATGGCTAGGGTGCTAGCTCTCCTTTCTTTTTCCCCTTGCATTTTTTTCTTATTTGGGTCTAGCACTGAATGAAGTGAGCTGGCACATCCCTTACAGCTCTCTCATATGTATAATTGGAGATAAGAGTCTCAGGAACTTCTCTGCCCTGTCTGGATTGGAACCTCAATCCTCAGATCCTCAGGCTCATGAGTATCTGGGATTACTAGCATGAGCCACATGCACTCAAATTTCACTCATTATTGTCAAGATAAGCCAGCCTGGGCAGGAAAATACATGAGACCATTATCTCCAATAGACAAAGAACCAAATCGTCAAGTACAGCTGTGGTCCCTCTGCAGGCATATAGGATGATATTTTTCTCATTCTCAGACTTTTGTTTTATCATAAAGTGATATGTAAAGAAAAGGTGCCACCAAAAGGTACTTAGGTGTAAATTCTGTGAATGCGAGACAGCTGTTTTACAAGGGATATTGAGTCATCACCTTTTAGCAAGAACTCTCCCCACAATTGTGTAGGGTGCAGAAAATGTTTTGGCCCGTATTAGAGCACAGAATCCACATGAGAATCCATTGGAGAGGTTATGGGTTGTGGAGGTGGGGGGGGGGGGAGTAGGGAGATGGGGCGGAGGGAGCTCTATTAGCACTTGTCCTGGGAATATGAGTCTGCGGACTCTTCTAACTTGAAAACACATCCAAAGTCTAAGCCCAGCAAAGAGATGCCATTTAAGGGTGACATTTATCTTCTGACTTCCCCAGATACCAGAGAAGCAAGGCAACATGGCTTTATCAACCCAGGAAGCAAAAGACACCAGTGTTGGTATTGTGACCACAGGAGCTCAAGCTCAGGTGATTTGAAACGACATATAATTTCAGTTCACACCAAGGAGTACCCCCATAAGTGTGACATGTGTGGTAAAGGTTTTCACAGGCCTTCCGAACTCAAGAAACATGCCGCTGTCCACACGGATGAAAAAATGCATCAGTGTAGACATTGTGATTTCAAGATTTCAGATCCATTTCTGCTAAGTAGCCACATTCTGTCAGTTCACGCCAAGGATCCTCCCTTTAGATGTAAGAGGTGCCGAAAGGGATTTCAACAACAGGATGAGCTTGAAAAGCACATGAACACACACAGTGGTCGGAAAGTGTTTCAGTGTGAGCACTGTGAGTACAGCACCACAGATGCCTCAGGCTTTAAACGGCATGTTATCTCCATTCATACAAAAGACTACCCTCACCGCTGTGAGTACTGCAAGAAGGGATTTCGAAGACCCTCTGAAAAGAACCAGCACATACAGCGACACCATACAGATGAGAGCTTGTCCTCTCAGTGTGTCCACGGATCTTTATAAACCTGTGCTGTGAAGCAAGAGACTTTCTTAAAGGCAGTCATCCTTGGTCATAGGCAGCTGTTGATGTACAAATACAGCTGAGTTCTCTGTAGGCTTTATTCAGTAGAGCGTTCTGGATCTTACTCTCTTTCTTTAACAGATGAGCAAAAAGAAAAAAGATTAAAAATCATCAACAAGTTGCTTTGTAGAAAGTAGCCAATCCTTCTCTTTACTGAAGTTTTAGTCTTTGAAGCTTTAATGCATGCTTACTTACCTAACTTTCCTCATCTCAACAAGATGAGTCACTCTAAAAAGTAATCATCTTAACCAGGTTGGGGCAGACATTTTCACATTCCTTGGAGATGAGATGATTTTGGTAATATAAATAGTGTCAGATCTTAACTGAACTTTACAAGGAATCATTTCCTGGTCTTAGTTTCTTCAGCCTTTTAGACTGTGAGACTTTCCGTGTGAGCACACTAGTGAAGCTGAATACACATTGACCGTATTTGCCCAAAGTTTTCATTTTGTCCAGTGGGAAAAGAATGCTACTACTGAGCATAAGATTTCCTTTGTACTGTCTCTCTATTTTTCAGCAGAGCTACCTTTCCAAGTAATTTTGATTTTTGCTCTGTGTGTTCAGATTGTGTTTTATAAATGAGACCTCATGTAGTCAGGCTTTATAAGACTCTCAGAAGTGCATGGTACCTGGTGACACTTTTGGCCACTTAGCTGTTTTTCTTGGGTATTCCTCAAATCTTATGTCTAGGGTGAAAACTATTCGACAATATAGAGCTTGAATATCTAGAAATGTCTGCGATCTTTCTGTAAACTTGATATAAAAGAGTAGAGTTCATGTGAAGTAGAGAGATAAAACGAGTGAACTGTGTAGAAAGTTTTCCCTAATAACTTTTATTCCTGCCTTGAATTGTTCTGGGAAATTAACTCAGACATGGTCCTTCTGTTCTGAGAAGCTGGTAAAGATACTTTCTGTTTTGCAATGAAAGGGACATGAGGAGGAATTATAACTCCATTTAATAAATGAATGAGAAGTAATTCCTAGAGTGGCAGATTAAGCCTTCTTTTTGTTTGTTAGAAAACAATGCTTGAAGAGTTCCTATGCAGGCTGGCTTTTATTAAAGCTTAAGATGGAAGCAGTGGAGGGGCTCAGATTTGCCTTGAGCAAAAGAAGCTCAGAGGCAGCACCTAAGGCCTGAGTTTGGGCAGGCAGGCAGACAGACAGACAGACGATAAGCCCAACACACACACATCTTCACACACACACAAACACACACACACACACTCATACACACACACAGAGTTCAGATGTGAAGTTTGGCTTTCAAATATCAGCCAGTCTTTCCATTTTGTCTAAGAGTTCACTCCATGTTAAGTCACTAACTTGACTATAAATGAAATATGAAATTAATTCACTTTGCTCGTCTTGAGGCATTAAGCTTTTTAGAAAAGAGGAAATTTTTTACATCTCTTAAAATAGAAAGGGACACTGCCAAATGGGGCAACTAATAGAACTGATTTTAAGAAGCACATTCTGAAGAATCTTCTGGTTCATGATACTCCAGTCTACGTGTGCTAATAGGCTTTTATTTTGTAGTGTTACACACACACACACACACACACACACACACACAACTTCTTCACACTCATTTTCAAGTTTGACATCCCACCATAAATACAGATTGAGTTTTGAAGCCTCTTATAGCTTCTTACTACCTCTACATGTTCCCATGGTGTTTAGTCCGATGGTAAGGTATTGTGGAGAATAAATTTTTGTATGTGTAACAATTTTCAAAGTCTTCTTTGAATTTCATTTTTAATACAAATATTCAAATGAAAATTTAACATAAGATATTTAAAAAGTACAAAAACATTAATTTGGTGACATTTGTTAAATAAACAGAAAGATAAGAGAACACTTTACATGCTTCATATTTCTCAGCCTCCCTGGAGTCAAGTGTGTTGATTTTAACTTGTGGCATTGCAGAGTGAAAAGCCAGAAAATTTTGGACAAAAAAAATCACCTCAAAGTAAAGCAGAAAAGGTCAGACAAGGTGATGTTAGGGAAATGAACACTAAGATATGTATTCAAATGTTTTTTTTTCTTTCATGCGATTGTTTCTAACACATTTATAAGATTATTTCTTTGTTGCTTTGTATGCCACCCACCCACAGTATAACCCCTGCTTTCACTGTACCTGATGTTGGTATAATTTGTGGAGGGGAAGGGGAAAAACAAATCATTTAAATAGGGATACAGGTAGACCCATTGCAACATTGAGATGTACAAGTTGTTATGTCCAAAACCAACTGGTGAGTGGAGGAGGGTGAAGGAGTGGGGAGGAATGCATGTGGAGGCAGGGGGAGGATGGGAAGGGATGGGAAGGGGAAACAAAAGAGGAGACTACAATGCTTGATAAGAAATGTACTCATTATCTTGCTCATGTAATTGTAACACCTCTGTACACTATTTTCACAATTAAAAAATCACTTCAAAGAAAAATGAAATTGTTGTAGATTACTAAACTGTTGGGATAATAGTCTGCTTTTTGTTTTATATTCAGTTGGCTAAGTTAAAGAAGTTGTTTCTGTTAAACTTTTCCAAGAGTAGAAAGATCTTAGCATGGCTAGTTATGATTTCACTGAAATTCACTTTTGGATATTTTATGTCCTTTTGTACTCGTTGTGAAAAATATCAATTATTTAAGAAATGCTAGTGTATACATGGTTGGAAATATGTGTTTGATTGCAAAAATTAGATGAGAATATTTTTGTTTTATAAAAGGTTAATATGACTCTCAGGGATTTGGGCTTCATAGGTGATGAGCCACCAGTTGAGCCACAAACAGCCCTGTTTAGCTTCCATTCTGTTTGAGATAGTATCTCAAATTGATGGTAGACAACACTGTTATTCTCATGCTATAAAGAGCTAAATACAAAGCCCGGTGACTTTTTAAGTACTTAATCAGTTGAGGTTTATCTTCTTCATGTTCATCACATTGTTTCTTTTATATATATATTTTTTTTATTTTGGGGGGGGAGGGTCCGGTTATGGGGCCTGAACTCTGGGCCTGGGTGATGTACCTCAGCTTTGCAGGTCAAGGCTAGTGCTCTGCCACTTGAGCCACAGCACCACTTCCTGCTTATTTCTTATTGCTTATGTGGTGCTGAGGATCGAACCCAGGGCCTCATGAATGCAAAGGAAGCACTCTACCACTGAACCACCTTCCCTGCGCTGTCTTTTATATTTTAACTTGCATTTTTTATATGAATGTTGATCTTAGTAAGCCAAACCCCTAGAGTGTTTCTTTCTTTCTTTTTTTTTTTGTCGGTCGTGGGGCTTGAACTCTGGGCCTGGGTGCTGTCCCTCAGGTCTTCAGCTTAAGGCGAGCGCTCTACCACTTGAGCTACAGCGCCACTTCCGGTTTTCTGGTGCTTTATTGGAGATAGGAGTCTCATGGTCTTTCCTATCCGGGCTGGCTTTGAACCGCGATCCTCAGATCTCAGCCTCCTGAGTAGCTAGGATTACAGGCGTGAGCAACCAGGGCCCGGCTCTAGAGTGTTTCTTTAGGAGCTGGCATCCTACTATTAATGAGGAATGATAGTTGATCACTGTTCCATTACATGAAAAGTAAAATCTCTTTTAAAAATAAATTTCGGGGGGTTCAGCGTGGGGCCAGAACTCTGGGCCTGGGCGCTGTCCCTCAGCTCTTCAGCTCAAGGCTAGCACTCTACCACTTGAGCCACAGTGCCACTTCCGGCTTTTTTCTTTTTGCTTATGTGGTGCTGAGGAATCGAACCCAGGGCCTCAGCCATGCAAGGCAAGCGCTCTACCACTGAGAAACCTTCCTAGCCCGAAAAGAGACAATTCACTTTGGCTCATGGTGTCCAAGGATTCTGTCCACTGCCACCTGGCTGCCTTATTTGTGATCTAGGTTAAGAAGAACATGGTGGAAACTGGGTATCTCAGGTGATGAGGTGAGGCCACCTGCTCACCTCATGTCAGTTCTAAATGGAGAGAGACAGAAGAGAATGGAGATAGAGGCCTTTAAGAAGTCTACCTTTGCTGGGTACCAGTGGCTGAGGCCTGTAATCCTAGTGACCCAGGAGGTTTAGATCCAAAGTTCTGTGTACAAGTACAGCCCAGGAAGACGAGACCGCGAGACTCTTAGCTCCAGTTAACCAGAAAAATTGGGAAGCAGTGCTGTGGATAAAGTAGCTTCGTGCACCAAAAGTCAGGGACAGCACCGGCCATGAGGTCAACTGCCAGATGTAGTGGGAAAAAATGATAAACCAGAATCTTTTCACAGAAATACCATAGTTACTTACCAGTGAATTAATCCATTCATGAAGATATCCATTATGATTCAACCAATCATAACTCAGTGTTTTGCTCTACTACAGAGGCCAGGCTTTCAAGAGGAGAACTTTAGGGATGCTTGGCGCTGAGACCAATTCATTTTGTGTTCTTTTAATCTTTGCCTGGCTGTGATACTCTCATACTGTTAGCATTACATAGTAAGTATACCAAAAACATCTTTTCCTAACCACTTTGAGGTAGCATGCTCAGCCAAGATTAGCAAAAACATACTGTTTCCATAAAGCAAGGCAAACAGTAACAATAAATTCTCCTGCCATAAAGGTACATGTTATCTTTAATTTAAATGATAATAGGAAATTAGATTTAATGAAAGGCAGTATGCCTTTTGAAGGTACTAGCTAGAGTATGGCCCACCTTGTACAGATGGGGAGGACAATTGACTCTGACTCCCGGTTGCACAAGATCCAGGCAGTGATTGCTTAGCAGGGCAAGTTTTAGGCTGGGTGGTGTGTGTTGGGTGCCTCTTGGTTGAGTAGTCCAGAGAGCAGCCACCAGGAGCAGGATCTTTCCCCAATTCCAGACAGCCTTATCAGGCATCTCCTAATGAAAACCCGAAAGGCCATGCTCACTTGATCTTGTGGGGTTTGAGGGCCATGGTTGGTCCTTATTGTATAGAGTGAAATTTAAAAACAATGATGCTTTCCTTTGACTCTGGGTCCAACTAAGTATAGTGCTGAAGCACCACCTTGAGGCAATTCAGAAATTCAAATGGATAGTCACTGGGTCTCTGGGCAATCTTTGGGCTCCCTGGTGACTTGTCAGCGATGGGCTGCTACCCATGTGCCAGGAGCATAGGGAAAGCTGGACAGGATGGGCAGAGGGAAGAACAAGCATGGAGAGCAAGGAAAGCCTGAACTTGTATAGAACTACTAGCCAATTACCACGGTTGTAGCAATAATTGTCCAAGTCTCCGAGAATATTTTAACCACAAGTCTGGTTTAGGGGCCATTAAGCCTGGTTGTGTGGTATGTATACTGGCTAAGCCTTATTTCAATAAAACATAAGGTGTATTGTCTTTATAGACTCCTTGAGTGAAAAGACATCCAGGGAGCCGAGGAGACACCCTAAAGGAGTGTCTTAGGTGGGAAGGAACTGGTATCTCCCAGTGGAGTATGGTGAGTGAAAAGAGGCTAGAGTGGATGGCTGTATTTATTTGTACAATGTGCACCCAGAGATTATCTTATACTGAGCTTCACATTGTCCCAAACGGGAAGGACCGGCCAAGGAGGCATAAGGATGCTTCTGGAGTGCCACATCAAGAGAGAAACAGAGAGAGTCAGAGGGCCCACAGGTAGTTATCACTACAAAAAGGGGTAGGGAGAGAGTGGTGTGATGTGGATGTAGGGCCAGCAATGCCAAAGCCGAGAAATCCAGCATGGAGCTCCTCCAGCATTTAGGGCCCATGGAAGGGTGGTCAGAATGCAGGTTCGCCCTCAGAAAGAGAAGAGAAGGGAAGGCGGTGGCTCCAGACACTATTAGTGGGCATGATTGAACATCTTTAACTGGTGTGAAAGAATTTGGAGTTGAGTAAAGTAGAGAACAACATTATGGAGTGAATTACATGTCCTAGTAAACTAGGGAGACCAGAGCTCTTCAGCACCTACATAAGTGATAGGATAGTCACAGCAATCATTCCATAAAATCCACAAAAAGTACTAAGCATAGGGCCTAGGCTTACATAACTAATGGCTATATTTGGTGTTAGGACTCAGAAACATACAGAAGGAAGAGCTTGTGAAGAGGTAACAGTGAGAATGCTGCTTTGTCTCTAGGAGGAAATCAAGCACTTTAAAAATTCTGAGACTTGGGCTGGGAAGTTGGCTCAGTGGTAGAGCGCTTGCCTTGCATGCCTGAGGCCCTGTATTCGATTCCTCAGCACCACATAAGCAAAAAGAAAAAAGTCGGAAATGGCGCTGTGACTCAAGTGGTAGAGTGCTAGCCTTCAGCTGAATTTCTGAGGGACAGTGCCCAGGCCGAGAGTTCAGGCCCAATGACCGGGCCCCCCAACCCCCCCAAAAATTCTGAGACTTAAAAAGTGTGAGAGAACAAGTTTGTGTTATTTGAGCCACCAGTTGGAGCATATTATGGCAACCTTTCTATATTAATGCACTTAATTCAGTAAACCTTCAACAACCTTTGCACTGGATGTTACATGTTTGTAAACTTCCAAATAAAAAAGAAAGGAGTTATTGTTATATTGAAATGTCTCAGCCTACTCAAATCTATTCTCTATCTTATGTACAAGCCAGTGGTGTGATGTAAAATGTAAAGCCACTGGATTTTGTTGTTGTTTTGCTTTGCTATGCTTTGCTTTTTACCTCATTTTCTTTGGGAAAAACAATGTCACCAACTTTGCTCTGTGGAAGTGTATTTACCAATATAATGAATGAAGGCTTGCGTTCAGTTTCTAGAAATAAGCACATGAATAAATCCATGTGTCTCTCTACTTCCCATGCTATCTTTGTTGTCTTTAAGCCCAATCAAATGTGTTTAAGTTTGATATGGGATAGGTTTGTGACCATGAGCAGTTCTGAGCAACAGATGAATTCTCTGGTGTAGCCAGCTGCCTGATCCTCAGGAGAGGACAGTTGGTTGAGATCTCTGAGAAGCTGGAGGATCAAGTTCAAAACCAGCCTGGAGGGAAAAGTCGGTTACAACCCTTTTCCACAATTACCAACACAAAGCCCGTCAGAAGGCCTGTCTCATGTCCTAGAGAGCCAGGCATGCAAGCAAGCACACAGGCAGAGCAAGCTCAAGGCCCAGAGGTCCTACCCATGTACCTATTACAGTTAAACAAACAAACAAACAAACAAATCAAAACCAAAATCCTTGCCTCCTTCACAGCTACCTGTTTTGTATTCACAGCATGTGCTTCTGGAATGTTCTTGTCTCCACCAATAGATAGCCTTTCCTTGGTGCTTATTTGTAAAAGTACAATGGAAACCATGTAGAATCTTTTTCCTCTTGTCTATTGTGGATTTTGTGGGTTTGTCTGTTTGTTTGAAGCTGTTGTTTTTGCTGTTGTTGTTGCTGTTCCTGATAGCAGAGCTTGCTGCTGATTGCTTTGTGATGATCAGAGTATCTCAGATTTGTTTGCCTAGGCTATTTCTGAAGCCTAATTCTCAGACATCAGCCTCTGAGTAGTTGGGCTACTAGGCATTTTGCTGTTGTTGTAAGCTGTACTGGTGGTTGAACTCAGGGTCTTGGGCAGTCACCCTACAGCTTATGCTGCACTTGCCACCCCCCAAAAAATTCGTTGTAAAAAGTGTTTCAAAGGCAGTTACTCAGCAAATATGTGGTGACCTCCGTTTCTGAATTTTTGTCATAAGGCAGTGAACAACAAAAACACAATATAGAATGTAGTGGGCCCTTCAAATAAGATCTTGAAAATACCACATAACATGCATAATGACCGTTTCTGGTAAGTTCATAGATTGAATCAAGGGCCTACTAGATTATTTCTGCATTATTGTTTGTATTTTCCTATCACATCAACTTCTCATCTTCAGTATCTTTATTTTTTCTCTCGCTCACAGGACTTTGTTTTAGGTTAATGTACAATGAGATTGCCAAGTAGCTATTTGTTAGTGCCATGAAAGAGTGGAGCTGAGCCATTTGCAAGTGCCACGTGAGGCCTATAGTCCTAGCTACTCAGAAAGCTAAGATATGAGGATTGAAGTTTTATGCCAGATGGAGCAGGAAAGGCTGTGAGACTCTTATCTTCAATTCAACACCAGAAGACACGGAGTGGAGTGTGTCTCCAGTGGAAGAGTGCGTAGCCTTGATCAGAACACCCAAGCCCTGAGTTCAATCATTCCCCACCCCCAAATGCACACACATGCACACCCAGTAGCATAGACATTCTAACCACTTTCAACCAGGAAGCAAAACAATTTACCAGTAGTTAAACTTACTCCTGTAGTCAACTACAGAATAACGTCTTGGGCCTTTAAAAAAAAAAAAAAGTTATTTGTTGAGTGTGTTTGGAGGTGATATAGCCGTTTCTATTTCACTGAAGAGTTTGAAGAGATTAGGAAAGAGTTCTCCTTGGAAGGTCTTATAGACTCAGGCTGTGAATCCATCTGGTCCCAGGCTTTTCTTGGATGGGTGGTCCTTTACTGCCATTTCAATTTCATTACTCGTTACTGATCTAAATTAAAGTTAAATCTTCACTTTGGGGGCCAGTTGGGGCTGTCAATGTTCTCTAGGAATGCCACCATCCTCCTAGATTCTCAAAGTTATTGGCATAAAGATTTGTGAAGTATAATGCTTGGAATCTTGCATATTTCTGTTGGGATGTGTCCCACTTTCATCTCTAAATTCTTTTATTTGGGTGTGCTTCCTTGATAGGGTGTCCATTTTGTTATGTCTTCAGAGAGCCAGCATTTTGTTTTGTTGATTATATGATCTTTTATGCTCTAATTAGCTATTTCTGATTTGATTTGGATTATTTGTTTCCATCTATTGATAGGCGATTTGGCTTATTCCTGTTTTTCCAGGAGATTGAGCTGCATCACTAAAATGCTGACTTGAATTTTCGCCAACTTCTTGAAGTAAGTCAGCACTCAGAGCTCTACATTTTCCTCTGAGTACTGCCTTTGTTGTGCCCCAGACAAACTGGTATTGTGTGTTAAGTCTTATTATTTTCCATACAAGTTTGAATATTCCAACTAATATAACACATTGAGCAAGCTTCGGAGTGGTGCATAAAGAATCGCGAGCTATGTACAGATGACCATACAGAATAATATTCTATGACACGGTACTTCAAGAAAGGGAAACAAGACATTGTTGCTGTTTCACTTTCATTTTCTTTTGGTCTGGCTTCTTGGATTATTTGTATTTGGGAAGGTAAGAAAGGGCACTGCAAAGGTGGAACAAGGATGAACATATGCAATAGGGATACTCACTAGGCCCTTTGTGGAAAATGGACTGTGTATCCTGTGGGTAGGATTCATGTAACTGTAAATCTTCTGTGTTTAAACTTTGCCGTGACAATTCCCAAAAGCGTTACTTGTTCATATGATAAAGGAGATGTACACAGTGGTTACAGTTACACAGTACATATAATCAGTATATATGTCTTTGAACAGTGTCACCTCATCCCCACTCTGCTTTCTTGGGCTTTTAATAAAGGATTTCTTAACATACTACCAGCCATACAATTTCTTCTTTTAATTTTTTTTTTTACTGGGAAATACAGTCTAGAGGGTTATAATTACATGAGCAAGTCCTTGAGTACATTTTGTATCCAATATTGTTGTTTCTTCCTTTGTTTCCCCTTACCATCCCTTCTCATCTCACTCCCCTTCCCCCCTCTTTTTTAACATTCTGTTCTTTTTATTGTAAGTTGCTTTTTCTACTTTATCTTTTGGGGGCTGTCCTCTGTTTTGAACTTGGCCTGGTCTCGTTGGCTAGGCAAGCAGTGTTTTGCGTCACACACCAAATCCCAATGCCCCCATGCCCGCTTCTCTTTTTTTCAGTATGCTTAGTTTTAGACAATGTTTGATGTGTTGTTCTGTGTGTGGCAATGTGTTTGTGTGTGCTGCACCAGGTCTGGGGTTTAAACTTGCAGCCAAAGCTCATGGCTTTTTGTCCCTTGAGCCACATCTCTACTATTACTTTGAGTTCTTTGCTGGGAAAAAATGAGAAGGGTCTCTTGGATTGCTGGCTTCTAACATTGGCCTGTTTGAGTCCCTAGGCCTGTAGGGTTTAGCCATAGACACAGGGATAGGGTCTGCATGTTTTTCTCTTTATTTATTATAGACCTGTGTCTAACTGCACTTTCCCTGCTTGTGTCCTCTGGAGACTCAAGGATTACAGACATGCACCACTTGCACAGCTTGTTTAGATGAGGCCCCAACATTTTGTATGCCTACGGAAACTGAAATACTCTAGTTTTCTTTACCTGAGCAGCTATGAGTTAGTTACAGGCACACGTCACCCAGTTGAGCGTGAATGTATTTTCCATGGATGTATGAAAAGTAGTTACTACAGATTGTCTAAAATGTGTACATATTAAGAGGGTGCCAAGTGACATTTTGTGCAATGTGTAAATCTGGGTAACATCCTTTCATTAAAGCTGAGTTTACCAATGGAAAGTAATATCCATGAACATTTAGAAAGTGGCTTTATGGGTTTGATTTTATCATGTTTTGGTTTTGCTTTTGCTTTTGCACCCTGAATTGTTGTTGAACTTGTTTGTGGGTGTTTTGTTTGTTTGTTTGATAGAGTGACTTGTGCCAGGCCTGGGGCTTGACCTCAAGGCCTCAGGGCCCTCATTTGGCTTCTCCAGGTGGCCCTTTCACTCCTGCTCACAACTAGGGCTTCACTGTCCTTGCCAAGCCTGCACAACCAAGTTGCTCTTGGAATATCTACCGAAACAAAACAAGTAATCTACCATTACTTGCCTTGTCTCCGATTTTTCTTTTCTGTTTTCTTTGAGCAGTGTTCTCTCACTCAATTACTGGTGCTGCCTCCCAACTCACTTTCTCCCCTCACCTGCCCAGTTTCTGGAATCACGGAAGTGTACTACCATGCCTGGCTTGCTCTTTGGTTTGTAGTGAAGCATTACAGGGGTTAGGGGGGAAGCATTTCAGTGCTGCGTACTGAATGTATACAATGTATGCCTCCACAATATAGCAGGCAAGGTGGAGTATGTCTTTAATACAGGTAAAGGAGTTGTAGTTTTTACTTGGAAAAGGGTGCTAATCTCCCATGAAGGATACTGGTTAGGTGATATGCTAGTGAGGTCTTAGTATAAACACAAACATATTATCACTTCACATTAAAAACAAAACAAAAGCAAAGAACAGAACAGATCAGAACAGAACAACAAAATACCAACTTCACTCAGTTGTCAGAAAACACTGAAGCTTTGAAAGGTAAGTAACCATGTAGAACATTTCCAATGACTTCTGCAGAGCTTCGGGTTTCGTCTGTAAGATGTTTTACTCTCTTAAGTGGTGTTTATGTTTTGTTGGTTCTTTTTGCCTTTTTTCTTTTTTTTTTCTTTTGTGGGTTCCTGGGGCTTGAACTCTGGGCCTGGACACTGTCCCTCAGCTCTTCACCTCATGGCTAGTACTCTACCACTTGAGCCACAAAGCCAATTCCGATATTTTGCGTGGTTTATTGAAGATAGGAGTCTCACCAACTTTTCTGCCCAGGGTGGCTTTCAACCTCAATCCTCAGATCTCAGCCTCCTGAGTAGCTTGGATGACAAGCATGTGCCTCCTATGTGTTGGTTGGTTTTTGTACTTAGATGAGAGTACAAGCGATACACTAGTGAAGTATGATAGAAAATTTAAAAAGCAAAACTAAACATGGGCCATTTAAAGATTTCACATCTACTTACTGGGTGTTTTCCTTTAGGTACCTTTTGTCTCCACATGTGTGCCAGCACTGGGGCCTGAAACTTCGGGTGACAGCTGTGCCTGGTCTCTTGCTGATGCTAAGACCTCTGCCACAGGAGTCACACCTGCAGATCTCCATTTCAAAGGGCAAGCGAACTCTCTCCTTCTGCGTGTATTTCTGTCTGTCTGTCTGTCTGTCTGTGTCTCTCTCTCTTTCTCTCTCACTCTGTCTGTCCAATTTTAAGGGAATGAAGGCCTGTGAGCCCATCTCTGAGAAGACCTCGAGAGGAAGGATGGAAGATCCTAAGTTTGGTGTAGTAAAGCTTCCTAGGCAGATCATGTGTTGAAACGAATGAAGCAGTAAACGAGTAAGTAAGCGCATTGTGGCAAATAACTAAATACATCAATGAACAGAATGCAATGCAAACCAGAACTATAGGATTTGAGAGCTGGTCGATCCTGTGGAATCCAGCGTAGGTATGAGTATGTGTAGTTGGTTTGTAATCATCCAGGATTCATATCCCATGATGCTGACGGAGGTTCACATGTAATCCTGTTCCTTTTCGTGTATCGACGAATATGGAAAATGTGCGGATGCCATCGTTAGAATGCACTGTCTTTCCACATTTCAAGTCAGAATCTCAGATTGCCGACTGCCTTAATAAGGTTGTGAGCAAACGGTTTAGTGTTGCACTGGGACCTCCTCTCCGGCTTCCCTTTCCATTCAAAGGTTTCGTTGAGGTGGTCTGCAGGCCTGCCAGGTAGGACTGGAGGTGAAGATTAGGTCAGGCCATGGCCTGGACTGCTAACTTCTCCAAGGGGGCTTGCTTGAAGGAGGGCCTTGCTGCAGCTTTGGGGCAGGGCAGGCGTCTGGGCGCAGGTCAGTGGTGGCTGTGGAGGCAAAGAGAACCTTGTGACCCGCCCCTAGGAGACCCCGCCTCACGTGACCAGCGGGTCCCCTGTTGTCAATCACCAAGAGGTCCTCCAAGAGGTCCTCCAAGAGGTCCTCCAGGAGCCGGCAGGAGGCGCCTATGTGCCCTTCCGCCTGTTCCCGGGTGTGTCTGTCTGGTGATGACGTAAGTAAGTGACGTACTTGGTAACGGTTGTCCTGTGCTGGGGAGCTCGGACCCCTTCGTTCCTCCCCTGCCCCACCAGCCACAGCCTGGCTCAGTGCCACCTGGGCAAGGCCTTCCCGTGTTATCCGCGCCATCTCCGACCCTTGCTCAGCCGGTGTAGTCCGGTGAGTCCTGGACGCCTCTGTGTCCTTGGGCCCTAGTGTCAGTGCGGTGGTCTGGGCGGCGCCCCCCATGGTCCCTCCCCTGCGTCGGGCTGGGCGACGCTGCTCCAGAGCCTCAGTAGGCCCTGAAGACGCAGCTTGCGATGCCGAGCAGGCCGGGGAAGGCCACAGTGGGAGTAGGCCGCAGTGGGAGTCGGCTGCAGGGAGTGGTGGCCATGGCGCGCTCTTGGGAGGAAGCGGGTGGAGGTGGTGGCTGGGTGGCCCAGCGGTGCGAGGCAGCCGAAGCGGCCCTAGTGGACCGACAAGTGATCCAAAGTGGGGGCGAAAGGAGACGGGCAAAGGCCAAAGGTCCAGGCCTGCGACGAAGGCCGCAGCCGCGCCGCACACATTTTTCACTGTGTAAACATCGGCAGTGGTGGACTAACTCCCTGTGGGGGAAAAGATGCTGGAGTGTCTGTAAGCCTACCTTCTCCAGGAAACGACCAGGGATTGCAGGAGAGGGGGAGCACCATTCTGAAGGCGGCCTCTGGAGAGAAAGATTTCTCTCTGGTGGGTGAGGAGGATGTACAGCAAGAGAGTGGGAGGCCGCACGCGCAGTGAGCCGGCCCTGCCCTCTCTGCCTGTGCGCCTTCTTTGCTGGGCTGTCTTTCTCTGCACTTCAGCTTCATTTCCTGGTGCTGCCTAGTGGTGCCTGGTGCTGCCTGGTGCTGCCTAGTGCTGCTTGGTGCTGCCCGTTGCTGCCTGGCGCTTTCTCACATGGTTTGTCCCCTGGGTGGCTGCAGTGAGACCCCAGGAAATTCAATTTTTGCTCGAGTACACTCATATGAGCCCTTAAGTTGAGGCGGTGCCGATTTCAGCCAGTATTGCCCCCACTGTCTGAAAATGCAAACTCAAATTCGATGCGAAAAAACTGCTTCCTAGTGTGTCCAGTGGAAGACTAGTGTAAATTAGGACAATGAAAAGGTCTGGAGGTTATATTGTCATGTATCGGGAGAAAGTTTTTCACTTCTTGAATGAACGATGATTTATCTTTTTGTTTCCCTTTTATTTTTCCCTGTCGTTTTCCTGTCCCTTTTTCCTTTCAATATCCTTGGCATGACAGTGGGTTTGGAAGTTGGCTGTACGTTTTTTCCTCTGAAGAAATGCTAAGTGTTACTAGTGCATACTGGAGACCTTACATGCTTATGGGGGTGTTTGTCCTCTAGTGGTGGGGGTTGGGGGACGAGAGCAAAATAAAAACGTTCTTCTCTCAGAGGACTTTGGTCTTACTGGTTGCTGAGCAGTGAGAGAACCATAGTCGATGCACTGTGGAAGGTGTAAGGAGAGCTGACTAGGGTCTTCTGTGGGGCAGTATACGGCTCAGAAAGCTGGCCGCTGGGGATTTTAGCTTACATGCACAGCATTATGAAAAAGTAGGTATTTTAATGTGTTGAGGTGTTCTTTTTTTTTTATTTTTCTTATACTGGTGTGTGGAACTGTTTCTGCCTCTTTGCTGCAATAAAGAAAATGGAAAGTATTAGATCATCCAGATTTTTCCATTCTTGTAAGAAGTATGTAAATAAGTGCTAATCATGTCTAATGGGAAATGGTTTAGAACACAATTTGGAAAGTAGAAACTGGCAGTTCCTTCAAATGAAAGTAAAAAATAATCTTCTAATGAAATCATATATTGCTAAGTGTGATTTATCCTGCCATGGAAACCATACCTGATGTATCAATTGTCATTATTTAAATACATAGAAACATGCGGTGCTAATACGCTTCAAATGCCTGTTAAAGAAACATGGGAATTAACTTTTAGAGTTGTCAGATTACTGACCAAACAAAGTCAGAAATAATTGATCTGTTGAGCTCAGACTAACATATTGTGTAGATGCTGGCAGGTCCTTGGGGTCCCATTTTGGCTGGAGGAGGGGGTGAGCAGGGTCCACCATCCTCTGCTCTTCACCCCCAGCTTCCAGTGCTCATGGAGTTACACCTTGGCTTTTAGAGAGATTCCCAGGCATGAGCATAGCAGTGCCACAAGTCCGTGTTGGTAGAGCCAGCAGTTCCTCAGCAGCTGCACTCAGGGGCTGTGGGCATGAGACAGGGGGCACCGTGGCCAGGACACCACTGCTGCTCAGATGAGTTGGACACTTTAATTACTGCTAATCAGTGGGACAGCCTGGCTCTGGGAGATGAAATCGTGCTTGGATATCTTTTTAATTAATAGATAAGCCAAATAGCTATATGGCATGAAAAAAATTATATGATAATACGCTTTGAGGTTTTCCACTCAGAAAATAATGAGAATTTTTGACCATAGGAAGCTGTGAGGGTGCGTGTGAACTCTTGCTCTGTCACATACAGCTAATGACATGTGGCTTTCATACTTTTTTTCTTTTAGTGTCTCAGGTTATAGAATCCGAGATACCATAGTCACAAGTGACATTTTAGCTTGTAAAATTGTGTGATGATACCTTATCCGTTGGAAATATAGGAATAAGAATCTGGCCATGATTCATCAGACATGAATTTTGAGCGATTGCTCTCTTGAAGAGTTGGTGTTCTGATTGATGCCTCTGGTTGGTCCCTCCTGTCACTGCATCACTGGTGGACACTTGTAGGTGGCTCACACATCTCATATTGCTGTACTCGTTGGTATGTACCATTGATAAGTAGGAACTGGTTTGGTATATCACAGCAAATGACAAATGGTGTAGACCTGTCTTTGTACCCCTTCCGTGAGCTATAGTTGTGGGTTGTGTGCTTTGTAGCCTGGTCCATGGGAAGCAGCAGGGGGCACTGACGGTTGCCGAGTCACAGTGGGCGTGTGGTGTGGAAGTTTTCTTGAGGGATTTTGTTTTGGTTCTCCTTTTCATGAAGACTGGAATCAAGCATACATGTAAATTTTTGGTAATCCATCTGTAAGTTAAAAACTCGGAAAGTTGCAGATATTTACAGGATGGCTCCAGTTGAGACAATCTGAGATGCTTAGACTAGAAAGTTCATGAGGGTGCAGTTGTGAGCAGCATTGCTGAGGTATGTGTGACATTGGACTAGAAGCTCTTGTTCACTGCAGAAGTTTCAAGGCAGAGAAATATACCAGGGGAGTCAATGTGGGCTGCCACTACTAATCGTTATCAAGAAATGGTGCCTCTTCTCTCATGGTTGGTTGCTCTGATTTTTCCTATCTTGCTGAGTAGAACAATGCGCTTAATAGCAAGGGTGTTATGGTGGCTGACTAGAGAGAAGATTTAGGATGTCTGCCCTGTCCTTAGGTTAATTATGAAGACACAGGTATTTACAGAGTAGCTCCTAAACTTGTGTAGCCTACACTGTCCTCACAAAAACCCTGCCTGGTGAAAGAACTTACCAAATGGCAATAACCCTTTCATTATTCTTCAGTTATTGAAATCTTGAAGCACCTCCTGTGACTGTCCAGTTACTGGAGTTCCTGAACATGTAGAGCATGTGTTTCCAACAATCTTATGGTATAAAAGCCAAGTTTTCCACACCTTTTCGGGACTGCAACTGATCACAGCAGCAATGTTTCAGCAGTTCTCCATGTTTACTACATCAGGATGAGGTTTTGAAAGGAGTGAGTGAAAACAGAGAGGCGGCCATTTGTACAGGCTTTGTTGGCTGCCTTGTGAAATAAAATGCTTAGGCCATTGTTTTTGTGGATTATAGAAGTAGCTGATTTGTATTGGGAGAGCTGAAGTCCTACAGAGAAGATAGAATGATATCCTGCACATTACATCAACATGAGGTGTTTCAGGACATCGGTTAGTTGTGGCTGATGAAGAGTAAATTAGCCTCAAGCATAAGAAAGAATCAGGTGAGATTATCTTTAGCAGGAAATCATGTGATGAGTTTATATGTGTCCATGTTTATATGAGTAGTTCTTTTATTTTTTTTTACTGTTTTTATTTTGTGTGTTTAGAAGGGTAGTCGGTGATGAACTGGAAAACCAGAGGTATACATATTTTGGTAGTAGTCGCTTTTGGCCAAAGGATGTGTTATTTTATAACTTACACACAGTTTATTTTTTGCATAAACTAATTATTTATTTAAAGCTATAAAAGTGAGGCAGATAGTTGATAAAATAATTTGGAAAGGATAATTAGAATGATTCACAAGATTTAACATAGGAGGATGATACTTTACAAAACGCCATGAGGGGAATAAAAGTCAAACTCTAAGTAAAAATGCCACATTACAGAGTATTTTATAAAATACAAAGTCGAAGATATAAAAGAACTATATATATTCTAACTCTAAAAATGAGTAATCGCGACTAAATATTAGTTTTAAATTTACAGTTCCTGGGCATGAGAGCCACGAAACTGTACATATCTCCGGAAGTATGCACAGCCGTTTGCTCAGCCATACAATTTACACACATTTTAGAAAGACAGTCCCTGTCCTTGTTTAAAACTTAGTGTTTTGAGGGCTGAGTATGGTGGCTTATGCTTGTAATGATACCTGCATAACGGGATGACTTTGAAGCCTGGGAGGGCAAAAGGTTAGGCTAGCAAGATGACATGTAAACTGGGTCTGATGGCACAGGATTGTGATCCTAGTTACGTGAGGTAAGAGCATCTTGAACTGAGGATACGTTAGATTACCCTGAAAAGTAATACAAGCCGAAGAAGCTGGATGTTTTCCTGAATTTCTTGTCTAGGGTTGGTAAGAGCCTAGATAAAGTCATAGTTGAGCCCCAAAATTGTTCGTATATGACTGACTGATTGACTTGCGTCCTTTCTTTTTTTCTTCCTTTCTTTTTTATGTATGCATGTATGCATATATATACATATATATATATATATATATATATATATACTTTCTACATTAATGTATATCTTTATATATATATTCACAGCTTGTGTTCTGGGAATAGGACTTGTCAATTTGTCAATTTTGTCAATTTCCTTTTATCTTCAAGGTGGTGTACAGAGGATTTAGAGTTACAAATGAAAGGCAACCACTCCCTTTCTTGTCGTACCCATTACCCCATACCTCATTAGTCTCCCACTTTCCATCCTTCCCAACTCAGTTAAGTTTTACAGTGCGTTTCCAACATAGTGTCTTGTGAGTATCACTGGGCATTGGTTTAGCTTTTTTCCTTTGTCTCCTTTGTTTTTCCTTTGTTTCCTTTGTTGATCCCTTTCCATTCAGATAATTCAGGTAAACATATTGTATTTGACTTTTTGGGAATTTGAGAAGTAGCTATCAATGTGCTAGAGAGGAGGGGACAAAGAACTGGAAGGCAAAGTAGGTAAGAATTAAGGTTCCCAGTGCTCTTCATTATTGGTGTTACTTTTGTTAACTTTTGTTACTTTTGTTACTTTTGTATTAGAAGTTTGAGATGCTGAGTATAATAAATAAGTTGTAAAGAAGCTGGGTATTTCCTTTTTTTCTTCTCTCTCTCTCTCTCTCTCTCTCTCTCTCTCTCTCTCTCTCTCTCTCTCTCTCTCTCTCTCTCTCTCTCTCTCTCTCTCTCTCTCTCTCTCTCTCTCTCTCTCTCTCTCTCTCTTGTATTGTGGTCGGGGGTTTGGGAGAGCAGTCCTGGGGCTTGAAGTAGGACTTGGGTTGAGTCCTTGAGCTGTTTTTCCCAAGGCTAGCACTCTACCACTTAGAGCCACAGCACCACTTCTAGCTTTCTGAGTGATTAATTTGTGATAAGAATGTCAGGAACTTTCCTGGTCATGCTGGCTCTCAGCTTCCTGAGTAGCTAGGACTACAGATGTGCTATTTGTCAGGAATCGATTGGTGAGGGGTTTCTGTCTTAGTGTTTCTTTCCACTTATCCTCACCTCTCCTGTAAGGAGGTTTGCACAGTGTTCTCAGGTGTTTTAGGAAATGCGCTGGATGCCTGGGAACTCAGTTGATCCAGCTGCTTGGGAAGTTGAAGCCAAAGGATCACAAGAGCCTAACAGTGGGGAAGGGTCTATGTTAACTGACTAGCTAGCCAGCTATCTAATTACATAACTAAATAACACATCAATAAATAAATGTATTATCAAAGTGGAAATGATGTCATCTGTTGTGAGTACAGTTTCAAAGTTTGAACTTTGCCGACAATTGTAGACCTCTTTCAACAACGGTTCGAATGAGTAGTGTTTCTCTGATATTGCATGGTCAAAAATGTCTTTTCAGCAAGATAACTGCATCTCTGTGTGCCCCTCATAGGTTCATATCCACTGGCTTGCATAAAACTGGTTTATAGGGCTGGCTCTGGTGGCAACTCCCACTTTCAGCTTTTTTGGTGATGATTCATTGGAGTTAAGAGTCCCAAAGGCTCTCCTGCTCAGTGTGGTTTAAAATGTGCTGGTCACATCTCAGCCTCCTCAATAGCTAGGATTACAGGCCCTTGAACTGCTTTAGTTATTTTTGAAACAGAGCCTTCCCTTTTTGACTGGGCTAGGCTCTGACTCTAGTTCTCCTCCTGGTGACTTGCTTTACAGGCATGTCTCAGTGTGTCCCCTGGTCTCTGTGGAGACCAGGAGTTGCCAGACTGGCTTTGAACCATAATCTCGCCTCTCTCTCACTCTCCAAAGTACCATACCTTAACTAGCAGCTCTCCTAGGCCAACACATGTATAGATGTTTTAAAAACAAACCAGGTATAGACTCAGATATAACAAGGTAAGCATTATTCTGAATTAATACCTAAATAAAAATTTGAATTGTGCTAGATTATGATTTGACATGATTTTTATACTGCAGTAGTACAAAATCTCAGTATAGTACTTTTGCAAAATAATTGAGCAGCATTGAGTAGAAGCCAGGTGCCGGAGACTCACGCCTGTAATCCTAGTTACTCAGGAGGCTGAGATCTAAGGATCATGGTTCAAAGCCAGCCTGGGCAAGAAACTCCATGAAACTCTTATCTCCAATAAACCATCAGAAAACCAGAAGTGGCTCTGTAGGTCAAGTGGTAGAGTGCTAGCCTTGAGCTGAAAAACGGAGGGACAGTGCTCAAGCCCAGAGTTCAAGTTCCCCGACTGAAAGAAAAAAAAGTATCTTTTAAAATTGCTTTTTTTGTATGCATGTATCCATATAGTAAGAGTAACCAAAGCTTGCTTTAGAAATACTGTACTGCGTGAGGAATATACTTTTTTGTTTTGTTCTGTTTTTCTTATTTTTTTTCAAACTTTCTATCCCTACCCTTGTTTTTTGCCTATGGAATATGCTTTTGAAGTTTGGTCACACTGGCTGTGGGACATGAGCCTTCTTACTATTGGTTCTCTCGCTAGTGTCTCCAGAGGAACTGAGATTATATGATGGTTGCCACAGACTCAATTGTACTTGTCTAGTTGATATTCATACAATTTTCTTTTGTGAAATATGATCTCATTTTTGTCATTTTGTAAAATAGTTCTCTAATGATGAGTAGACCAGGGGAGAGCCCTAGATGAAATTCAGTGATCATAAGTGTGCTAAGCATTTCCACTTGTTTTGGTTTTTCGTTTATTTTTGTTGTTGTTTACATTTTCATTAGTTTGGGTGGAGTAGATGGAGTGCTGGCACTGGTGCTGTTTCTATTCTGTTTGGGACGCTTGAATTCTGGGATTTGGGAGCTGGAACTCAGGACCTGAGCACTGTCCTTCCTTTACATTTTTCTCTCCAGACTAGCACTCTACTACTTGAACCACAGCTCCACTTCCTGCTTTGGTTATTTACTTGGAGCCAAGAATGTACTGTAGATTTTCATACATGGACAGCCAGGCTTTGAACTGTGATCCTTAGTATCTAGACATAGGAAATTTTAAGTCAAGGTATCTGAGTATCAAGATATAGGAGATTTTAAAACAGGGTACACAAAGAAAAGCTCTGAGTTGTCTTTTTACATCCCTGACTGAGTAAATGTGTCACTTTGAAAGGTAGTGCCTTGTTGAAGGTGCTCTTAAGCCTTTGGCTTTCCTTTGCAGCCTTATTTTAAGCTGTGGAAATGTGGAGAACATGAGACAAGATAAGGTAGGCTGGGAAAGTAGTATGTGTAGTAAAAAAGGTAGTACATGGGCTATTTAACAGTTTTTCTCAAAGTCTAATTAACATTCATGTTTTTCCCCATGTATTTCCTAGATTCTGTTCCTTAATTAAAACTTCCAAATGAGCTCTTCACAGGCGGTTTATGGTCTTAATTTTGCAAGTCTTAGTCAAGCTCAAGGTGCAGTGAAGGCTGAGAGGTAGACTGATATGGAGAGACAGAGAGAAACAGACTGAGGGTCAAATAGATAGTGTGTTCAGGGCAACCATCTGGTGACCCGTGTGATCACTTGGTCTTCTTCTACATTTGCATATAGACTTGGACTCCTTGTATCATCTGTCTTGAGACGCTTGTGCTGGCTGTATTGTTGTGGGTATTTCAGTCCAATGTTACCAGCATATTCTTTCTCCCTTCTTGTAGATACATCTGCCATATGTTTCACTGATAAGAGTGGTGTCATTGAATAATTAGAGGAAGTTAGCAGTAGTGGGCCCCTGCTAAAACATTACCAGAAGAGGTTTAAGGTGCTCTGAAATACAAAATGAAAACACTTCCAGTTCCTCCACCACGGTTCTTGAGCTGGGAATTTTATCCAGGGCCCTCATACATGGAGAACATATGTTCTGCTGATAGGTTGCATCCCTATTTCTTTTGTTCTGACGATAATGGGGGAAGGGGAAAGTAGGGCATCAAATGCACTGTTGCTTCCTATGAAAAGAGGAGATGGGGTTGCTCATATTAGTAACTGCTCATATGAGAGGTATGTTCACCTCTCCTGTGCCCCAGTATGTGTTAGGAAAGGAAAGCATTCAGTGACTCTTCACAGACCCAGACTTCAGGCTTTAAAAATAGTTGCTGTCTTTGCCAGATCGTCTACAGCATGTAGCATTGGCCGATTTCTTTCCTATGTGCTGGAGCTCTTTCATCTTTTTCATTGGTTGGTCACAAATGATTAAAGTACAAGTGAATCTCAGAAGGCTGAGTACCAAAGAACCTTTCCAAAGTGGAAAGGAAGCAAACACACCTCTTGTTGGAGTAGTGATGTACTTAGCACCCTCTTACCAGGCAAAATTAGTATTTATAGCAGGTAAGCCGGTGATAGGCTTAGCCTAATAGTGCAGGGTCTTTGGAATATTAACATCTGTGTAAAATTTTCTGAGCAGCAGACCTCTATGGATGATCAAAGGAATTCTGTTGGAATACTCATCTGCCTACAGATTGTTGGGATACCCTCTGCTCAACACAATTGTAGGATTTCTACATTAGAATCAACTTTTGTTTATAGGGTTTCCAGTCAGATGTGGTTGTGTCTTGAAGGAATAAATCCACTTGAAGGACTGTATTGATTTCAGACATCAGGAAATTATGAACTGTAATGTTAAAAAAGAAGTAAAAGGAAGAGAAATTGTTCATGAGGAATTGGCAAGGGATGATACCGAGTCTGGCAGGGAGTGAAGAAAACTGTAATGTGTTATACATTAGGACTCTCCCTTAGTTTGTGGGTTTGGACATGTTCTTCCTGTTGGAAAAAAACAAAAGCAACAATATGGGAGGAAATCAGAAAGGTGAAAGGTCAGGGATAAGGTAGCCCTGAGATACATGGGAGGAAAACTAGGATGTCACTTAAGGAAAGGGAAGGAATTGTGTGCCAAATCCTGAGCAGCCTAAAGGATAAGTAGTTAAAAAAGAAAAGCTGGTATGTCAAAGGAACTTGTGTGCCAAATCCTGAACAGCCACAGGATAAGTAGTTAAAAAGAAAATCTTGTTATATCAATGGAATTTTTTTTTTTTTGTCTGTCATGGGGCTTGAACTCTGTGCCTGGGCGCTGTAACTGAGCTCTTCAGCTGAAGGTTAGAACACTACCACTTGAGCCACAGCTTCACTTCTGTTTTTTTGTGTGTTTTTTTGGAGATAAGTGTCTCGGGGACTAGTTTGAACCACAGTCCTCCAATCTCATCCTCCTGAGTAGCTAGAGATTACAGACGTGACCATCAGCTATGGATATCAGTGGCACTTTTGTTTCCATGTGTGCCTTTGTGTTGGTCTTTAGAGAGAGTCTACTTCCATATGTAGCAAGCTTTTGCTTTGGCCTTAAACTTTCTATTGACCTGCATGGCAGAGCACACGCTTCATCCAAAGCACTAGCATTTCTATTACATTAATTGGATTGGCTTTTGTAGATAAACCGAAAATGCCCTTAATTCAGTTTCATCTAGTTGGTTAGAGAAGATTAATTTGGATTTAATTGTGTGGGTGCCAGTCCTGGAGATTGAGCTCAGGGCCTGGTGTCCATGAGACTGAAAAAGGATTACTTTTAGGCTCCCTACTAGCTAGGATAACAGGACCCTGGCACTTTATCAGGCTCTTCATTGAGAAAGCATCCTTGCAAACAGTTTCTACGCCGACTGGCTTCAAAGTATAATGCCAGTTAGTAATCTCAACTTTTCAATGAATTATGTTTGAGCCAGGAGCTCGTACCTTACTTGCATTTACATTTTTAAGAGAAGAAATAGAAATATGTAGTGAGACCTAGTTTTGAAAATCAGGAATAACAATAATGGATTTGCAGCCAGTATTGGTTCTCTGTTTCATTCGGGTTGATGACTGTGGTCTTGTTATTTGAAGCAACGTGATTGTCTTAAACTATGTTTCTTACCAGTGAATAGAGAAAAACTGGGATGTTGAAAAGCCATTGTTTATATATAAATTACAGTTGAGTGTGTTATTTACTTGTATGTGTTTATCAGGACCACATAACCTTTTTTGAAAAAAATAAACTCTTTTCATATACTAGGTCTGATCTCTGTCCCTGAGCCTGTTGTACTCAAAGATAAGACCTTATCTCTTGAGCCACAGCAACAGCTTTTTCTGAATAGCTTATTGGAGGTAAGATGTCAAAGATTTTCTCCTTTATATTGTCTGTGAAGCAGGATGTTCAGATCTGAGCCTCCTGAGTAGCTAGGATAACTTGTGTGCCACTGTTGGGCAGGTAGCATGTCTTCTGAATAGAAATGCATATTAATAGCCGGGCACTAGTGGCTCACACCTGTAATCCTATCTACTCAGGAGGCTGAGATCTGAGGATCACAGTTCAAAGCCAGCTTGGGCAGGAAAGGCTGTGAGACTCTTATCTCCAATAAGCCACTCAAAAACAGGAAGTGGTGCAGTGGCTCAAGCAGTGGAGTTCTCCCCTTGAGCTGAAGAGCCCAGGAACAGCACTCAACCATGGACAAAAAAAAAGAAAGAAAGAAAGAAAGAAAGAAATGCACATCAATGTAGGTATCTATGTATCTACCTATCTATGTATTGATGTGTCTATGTACATATCTATCTATACCTGAGACTTAATTTTTCTACTGGAAACTAAATATAAAGTGAATAACTTTACTCTTTTTCTATACCTCTGTTAGCATTTTAGCTACAATGAGAGAAAGAGAGGGATTAGGGTTTCACACAGGTTATGAAAGTGGGTTTTTATTCTGCTCATATGAACTTGTCTTCTTTAATGGCGGAGAAGAGTTCCCTTTTAGACCAGAGAGCAAATGAAAGAGACTGACATACAGTTACATGTTCCTCCCTATTTCTGTAATCACAAGGTCATTATAAAGGGAGGCGGCCAGTGACTACCCAAAAATGCAACAAGTGTTTACACTTCTTAGATATTTTGAATTGTTACCATTTTGTGAATTGGTGATAGCAAGATTAAGGTACCTTAAACTTAAGGTATAAGGAACTCTCACAGAAATCCCTTTATTAAATGGGCTCAGGTTGAGCCAAATCATGATACTTTTAACGTTTCATTGTTGGTTGTACTTTATGCCTTGTCATAGGTGCTGTGACGACTCAACATTAAAGGTCATGGATGGAGATGGATTTGAGATGCAGCCTCAAGAACCAAACTCATTCTGTCCTGCAATAGGTATAAGTGTGTCTTACATGATCCTACTTTTAATGTATCAAACTTGGAGTTTTTTATTGAGAGAAGAAATGTCCCAATTTAAGATTCATTGATGGCCTTGTAATTCTGCCAGATTCTCATAGCTAATTCATTGGTCTTTTACTCTGGTCACTTGGCTTCTCTAATTTTCCCAGTTATACACTTCCATCCTAGTAGCTATCACAATCAAAGTGTTCGTAGTTGGATGTGTTATTTGTGTCTATTAGTGTATTATCACAGTTCCTACCAGCAAGACTGGTAGTACTTGACCTCGGGATTCTGAGATACATAACTGGATTCCCTTTGGAATTTCTTCCATAAGGGCAAACTCAGGGTTTCTGTGTGGCTTCCTTTAGATTCTCCTGACTATAAAGATTTTTTCAGTCCTTCTTTGCTTTCCACTTATCCACCATATTGATTTTCCCTTTCAGATTTTTGCTCCTGGTACTTTGCACAGGATTCCCTCAGGCAACAGTGAAAGGAGTTTTCTCATGTATTGTATTTTCCATACCATGTCCTCCATCACTTCTGGACTCCAGCCAGAAAACTATTCCCCCTAAGAATGTGTACGGTTATCTTTAGAAATCCAAGCCATTGCTCCAACCTTAGAATTTATCCTATTATGTGTATTTCCAGTTGTTTTGGTATACACACACTGACACAGGTGGGCACACACATTTACAAACATGCACTCACATGCACACACAGAATAACCTCTTATATACAGACACATGGCATTTTTACAATATTAGGAAGTAGGAGTTTGTTGTTATCTCTCTCACAAATGTGAAATATAAAAGGCCATTCTCAGTGTTCCCAGTCCATGAATGTCACTGAAGTTGTACTGAAGTTTAGCCCTTTTTAGTTGTAAAAGAACATTTAAATCTGATACTAATGATCCTGTGGGCATAGGTTAGGAAGTGCAGCAACCTTCTGGAATACAGTTTCTCTTGTAAATTGACAAAAGTTATAAACACAAATTGCCTGTTACTAAGTTCAAGATAGCCTGACACCTGATAAACATGGAGAAACACCTGAGTTCACAGGTGTCTCCTGACTGCAAAGCAAGCTACTCAGGATGTTGAGATCTCAGGATTCTGATTCCAAGCCATTCTGGGCAGGAAAGATAGAGAGTTAGGCTGGAGCCAAAATCCTCTCCAAGACATTTTCAGGTCTTTTAGTCTATCCCCAGGAGAGACACAACAACACAGGAAAAAGAAAAAGAAAGTAAGCACAAAAGACAGTTTTAGGAAGTATTAGCATTGGTAGAGGTACAGGAAGACTTTCTGGGGAAAGCCATCTTAGCTAGCTCTAGTGCTACACACATGTAATTGGGGTCCTCAGAAGACTGAAGTGGGAGTATCTTACGTTTGAAAGCACCCCGGCTATATAGTGAGACCTTGTCTTAAGCATGATTAAGGAATCTAGGCCCTGTTGGCTCCTGCCTAATCTAAGCTACTCAGGAGGCTGAGATCTAAGGATTGTGTTTCAAAGGCAGCCGGGGCAAGAATGCTGGTGAGACTCTTTTCTCCACTGACTTGCTGAAAAGAGCCTAGAGTGGAGCTGTGGGTCAAATGGCAGTAGCCCTGAGCAAAAACTCTCAGGGATAGTATCCAGGTTCTGAGCCCCATTCTCAGGACAGGTACCCTAAAAAACAAGAAATTAAAATACACAAAATTCAACTCATCCTTTCATGAAGGTCTTACTCTTTGACCTACATAATTTTTGGAACTCTTGTTATAAGAAAAAGTCAGCTTGCCACACAAGATTAACTTTGTTTTGTGTTCTCATCTCTATTCAACTTGTCTGAAGTATGTTTATCCTGAAATTCTGTTGCATTTCTGATGTATGTCTATCTTGAATTTCTGCTGTCTTAACTCTTAATTTGACCTACCTTTTCTTTTTAGTCTCTAGCTCCTTACTGTTGCCTTCAGCCCAGTGCGGGAGTTGGAGGAGGAAGGCACCAGGGGACTGGACAGGTGTTTGTGTGTGTGCGTGTGTGCGTGTGTGTGTGTGTGTGTGTGTGTGTGTGTGCGTGCGTGTGTGTGTGTGTGTGTGTGTGTGTGCTGAAGGTTGATCGCTCAGAATAGGTGCTATCCCAGAGTGTTTCCCTTTGCTGTCTTTGTGTTATTTTGCTTAAGGCTAACTCTCTTGGGGTTGAGCCACAGATCCACTTCTGGCTCTTTTGGATAATGTATTGGAATTCAGAGTCTCACAGACATTCTTTCCAGGGGCTGGTTTAAACCCCATCCTCAGATCTCAGATCTCCTACTAAGGAGGATTATAGGCATGCACTACTGCCTGGGATTTGCTAGCTGTCGAACATTTTTGTAAGAAAATATTTACCTTTCATACGTTAGGTTGTGAAATATATCAGTTTCCTTTCATTAAAAGATGTTTTCATTCTGAGACCAATTGTGTTTAAAAATGTAGCTTGCAAGCCAAGTAGGCTCTGGTGGATCATGCCTCTGATCCTTATTGCTCAAGAAGCTGAGATCTGAGGATGTTGGTTTGAAGCCAACTGTGGCCAGCAAATTCAAGGGACTCTTATCTCCAATTAAGCACCACAGAGCAGGAAGTGGGGATGTGGCTTAAGGTCTTGGTCCAAACTGTTAACGTTTTCTCTCAGATGTGAACGAAGCCTCCTAAACAACAGTGGTACATGAAAACTTCTGCAGGGCCTTCTGTGTTTACTCATGAATAGACACAGCAGACACACCCGAAGAGGATACTGTTCCTTGAGGAATCCAAAAGTGTACATCTTAAATACTGTTCATGAAAACGATTGCCACAAATGGAATTCATTTCGTTGGTGTTGTTTCTTATTCTTTTTTCCTGGTGGATTAGTTGTACTGTTAGGGTGGACAAATGTAGATGTGATATTCAATATACCTTATAGAAACAATGTACTATGTGCAACTTGTGGGCAAGGATGGCAGGACAAATCTGGGAGGAAAAACGGATGGTGACACATTATCTAGAGAGTATTTTACTCATAACCTGACTTATGGAACTGTGACCCACCCCTTCATCTTCCCGTACAACTCTTTAATATTAAAAAAGAAATTGTATTTTTAAAAAGTTACACAAGAGGGCTGGGAAGGTGGCTCAGTGGTAGAGCGCTTGCCTTGCATGCCTGAGGCCCTGGGTTTGATTCCTTAGCACCACATCAGCAAAAAGAAAAAAGCCGGAAGTGGCGCTGTGGCTCAAGCGGTAGAGCGCTAGCCTTGAGCTGAAGAGCTGAGGGACAGTGCCTAGGCCCACAGTTCAGGCCCCACGACCGGACCCCAAAAAAGAAAAAAGTTACACAAGAGAATGAAACCTCAGTTCCAGGAACACAACTAAGGAAGGGAGCGTGTGAAGGGACGAGGTAGGAAGGGAAGGAGGCATTGAATAGGAGAGCAGGAAGGAGAGGACAAAACTGAGAGGGTAAGAGAGGAAGTAACAAATGGAGGAAGGGATAATAAGTGAAGTAAGCCAGGCCTAAAGAAACTTAGGTCCCATGCTTTCCCTTATTTGCAATAACTAGTGTATGTATGAGTCAACCAGAAAAGGTCAGATAAGTTGATGTTAGGGAAATGAACCCTAAGATATGTATTCTAATGTTTTTTTCTTTCATGTGATTGTTTCTAACACAGTATTAAGATTATTTCTTTGTTGCTTTGTTTGTCCCTCCCCCATGGTATAACCCCTTCATTTACTGTATTTGAGATTTGGTATAATTTGTGAAGGGAAAGGGAAAAAACAAATCATTTAAATAGGGATACTGGTGGATACATTGCAATAATGAGATGTACAAGTCCTTAAGTGGAAAACAAGCTTTAGACCTTTTGTGGGGGCGGAGGGGGGAAGGAGGATTGGAAGAAATGGGAAGGGGAAACAAAGGAGGAGGCTACAATGCTTGATAAGAAATGTACTCATTATCTTGCCCATGTAATTGTCACCCCTCTGTACAGTATTTTCACAATAAAAAAAAATGGAGGGAGGGAAGGAGAAAAAGCATAAGGATAATAGGACTTGGAATTATATTCCTGAGTGTAAAGAGTTTTAGCACATATATGGTACATGTGTGCACATCTGATGGATACTAGATGGAGAAAACAAAAACAGAGCGAAATGGAAAAAAATCCATCAGAAGGACCCATCAGCTTCACAGGTCATTGATCAAAACAAACTAAGCAACTCATGGCATCAATGGGAGGGAAGGGAATGAGCAGGAAAGTGGAAACTGCTGATACTAAGCACAAGGAAAGAAATGTTACATATCACCTGATGTGGAAGATATAACTGTATTGTCAAAGCTCATAGAACTCATAAACTCTATAGAACATGATAAAGACAATTTGCCTGATGAAAGTTAGAATGTGGTTGTGACTTTTAACTAAGTATCACTATCTCACAATACTGTGGAATTCATGTAATCACTTAGTCACAATAAAAAATTTGCTAAAACAACTACAACAACTAAATCACCAGTTATAGGGCCTAAGGCTTTGGAATTATTGCATGTCTGATTGCTACATTTTACACCTCATGTTTGTAGGAAGGAAGATTTCAGTATATTCCTACCTATCAGTTTTGGTTCTTCGTAGGGAAAGAGAGTCAAGAGGATTCACTTTCACTGCTGATTTGCTTATAATGTTGGCTTTACAATTGCTACAAACAATGAACCAATTTTAATTAGAAGATTGTAAAATAGTTCCAAGATTCCACAACATAGCTCACCTGTTTACAAGCAGTTATTTAAAACTAGGATTAAGAATTGGGGATACGGAATTCTATGCCTCCATCAGAAAGAATGACATTGCCCAATTTGTTAGGAAATGGAAAGGCTTGGAAAAAATTCTATTAAGTGAAGTAAGAGAAGCCCAAAGAAACATAGGTCCCATGGTTTCCCTTATTTGCAATATCTAATATATGTATGAGTCAAACAGAAAAGGTCAGATAATGAGATGTTAGGAAAATGAACCCTTAGATATGTATTTAAATGTTTTTTTCTTTCATGCATTTGTTTCTAACCCATTTATAAGATTATTTCCTTGTTGCTTAGTGTGTCCCTCCCCCACAATATAACCCCTGCTTTCACTGTATTTGATTTCGGTATAATTTGTGGAGGAGACGAGGAAAAACAAGTCGTTTAAATAAGGATACAGGTGGACCCGTTGCAACAATGAGAAGTACAAGTTGTCATGTCCAAAACGAACTTTACTACTTTGGTGGGGGGGGGGGGTGGGGAGGATTGGGTGAGGGGGTGGGGGGACACAGGGAAGGGATGTGAAGGGTAAACAAAGGAGGAGGCTGCAATGCTTGATAAGAAATGTACTCATTATCTTGCCCATGTAATTGTAACCCCTCTGTACAGTATGTTCACAAAAAAAGAAAAATACATTTAAATACATTTAAAAAAAAAGAAATGTACTCATTATCTTGCCCATGTAATTGTAACCCCTCTGTACAGTATCTTCACAATTAAAAAGTAATAATAATAAAAATTTAGAAAAAGAATTGGGGATACCCAGCCTAACACCGTTGGATCAGGCCTATAATACTAGGTATTCAGGAGGTTCAGATTGGAGGATCAGCCTGGGCACCTTTGGGTAAAGGAAAGAAAGTATATGTCTTGTTTTTTGTTTACTGTAACCTAATTTAGCAATACCAGAAATTTGACTTATGTGGTATGCTGGGACAATTTTTTCTCAAACATCTCTTAAATTATTTTCTTTTCTGTGAGTCAGATTAGAGATTGTATTGGACAAAAAGACTAAGAAAATAGCACTACTTCATGTATATCAGCTGGTTGATTCTGATATATTTCCCACCTCTGTAGTGAATGATGCATGCAACTTGGATCATGGTGGTCCCATTAGACCGAATATGGACATGGAACCAGAAGTCAGTTCTTGTAAAGTAGATGACACTTGCCCTGAAGTCATGAAGATGTCCACTTTAAAATCTGACAGTGGAATGGATGACTTAGGTAAAGAGGAAACCTTCAGCATGTTTATATGCTGTTCCAAATTACTCATCTTGATTCCTTAAATGGTCGACCCTTAGCTTTCCTAGACCAGAATAATTGACATCTTCTTTGGAGACATCTTTTAAGATGTACTTGAAATGTATGGTAAAAGTATTACAGAGGACTGTGTTGAAATGAAGGTTCTAATGAATTCTTGTCTTGTTTCCTGACCGGTGGCCATGCAGACATGGTAGAAAGTGCCACCTGAGAGTAATTTTGGAGAGGAACTAGTGTGTCAGAGCAAAAGAATTTTTACTTCCAGGGAATAGAAACATGTATGCCTGTCAGTGACTGCAGGCAAAAGAAGAAGTCTTAAGTAAGCAGAAGGCATGTGGTGGGAAACATGTCCATAAGTTGTGGGGATTAAGAGCTACTCAGGATTTTGTATTTGGGACAGTAAGTTTACTATGAAGGTACTCTGCTAACTGAATGTGTCTATGCCTCCATTTTATTATTATATTTCAGGCAGAACTAACATTTTTGTCCAAGGACAGCCTCAGCTTATATTGCTGCTAACTGTAGACTGTTGCGAAGCTGGAATCCCACATCCAGATTGTTGTTGTCTCAGATTGTATTACTCCTAAATATAGTCTACTGAGTAAGTAGCTGGGGCTCACACACAGGATGTCTGTTGAGATGCTGTCTCTGCGTTTTTTCCAAGCAGCTCTCCTTTAGTGGCTGGATTATACACGTAAGATGCTCTACCCAGCCTACACTGGGTATTCAATGCAAGCAGTATTTGAATGAAGTAAGGGACACTGTTTTAGTCATTACTATGGTCTCTTTTTTCAAAGAAGGCATCCTTGTCTTTTAAGTCAGCAAGAAATCCTTAGGTTGTTGATTCTTTCCTTCTTGCCTTTCATGAACTCGGTCTTTCTGTCCTCTTTTTGCCTTTATTCTTTCCTTCTCAGCCTTTGTTACTTCCTTTCTTCCTTTCTGTGTTCATTCCTTGTTTTCTTGCACCTTTCCTTCTATCCTCCCCGCTTTCCTTCCTTTCTTTCTGTCTTCTTTCCCTCCCTTCATCCTTTGTTCCATTTTTCCTTCTCTCTGTCTCATTTTCTTTCTGTCTTTCCCTTTCTTCCCCTTGGGGTTTACATTCAGTGGTGGAATTCTGTGCTTTACCTTTGTGTTTTCAGGACTGGAGGTCTATCACTTGAACAACAGTGTCTCTTTCAGCTTGAGGTTTTGGTGTTTAACTGCAGAAAAGAGTGACACATGCTTTTCTTCCCAGTCTGGCTTTGAACCTCAGATCTTCACATCTCAGCCTCCTGAGCTGTTAGGGTTACACATATGAGCCTACCGGTGCCCAGCGACATTGGTGCTTTGAAAGTTTATGGAAGGGGTCGATGGTATACACCTTCATTCATAGCACTTTGGGAAGCTGAGTCAGGAGGATTTCAGCCAGCATGGGCTAGCAAGATTCTGTATGAAAAATCAAAGTATGAATTACAGCAGAGTCTCAGAAATTAATATCTCTAACTTTTTGTGCATCTACTTAATTTTGTACTTAGGTTTTGTTGAAATTACTGATGAAGGATATATCGATGTGATTAAAGGAGAGGAATATGCTACCGCTCTAGCATCTTCTGCTATACATGAACAGCAAGTGGGTGACAATGAAATGAAAGCTCTGATGCCAGTCTCATGGACAGTTGCTTACGGTAAGTCACATAGTAGTTGAAGAATTCAGTCTTTGAATAATGAAAAAACTGGCATCTGTGTTATTCAGAGTTTAGCACTGAGAAATGAATTTGTGGTGGTTTAAGGAGAGGTGAGGAATTCTCAGATGGGTTTTCTTTTTCCCTATGCATTTTGCTCTGAGTTTCCAGGTACGTTAGAAAGGGACAGACTTTCAATGTGTTAGCTTATAATTTTGCTTGTACATGGCTCATGACTTGACCACCTCTTTAGGAGATTGCTGGGTTTGGAAGCAAGGTGTTTCCTGGTCTCGATATGAATGTGTCCATAAACAGTCCCTAAGCGGTATGGAGGTTCCTCAAAACACATAGAGCTCCCCTGTGACCCAGCAATCTGACTTCTGATGCCCCTCAGTAGAAGAGTAGATCAAGAAGATATTATACATATATACAATGGAATTCTGGCTTCCATCAGAAAGAACCATACTGTCCCTTTTGTTAGGAAATGGAAAGACTTGGAAAAGATCGTATTAAGTGAAGTTGACCAGTCCCAAGGACATTTAGGTCTCATGGTTTCCCTTATTTGCAATAATTAGTATCCATAGAGGATAATCTTATCAGAGAGCTGAAAAGCTCAGAAACCTTGTACAAATGACCATATAAGCTGGTGCCAAGTGAAAGGAACCCCAAGATATGGACACAAGAGGTCTGTCTTAATTGTTACTGTTTTAAAAGTACCATGTGATTTTATTACTTTCTGTTGTTTTTGTTGTTTCTTTGTATGTTCTTTCCCCTATGGCATATCCCCTGTTGCTACTGTACACATTAAAAATAAAGTAAGAATTTTAAAAAGACACAGTGACTGAAATAAGGAGTTTCTATATCTCATGAGTGTCAGCACTTGTTTTCATGTTTGGGGCTAAGAGTCCCTACTGTTTTATGCCTCATAATACTTTGTAAAAATGTTTTTAATACTCACTTACTAGGTGATATCTCTGATGGACCTGAAAACCAGACTTCTGGAGCAGGTACCCTCTTGCATGCAGATGAGTGTGGTGGCCAAGATCGACTCGCTAAACAAAACCCAGGGAAAAGGAAGAGAGATGATTCCCAGCAACAGCAAATGGGTGAGGGAAGGGTAGTTTTCACTCCACACGTTGGTGAGGTTTTAGAAGAAATTGATGAGCTACAAGTAGCTTTTGTTTTTGAAAATAGAGTTTCTAGAATTCAGGGAGAGTCATGAATGAGTTCCTTGGAAAAATCTGATTGTGGTTCAGAATGAAGGAAAGGAATCAAAACTGTAAGCTGATTTTAGTGGAGATGAAACAAAATTCCCAACCCACCTTATGGGTCTGGTCATTGTTTTTAGGGTCCTGTGAGTTTCAACTCACAGGATTTTTCTTGTTTGTTTGTTTTATTCTAGGTCATCGACCCCTGAGCTAAGGTACATGGCTAGGGTGCTAGCTCTCCTTTCTTTTTCCCCTTGCATTTTTTTCTTATTTGGGTCTAGCACTGAATGAAGTGAGCTGGCACATCCCTTACAGCTCTCTCATATGTATAATTGGAGATAAGAGTCTCAGGAACTTCTCTGCCCTGTCTGGATTGGAACCTCAATCCTCAGATCCTCAGGCTCATGAGTATCTGGGATTACTAGCATGAGCCACATGCACTCAAATTTCACTCATTATTGTCAAGATAAGCCAGCCTGGGCAGGAAAATACATGAGACCATTATCTCCAATAGACAAAGAACCAAATCGTCAAGTACAGCTGTGGTCCCTCTGCAGGCATATAGGATGATATTTTTCTCATTCTCAGACTTTTGTTTTATCATAAAGTGATATGTAAAGAAAAGGTGCCACCAAAAGGTACTTAGGTGTAAATTCTGTGAATGCGAGACAGCTGTTTTACAAGGGATATTGAGTCATCACCTTTTAGCAAGAACTCTCCCCACAATTGTGTAGGGTGCAGAAAATGTTTTGGCCCGTATTAGAGCACAGAATCCACATGAGAATCCATTGGAGAGGTTATGGGTTGTGGAGGTGGGGGGGGGGAGTAGGGAGATGGGGCGGAGGGAGCTCTATTAGCACTTGTCCTGGGAATATGAGTCTGCGGACTCTTCTAACTTGAAAACACATCCAAAGTCTAAGCCCAGCAAAGAGATGCCATTTAAGGGTGACATTTATCTTCTGACTTCCCCAGATACCAGAGAAGCAAGGCAACATGGCTTTATCAACCCAGGAAGCAAAAGACACCAGTGTTGGTATTGTGACCACAGGAGCTCAAGCTCAGGTGATTTGAAACGACATATAATTTCAGTTCACACCAAGGAGTACCCCCATAAGTGTGACATGTGTGGTAAAGGTTTTCACAGGCCTTCCGAACTCAAGAAACATGCCGCTGTCCACACGGATGAAAAAATGCATCAGTGTAGACATTGTGATTTCAAGATTTCAGATCCATTTCTGCTAAGTAGCCACATTCTGTCAGTTCACGCCAAGGATCCTCCCTTTAGATGTAAGAGGTGCCGAAAGGGATTTCAACAACAGGATGAGCTTGAAAAGCACATGAACACACACAGTGGTCGGAAAGTGTTTCAGTGTGAGCACTGTGAGTACAGCACCACAGATGCCTCAGGCTTTAAACGGCATGTTATCTCCATTCATACAAAAGACTACCCTCACCGCTGTGAGTACTGCAAGAAGGGATTTCGAAGACCCTCTGAAAAGAACCAGCACATACAGCGACACCATACAGATGAGAGCTTGTCCTCTCAGTGTGTCCACGGATCTTTATAAACCTGTGCTGTGAAGCAAGAGACTTTCTTAAAGGCAGTCATCCTTGGTCATAGGCAGCTGTTGATGTACAAATACAGCTGAGTTCTCTGTAGGCTTTATTCAGTAGAGCGTTCTGGATCTTACTCTCTTTCTTTAACAGATGAGCAAAAAGAAAAAAGATTAAAAATCATCAACAAGTTGCTTTGTAGAAAGTAGCCAATCCTTCTCTTTACTGAAGTTTTAGTCTTTGAAGCTTTAATGCATGCTTACTTACCTAACTTTCCTCATCTCAACAAGATGAGTCACTCTAAAAAGTAATCATCTTAACCAGGTTGGGGCAGACATTTTCACATTCCTTGGAGATGAGATGATTTTGGTAATATAAATAGTGTCAGATCTTAACTGAACTTTACAAGGAATCATTTCCTGGTCTTAGTTTCTTCAGCCTTTTGGACTGTGAGACTTTCCGTGTGAGCACACTAGTGAAGCTGAATACACATTGACCGTATTTGCCCAAAGTTTTCATTTTGTCCAGTGGGAAAAGAATGCTACTACTGAGCATAAGATTTCCTTTGTACTGTCTCTCTATTTTTCAGCAGAGCTACCTTTCCAAGTAATTTTGATTTTTGCTCTGTGTGTTCAGATTGTGTTTTATAAATGAGACCTCATGTAGTCAGGCTTTATAAGACTCTCAGAAGTGCATGGTACCTGGTGACACTTTTGGCCACTTAGCTGTTTTTCTTGGGTATTCCTCAAATCTTATGTCTAGGGTGAAAACTATTCGACAATATAGAGCTTGAATATCTAGAAATGTCTGCGATCTTTCTGTAAACTTGATATAAAAGAGTAGAGTTCATGTGAAGTAGAGAGATAAAACGAGTGAACTGTGTAGAAAGTTTTCCCTAATAACTTTTATTCCTGCCTTGAATTGTTCTGGGAAATTAACTCAGACATGGTCCTTCTGTTCTGAGAAGCTGGTAAAGATACTTTCTGTTTTGCAATGAAAGGGACATGAGGAGGAATTATAACTCCATTTAATAAATGAATGAGAAGTAATTCCTAGAGTGGCAGATTAAGCCTTCTTTTTGTTTGTTAGAAAACAATGCTTGAAGAGTTCCTATGCAGGCTGGCTTTTATTAAAGCTTAAGATGGAAGCAGTGGAGGGGCTCAGATTTGCCTTGAGCAAAAGAAGCTCAGAGGCAGCACCTAAGGCCTGAGTTTGGGCAGGCAGGCAGACAGACAGACAGACGATAAGCCCAACACACACACATCTTCACACACACACAAACACACACACACACACTCATACACACACACAGAGTTCAGATGTGAAGTTTGGCTTTCAAATATCAGCCAGTCTTTCCATTTTGTCTAAGAGTTCACTCCATGTTAAGTCACTAACTTGACTATAAATGAAATATGAAATTAATTCACTTTGCTCGTCTTGAGGCATTAAGCTTTTTAGAAAAGAGGAAATTTTTTACATCTCTTAAAATAGAAAGGGACACTGCCAAATGGGGCAACTAATAGAACTGATTTTAAGAAGCACATTCTGAAGAATCTTCTGGTTCATGATACTCCAGGCTACATGTGCTAATAGGCTTTTATTTTGTAGTGTTACACACACACACACACACACACACACACACACACACACACACAACTTCTTCACACTCATTTTCAAGTTTGACATCCCACCATAAATACAGATTGAGTTTTGAAGCCTCTTATAGCTTCTTACTACCTCTACATATTCCCATGGTGTTTAGTCCGATGGTAAGGTATTGTGGAGAATAAATTTTTGTATGTGTAACAATTTTCAAAGTCTTCTTTGAATTTCATTTTTAATACAAATATTCAAATGAAAATTTAACATAAGATATTTAAAAAGTACAAAAACATTAATTTGGTGACATTTGTTAAATAAACAGAAAGATAAGAGAACACTTTACATGCTTCATATTTCTCAGCCTCCCTGGAGTCAAGTGTGTTGATTTTAACTTGTGGCATTGCAGAGTGAAAAGCCAGAAAATTTTGGACAAAAAAAATCACCTCAAAGTAAAGCAGAAAAGGTCAGACAAGGTGATGTTAGGGAAATGAACACTAAGATATGTATTCAAATGTTTTTTTTTCTTTCATGCGATTGTTTCTAACACATTTATAAGATTATTTCTTTGTTGCTTTGTATGCCACCCACCCACAGTATAACCCCTGCTTTCACTGTACCTGATGTTGGTATAATTTGTGGAGGGGAAGGGGAAAAACAAATCATTTAAATAGGGATACAGGTAGACCCACTGCAACATTGAGATGTACAAGTTGTTATGTCCAAAACCAACTGGTGAGTGGAGGAGGGTGAAGGAGTGGGGAGGAATGCATGTGGAGGCAGGGGGAGGATGGGAAGGGATGGGAAGGGGAAACAAAAGAGGAGACTACAATGCTTGATAAGAAATGTACTCATTATCTTGCTCATGTAATTGTAACACCTCTGTACACTATTTTCACAATTAAAAAATCACTTCAAAGAAAAATGAAATTGTTGTAGATTACTAAACTGTTGGGATAATAGTCTGCTTTTTGTTTTATATTCAGTTGGCTAAGTTAAAGAAGTTGTTTCTGTTAAACTTTTCCAAGAGTAGAAAGATCTTAGCATGGCTAGTTATGATTTCACTGAAATTCACTTTTGGATATTTTATGTCCTTTTGTACTCGTTGTGAAAAATATCAATTATTTAAGAAATGCTAGTGTATACATGGTTGGAAATATGTGTTTGATTGCAAAAATTAGATGAGAATATTTTTGTTTTATAAAAGGTTAATATGACTCTCAGGGATTTGGGCTTCATAGGTGATGAGCCACCAGTTGAGCCACAAACAGCCCTGTTTAGCTTCCATTCTGTTTGAGATAGTATCTCAAATTGATGGTAGACAACACTGTTATTCTCATGCTATAAAGAGCTAAATACAAAGCCCGGTGACTTTTTAAGTACTTAATCAGTTGAGGTTTATCTTCTTCATGTTCATCACATTGTTTCTTTTATATATATTTTTTTTTTATTTTGGGGGGGGAGGGTCCGGTTATGGGGCCTGAACTCTGGGCCTGGGTGATGTACCTCAGCTTTGCAGGTCAAGGCTAGTGCTCTGCCACTTGAGCCACAGCACCACTTCCTGCTTATTTCTTATTGCTTATGTGGTGCTGAGGATCGAACCCAGGGCCTCATGAATGCAAAGGAAGCACTCTACCACTGAACCACCTTCCCTGCGCTGTCTTTTATATTTTAACTTGGCATATTTTATATGAATGTTGATCTTAGTAAGCCAAACCCCTAGAGTGTTTCTTTCTTTCTTTTTTTTTTTGTCGGTCGTGGGGCTTGAACTCTGGGCCTGGGTGCTGTCCCTCAGGTCTTCAGCTTAAGGCGAGCGCTCTACCACTTGAGCTACAGCGCCACTTCCGGTTTTCTGGTGCTTTATTGGAGATAGGAGTCTCATGGTCTTTCCTATCCGGGCTGGCTTTGAACCGCGATCCTCAGATCTCAGCCTCCTGAGTAGCTAGGATTACAGGCGTGAGCAACCAGGGCCCGGCTCTAGAGTGTTTCTTTAGGAGCTGGCATCCTACTATTAATGAGGAATAATAGTTGATCACTGTTCCATTACATGAAAAGTAAAATCTCTTTTAAAAATAAATTTCGGGGGGTTCAGCGTGGGGCCAGAACTCTGGGCCTGGGCGCTGTCCCTCAGCTCTTCAGCTCAAGGCTAGCACTCTACCACTTGAGCCACAGTGCCACTTCCGGCTTTTTTCTTTTTGCTTATGTGGTGCTGAGGAATCGAACCCAGGGCCTCAGCCATGCAAGGCAAGCGCTCTACCACTGAGAAACCTTCCTAGCCCGAAAAGAGACAATTCACTTTGGCTCATGGTGTCCAAGGATTCTGTCCACTGCCACCTGGCTGCCTTATTTGTGATCTAGGTTAAGAAGAACATGGTGGAAAACTGGGTATCTCAGGTGATGAGGTGAGGCCACCTGCTCACCTCATGTCAGTTCTAAATGGAGAGAGACAGAAGAGAATGGAGATAGAGGCCTTTAAGAAGTCTACCTTTGCTGGGTACCAGTGGCTGAGGCCTGTAATCCTAGTGACCCAGGAGGTTTAGATCCAAAGTTCTGTGTACAAGTACAGCCCAGGAAGACGAGACCGTGAGACTCTTAGCTCCAGTTAACCAGAAAAATTGGGAAGCAGTGCTGTGGATAAAGTAGCTTCGTGCACCAAAAGTCAGGGACAGCACCGGCCATGAGGTCAACTGCCAGATGTAGTGGGAAAAAATGATAAACCAGAATCTTTTCACAGAAATACCATAGTTACTTACCAGTGAATTAATCCATTCATGAAGATATCCATTATGATTCAACCAATCATAACTCAGTGTTTTGCTCTACTACAGAGGCCAGGCTTTCAAGAGGAGAACTTTAGGGATGCTTGGCGCTGAGACCAATTCATTTTGTGTTCTTTTAATCTTTGCCTGGCTGTGATACTCTCATACTGTTAGCATTACATAGTAAGTATACCAAAAACATCTTTTCCTAACCACTTTGAGGTAGCATGCTCAGCCAAGATTAGCAAAAACATACTGTTTCCATAAAGCAAGGCAAACAGTAACAATAAATTCTCCTGCCATAAAGGTACATGTTATCTTTAATTTAAATGATAATAGGAAATTAGATTTAATGAAAGGCAGTATGCCTTTTGAAGGTACTAGCTAGAGTATGGCCCACCTTGTACAGATGGGGAGGACAATTGACTCTGACTCCCGGTTGCACAAGATCCAGGCAGTGATTGCTTAGCAGGGCAAGTTTTAGGCTGGGTGGTGTGTGTTGGGTGCCTCTTGGTTGAGTAGTCCAGAGAGCAGCCACCAGGAGCAGGATCTTTCCCCAATTCCAGACAGCCTTATCAGGCATCTCCTAATGAAAACCCGAAAGGCCATGCTCACTTGATCTTGTGGGGTTTGAGGGCCATGGTTGGTCCTTATTGTATAGAGTGAAATTTAAAAACAATGATGCTTTCCTTTGACTCTGGGTCCAACTAAGTATAGTGCTGAAGCACCACCTTGAGGCAATTCAGAAATTCAAATGGATAGTCACTGGGTCTCTGGGCAATCTTTGGGCTCCCTGGTGACTTGTCAGCGATGGGCTGCTACCCATGTGCCAGGAGCATAGGGAAAGCTGGACAGGATGGGCAGAGGGAAGAACAAGCATGGAGAGCAAGGAAAGCCTGAACTTGTATAGAACTACTAGCCAATTACCACGGTTGTAGCAATAATTGTCCAAGTCTCCGAGAATATTTTAACCACAAGTCTGGTTTAGGGGCCATTAAGCCTGGTTGTGTGGTATGTATACTGGCTAAGCCTTATTTCAATAAAACATAAGGTGTATTGTCTTTATAGACTCCTTGAGTGAAAAGACATCCAGGGAGCCGAGGAGACACCCTAAAGGAGTGTCTTAGGTGGGAAGGAACTGGTATCTCCCAGTGGAGTATGGTGAGTGAAAAGAGGCTAGAGTGGATGGCTGTATTTATTTGTACAATGTGCACCCAGAGATTATCTTATACTGAGCTTCACATTGTCCCAAACGGGAAGGACCGGCCAAGGAGGCATAAGGATGCTTCTGGAGTGCCACATCAAGAGAGAAACAGAGAGAGTCAGAGGGCGCACAGGTAGTTATCACTACAAAAAGGGGTAGGGAGAGAGTGGTGTGATGTGGATGTAGGGCCAGCAATGCCAAAGCCGAGAAATCCAGCATGGAGCTCCTCCAGCATTTAGGGCCCATGGAAGGGTGGTCAGAATGCAGGTTCGCCCTCAGAAAGAGAAGAGAAGGGAAGGCGGTGGCTCCAGACACTATTAGTGGGCATGATTGAACATCTTTAACTGGTGTGAAAGAATTTGGAGTTGAGTAAAGTAGAGAACAACATTATGGAGTGAATTACATGTCCTAGTAAACTAGGGAGACCAGAGCTCTTCAGCACCTACATAAGTGATAGGATAGTCACAGCAATCATTCCATAAAATCCACAAAAAGTACTAAGCATAGGGCCTAGGCTTACATAACTAATGGCTATATTTGGTGTTAGGACTCAGAAACATACAGAAGGAAGAGCTTGTGAAGAGGTAACAGTGAGAATGCTGCTTTGTCTCTAGGAGGAAATCAAGCACTTTAAAAATTCTGAGACTTGGGCTGGGAAGTTGGCTCAGTGGTAGAGCGCTTGCCTTGCATGCCTGAGGCCCTGTATTCGATTCCTCAGCACCACATAAGCAAAAAGAAAAAAGTCGGAAATGGCGCTGTGACTCAAGTGGTAGAGTGCTAGCCTTCAGCTGAATTTCTGAGGGACAGTGCCCAGGCCGAGAGTTCAGGCCCAATGACCGGGCCCCCCAACCCCCCCAAAAATTCTGAGACTTAAAAAGTGTGAGAGAACAAGTTTGTGTTATTTGAGCCACCAGTTGGAGCATATTATGGCAACCTTTCTATATTAATGCACTTAATTCAGTAAACCTTCAACAACCTTTGCACTGGATGTTACATGTTTGTAAACTTCCAAATAAAAAAGAAAGGAGTTATTGTTATATTGAAATGTCTCAGCCTACTCAAATCTATTCTCTATCTTATGTACAAGCCAGTGGTGTGATGTAAAATGTAAAGCCACTGGATTTTGTTGTTGTTTTGCTTTGCTATGCTTTGCTTTTTACCTCATTTTCTTTGGGAAAAACAATGTCACCAACTTTGCTCTGTGGAAGTGTATTTACCAATATAATGAATGAAGGCTTGCGTTCAGTTTCTAGAAATAAGCACATGAACAAATCCATGTGTCTCTCTACTTCCCATGCTATCTTTGTTGTCTTTAAGCCCAATCAAATGTGTTTAAGTTTGATATGGGATAGGTTTGTGACCATGAGCAGTTCTGAGCAACAGATGAATTCTCTGGTGTAGCCAGCTGCCTGATCCTCAGGAGAGGACAGTTGGTTGAGATCTCTGAGAAGCTGGAGGATCAAGTTCAAAACCAGCCTGGAGGGAAAAGTCGGTTACAACCCTTTTCCACAATTACCAACACAAAGCCCGTCAGAAGGCCTGTCTCATGTCCTAGAGAGCCAGGCATGCAAGCAAGCACACAGGCAGAGCAAGCTCAAGGCCCAGAGGTCCTACCCATGTACCTATTACAGTTAAACAAACAAACAAACAAACAAATCAAAACCAAAATCCTTGCCTCCTTCACAGCTACCTGTTTTGTATTCACAGCATGTGCTTCTGGAATGTTCTTGTCTCCACCAATAGATAGCCTTTCCTTGGTGCTTATTTGTAAAAGTACAATGGAAACCATGTAGAATCTTTTTCCTCTTGTCTATTGTGGATTTTGTGGGTTTGTCTGTTTGTTTGAAGCTGTTGTTTTTGCTGTTGTTGTTGCTGTTCCTGATAGCAGAGCTTGCTGCTGATTGCTTTGTGATGATCAGAGTATCTCAGATTTGTTTGCCTAGGCTATTTCTGAAGCCTAATTCTCAGACATCAGCCTCTGAGTAGTTGGGCTACTAGGCATTTTGCTGTTGTTGTAAGCTGTACTGGTGGTTGAACTCAGGGTCTTGGGCAGTCACCCTACAGCTTATGCTGCACTTGCCACCCCCCAAAAAATTCGTTGTAAAAAGTGTTTCAAAGGCAGTTACTCAGCAAATATGTGGTGACCTCCGTTTCTGAATTTTTGTCATAAGGCAGTGAACAACAAAAACACAATATAGAATGTAGTGGGCCCTTCAAATAAGATCTTGAAAATACCACATAACATGCATAATGACCGTTTCTGGTAAGTTCATAGATTGAATCAAGGGCCTACTAGATTATTTCTGCATTATTGTTTGTATTTTCCTATCACATCAACTTCTCATCTTCAGTATCTTTATTTTTTCTCTCGCTCACAGGACTTTGTTTTAGGTTAATGTACAATGAGATTGCCAAGTAGCTATTTGTTAGTGCCATGAAAGAGTGGAGCTGAGCCATTTGCAAGTGCCACGTGAGGCCTATAGTCCTAGCTACTCAGAAAGCTAAGATATGAGGATTGAAGTTTTATGACAGATGGAGCAGGAAAGGCTGTGAGACTCTTATCTTCAATTCAACACCAGAAGACACGGAGTGGAGTGTGTCTCCAGTGGAAGAGTGCGTAGCCTTGATCAGAACACCCAAGCCCTGAGTTCAATCATTCCCCACCCCCAAATGCACACACATGCACACCCAGTAGCATAGACATTCTAACCACTTTCAACCAGGAAGCAAAACAATTTACCAGTAGTTAAACTTACTCCTGTAGTCAACTACAGAATAACGTCTTGGGCCTTTAAAAAAAAAAAAAAAGTTATTTGTTGAGTGTGTTTGGAGGTGATATAGCCGTTTCTATTTCACTGAAGAGTTTGAAGAGATTAGGAAAGAGTTCTCCTTGGAAGGTCTTATAGACTCAGGCTGTGAATCCATCTGGTCCCAGGCTTTTCTTGGATGGGTGGTCCTTTACTGCCATTTCAATTTCATTACTCGTTACTGATCTAAATTAAAGTTAAATCTTCACTTTGGGGGCCAGTTGGGGCTGTCAATGTTCTCTAGGAATGCCACCATCCTCCTAGATTCTCAAAGTTATTGGCATAAAGATTTGTGAAGTATAATGCTTGGAATCTTGCATATTTCTGTTGGGATGTGTCCCACTTTCATCTCTAAATTCTTTTATTTGGGTGTGCTTCCTTGATAGGGTGTCCATTTTGTTATGTCTTCAGAGAGCCAGCATTTTGTTTTGTTGATTATATGATCTTTTATGCTCTAATTAGCTATTTCTGATTTGATTTGGATTATTTGTTTCCATCTATTGATAGGCGATTTGGCTTATTCCTGTTTTTCCAGGAGATTGAGCTGCATCACTAAAATGCTGACTTGAATTTTCGCCAACTTCTTGAAGTAAGTCAGCACTCAGAGCTCTACATTTTCCTCTGAGTACTGCCTTTGTTGTGCCCCAGACAAACTGGTATTGTGTGTTAAGTCTTATTATTTTCCATACAAGTTTGAATATTCCAACTAATATAACACATTGAGCAAGCTTCGGAGTGGTGCATAAAGAATCGCGAGCTATGTACAGATGACCATACAGAATAATATTCTATGACACGGTACTTCAAGAAAGGGAAACAAGACATTGTTGCTGTTTCACTTTCATTTTCTTTTGGTCTGGCTTCTTGGATTATTTGTATTTGGGAAGGTAAGAAAGGGCACTGCAAAGGTGGAACAAGGATGAACATATGCAATAGGGATACTCACTAGGCCCTTTGTGGAAAATGGACTGTGTATCCTGTGGGTAGGATTCATGTAACTGTAAATCTTCTGTGTTTAAACTTTGCCGTGACAATTCCCAAAAGCGTTACTTGTTCATATGATAAAGGAGATGTACACAGTGGTTACAGTTACACAGTACATATAATCAGTATATATGTCTTTGAACAGTGTCACCTCATCCCCACTCTGCTTTCTTGGGCTTTTAATAAAGGATTTCTTAACATACTACCAGCCATACAATTTCTTCTTTTAATTTTTTTTTTTACTGGGAAATACAGTCTAGAGGGTTATAATTACATGAGCAAGTCCTTGAGTACATTTTGTATCCAATATTGTTGTTTCTTCCTTTGTTTCCCCTTACCATCCCTTCTCATCTCACTCCCCTTCCCCCCTCTTTTTTAACATTCTGTTCTTTTTATTGTAAGTTGCTTTTTCTACTTTATCTTTTGGGGGCTGTCCTCTGTTTTGAACTTGGCCTGGTCTCGTTGGCTAGGCAAGCAGTGTTTTGCGTCACACACCAAATCCCAATGCCCCCATGCCCGCTTCTCTTTTTTTCAGTATGCTTAGTTTTAGACAATGTTTGATGTGTTGTTCTGTGTGTGGCAATGTGTTTGTGTGTGCTGCACCAGGTCTGGGGTTTAAACTTGCAGCCAAAGCTCATGGCTTTTTGTCCCTTGAGCCACATCTCTACTATTACTTTGAGTTCTTTGCTGGGAAAAAATGAGAAGGGTCTCTTGGATTGCTGGCTTCTAACATTGGCCTGTTTGAGTCCCTAGGCCTGTAGGGTTTAGCCATAGACACAGGGATAGGGTCTGCATGTTTTTCTCTTTATTTATTATAGACCTGTGTCTAACTGCACTTTCCCTGCTTGTGTCCTCTGGAGACTCAAGGATTACAGACATGCACCACTTGCACAGCTTGTTTAGATGAGGCCCCAACATTTTGTATGCCTACGGAAACTGAAATACTCTAGTTTTCTTTACCTGAGCAGCTATGAGTTAGTTACAGGCACACGTCACCCAGTTGAGCGTGAATGTATTTTCCATGGATGTATGAAAAGTAGTTACTACAGATTGTCTAAAATGTGTACATATTAAGAGGGTGCCAAGTGACATTTTGTGCAATGTGTAAATCTGGGTAACATCCTTTCATTAAAGCTGAGTTTACCAATGGAAAGTAATATCCATGAACATTTAGAAAGTGGCTTTATGGGTTTGATTTTATCATGTTTTGGTTTTGCTTTTGCTTTTGCACCCTGAATTGTTGTTGAACTTGTTTGTGGGTGTTTTGTTTGTTTGTTTGATAGAGTGACTTGTGCCAGGCCTGGGGCTTGACCTCAAGGCCTCAGGGCCCTCATTTGGCTTCTCCAGGTGGCCCTTTCACTCCTGCTCACAACTAGGGCTTCACTGTCCTTGCCAAGCCTGCACAACCAAGTTGCTCTTGGAATATCTACCGAAACAAAACAAGTAATCTACCATTACTTGCCTTGTCTCCGATTTTTCTTTTCTGTTTTCTTTGAGCAGTGTTCTCTCACTCAATTACTGGTGCTGCCTCCCAACTCACTTTCTCCCCTCACCTGCCCAGTTTCTGGAATCACGGAAGTGTACTACCATGCCTGGCTTGCTCTTTGGTTTGTAGTGAAGCATTACAGGGGTTAGGGGGGAAGCATTTCAGTGCTGCGTACTGAATGTATACAATGTATGCCTCCACAATATAGCAGGCAAGGTGGAGTATGTCTTTAATACAGGTAAAGGAGTTGTAGTTTTTACTTGGAAAAGGGTGCTAATCTCCCATGAAGGATACTGGTTAGGTGATATGCTAGTGAGGTCTTAGTATAAACACAAACATATTATCACTTCACATTAAAAACAAAACAAAAGCAAAGAACAGAACAGATCAGAACAGAACAACAAAATACCAACTTCACTCAGTTGTCAGAAAACACTGAAGCTTTGAAAGGTAAGTAACCATGTAGAACATTTCCAATGACTTCTGCAGAGCTTCGGGTTTCGTCTGTAAGATGTTTTACTCTCTTAAGTGGTGTTTATGTTTTGTTGGTTCTTTTTGCCTTTTTTCTTTTTTTTTTCTTTTGTGGGTTCCTGGGGCTTGAACTCTGGGCCTGGACACTGTCCCTCAGCTCTTCACCTCATGGCTAGTACTCTACCACTTGAGCCACAAAGCCAATTCCGATATTTTGCGTGGTTTATTGAAGATAGGAGTCTCACCAACTTTTCTGCCCAGGGTGGCTTTCAACCTCAATCCTCAGATCTCAGCCTCCTGAGTAGCTTGGATGACAAGCATGTGCCTCCTATGTGTTGGTTGGTTTTTGTACTTAGATGAGAGTACAAGCGATACACTAGTGAAGTATGATAGAAAATTTAAAAAGCAAAACTAAACATGGGCCATTTAAAGATTTCACATCTACTTACTGGGTGTTTTCCTTTAGGTACCTTTTGTCTCCACATGTGTGCCAGCACTGGGGCCTGAAACTTCGGGTGACAGCTGTGCCTGGTCTCTTGCTGATGCTAAGACCTCTGCCACAGGAGTCACACCTGCAGATCTCCATTTCAAAGGGCAAGCGAACTCTCTCCTTCTGCGTGTATTTCTGTCTGTCTGTCTGTCTGTCTGTGTCTCTCTCTCTTTCTCTCTCACTCTGTCTGTCCAATTTTAAGGGAATGAAGGCCTGTGAGCCCATCTCTGAGAAGACCTCGAGAGGAAGGATGGAAGATCCTAAGTTTGGTGTAGTAAAGCTTCCTAGGCAGATCATGTGTTGAAACGAATGAAGCAGTAAACGAGTAAGTAAGCGCATTGTGGCAAATAACTAAATACATCAATGAACAGAATGCAATGCAAACCAGAACTATAGGATTTGAGAGCTGGTCGATCCTGTGGAATCCAGCGTAGGTATGAGTATGTGTAGTTGGTTTGTAATCATCCAGGATTCATATCCCATGATGCTGACGGAGGTTCACATGTAATCCTGTTCCTTTTCGTGTATCGACGAATATGGAAAATGTGCGGATGCCATCGTTAGAATGCACTGTCTTTCCACATTTCAAGTCAGAATCTCAGATTGCCGACTGCCTTAATAAGGTTGTGAGCAAACGGTTTAGTGTTGCACTGGGACCTCCTCTCCGGCTTCCCTTTCCATTCAAAGGTTTCGTTGAGGTGGTCTGCAGGCCTGCCAGGTAGGACTGGAGGTGAAGATTAGGTCAGGCCATGGCCTGGACTGCTAACTTCTCCAAGGGGGCTTGCTTGAAGGAGGGCCTTGCTGCAGCTTTGGGGCAGGGCAGGCGTCTGGGCGCAGGTCAGTGGTGGCTGTGGAGGCAAAGAGAACCTTGTGACCCGCCCCTAGGAGACCCCGCCTCACGTGACCAGCGGGTCCCCTGTTGTCAATCACCAAGAGGTCCTCCAAGAGGTCCTCCAGGAGCCGGCAGGAGGCGCCTATGTGCCCTTCCGCCTGTTCCCGGGTGTGTCTGTCTGGTGATGACGTAAGTAAGTGACGTACTTGGTAACGGTTGTCCTGTGCTGGGGAGCTCGGACCCCTTCGTTCCTCCCCTGCCCCACCAGCCACAGCCTGGCTCAGTGCCACCTGGGCAAGGCCTTCCCGTGTTATCCGCGCCATCTCCGACCCTTGCTCAGCCGGTGTAGTCCGGTGAGTCCTGGACGCCTCTGTGTCCTTGGGCCCTAGTGTCAGTGCGGTGGTCTGGGCGGCGCCCCCCATGGTCCCTCCCCTGCGTCGGGCTGGGCGACGCTGCTCCAGAGCCTCAGTAGGCCCTGAAGACGCAGCTTGCGATGCCGAGCAGGCCGGGGAAGGCCACAGTGGGAGTAGGCCGCAGTGGGAGTCGGCTGCAGGGAGTGGTGGCCATGGCGCGCTCTTGGGAGGAAGCGGGTGGAGGTGGTGGCTGGGTGGCCCAGCGGTGCGAGGCAGCCGAAGCGGCCCTAGTGGACCGACAAGTGATCCAAAGTGGGGGCGAAAGGAGACGGGCAAAGGCCAAAGGTCCAGGCCTGCGACGAAGGCCGCAGCCGCGCCGCACACATTTTTCACTGTGTAAACATCGGCAGTGGTGGACTAACTCCCTGTGGGGGAAAAGATGCTGGAGTGTCTGTAAGCCTACCTTCTCCAGGAAACGACCAGGGATTGCAGGAGAGGGGGAGCACCATTCTGAAGGCGGCCTCTGGAGAGAAAGATTTCTCTCTGGTGGGTGAGGAGGATGTACAGCAAGAGAGTGGGAGGCCGCACGCGCAGTGAGCCGGCCCTGCCCTCTCTGCCTGTGCGCCTTCTTTGCTGGGCTGTCTTTCTCTGCACTTCAGCTTCATTTCCTGGTGCTGCCTAGTGGTGCCTGGTGCTGCCTGGTGCTGCCTAGTGCTGCTTGGTGCTGCCCGTTGCTGCCTGGCGCTTTCTCACATGGTTTGTCCCCTGGGTGGCTGCAGTGAGACCCCAGGAAATTCAATTTTTGCTCGAGTACACTCATATGAGCCCTTAAGTTGAGGCGGTGCCGATTTCAGCCAGTATTGCCCCCACTGTCTGAAAATGCAAACTCAAATTCGATGCGAAAAAACTGCTTCCTAGTGTGTCCAGTGGAAGACTAGTGTAAATTAGGACAATGAAAAGGTCTGGAGGTTATATTGTCATGTATCGGGAGAAAGTTTTTCACTTCTTGAATGAACGATGATTTATCTTTTTGTTTCCCTTTTATTTTTCCCTGTCGTTTTCCTGTCCCTTTTTCCTTTCAATATCCTTGGCATGACAGTGGGTTTGGAAGTTGGCTGTACGTTTTTTCCTCTGAAGAAATGCTAAGTGTTATTAGTGCATACTGGAGACCTTACATGCTTATGGGGGTGTTTGTCCTCTAGTGGTGGGGGTTGGGGGACGAGAGCAAAATAAAAACGTTCTTCTCTCAGAGGACGTTGGTCTTACTGGTTGCTGAGCAGTGAGAGAACCATAGTCGATGCACTGTGGAAGGTGTAAGGAGAGCTGACTAGGGTCTTCTGTGGGGCAGTATACGGCTCAGAAAGCTGGCCGCTGGGGATTTTAGCTTACATGCACAGCATTATGAAAAAGTAGGTATTTTAATGTGTTGAGGTGTTCTTTGTTTTTTTTTTTCTTATACTGGTGTGTGGAACTGTTTCTGCCTCTTTGCTGCAATAAAGAAAATGGAAAGTATTAGATCATCCAGATTTTTCCATTCTTGTAAGAAGTATGTAAATAAGTGCTAATCATGTCTAATGGGAAATGGTTTAGAACACAATTTGGAAAGTAGAAACTGGCAGTTCCTTCAAATGAAAGTAAAAAATAATCTTCTAATGAAATCATATATTGCTAAGTGTGATTTATCCTGCCATGGAAACCATACCTGATGTATCAATTGTCATTATTTAAATACATAGAAACATGCGGTGCTAATACGCTTCAAATGCCTGTTAAAGAAACATGGGAATTAACTTTTAGAGTTGTCAGATTACTGACCAAACAAAGTCAGAAATAATTGATCTGTTGAGCTCAGACTAACATGTTGTGTAGATGCTGGCAGGTCCTTGGGGTCCCATTTTGGCTGGAGGAGGGGGTGAGCAGGGTCCACCATCCTCTGCTCTTCACCCCCAGCTTCCAGTGCTCATGGAGTTACACCTTGGCTTTTAGAGAGATTCCCAGGCATGAGCATAGCAGTGCCACAAGTCCGTGTTGGTAGAGCCAGCAGTTCCTCAGCAGCTGCACTCAGGGGCTGTGGGCATGAGACAGGGGGCACCGTGGCCAGGACACCACTGCTGCTCAGATGAGTTGGACACTTTAATTACTGCTAATCAGTGGGACAGCCTGGCTCTGGGAGATGAAATCGTGCTTGGATATCTTTTTAATTAATAGATAAGCCAAATAGCTATATGGCATGAAAAAAAATTATATGATAATACGCTTTGAGGTTTTCCACTCAGAAAATAATGAGAATTTTTGACCATAGGAAGCTGTGAGGGTGCGTGTGAACTCTTGCTCTGTCACATACAGCTAATGACATGTGGCTTTCATACTTTTTTTCTTTTAGTGTCTCAGGTTATAGAATCCGAGATACCATAGTCACAAGTGACATTTTAGCTTGTAAAATTGTGTGATGATACCTTATCCGTTGGAAATATAGGAATAAGAATCTGGCCATGATTCATCAGACATGAATTTTGAGCGATTGCTCTCTTGAAGAGTTGGTGTTCTGATTGATGCCTCTGGTTGGTCCCTCCTGACACTTGTAGGTGGCTCACACATCTCATATTGCTGTACTCGTTGGTATGTACCATTGATAAGTAGGAACTGGTTTGGTATATCACAGCAAATGACAAATGGTGTAGACCTGTCTTTGTACCCCTTCCGTGAGCTATAGTTGTGGGTTGTGTGCTTTGTAGCCTGGTCCATGGGAAGCAGCAGGGGGCACTGACGGTTGCCGAGTCACAGTGGGCGTGTGGTGTGGAAGTTTTCTTGAGGGATTTTGTTTTGGTTCTCCTTTTCATGAAGACTGGAATCAAGCATACATGTAAATTTTTGGTAATCCATCTGTAAGTTAAAAACTCGGAAAGTTGCAGATATTTACAGGATGGCTCCAGTTGAGACAATCTGAGATGCTTAGACTAGAAAGTTCATGAGGGTGCAGTTGTGAGCAGCATTGCTGAGGTATGTGTGACATTGGACTAGAAGCTCTTGTTCACTGCAGAAGTTTCAAGGCAGAGAAATATACCAGGGGAGTCAATGTGGGCTGCCACTACTAATCGTTATCAAGAAATGGTGCCTCTTCTCTCATGGTTGGTTGCTCTGATTTTTCCTATCTTGCTGAGTAGAACAATGCGCTTAATAGCAAGGGTGTTATGGTGGCTGACTAGAGAGAAGATTTAGGATGTCTGCCCTGTCCTTAGGTTAATTATGAAGACACAGGTATTTACAGAGTAGCTCCTAAACTTGTGTAGCCTACACTGTCCTCACAAAAACCCTGCCTGGTGAAAGAACTTACCAAATGGCAATAACCCTTTCATTATTCTTCAGTTATTGAAATCTTGAAGCACCTCCTGTGACTGTCCAGTTACTGGAGTTCCTGAACATGTAGAGCATGTGTTTCCAACAATCTTATGGTATAAAAGCCAAGTTTTCCACACCTTTTCGGGACTGCAACTGATCACAGCAGCAATGTTTCAGCAGTTCTCCATGTTTACTACATCAGGATGAGGTTTTGAAAGGAGTGAGTGAAAACAGAGAGGCGGCCATTTGTACAGGCTTTGTTGGCTGCCTTGTGAAATAAAATGCTTAGGCCATTGTTTTTGTGGATTATAGAAGTAGCTGATTTGTATTGGGAGAGCTGAAGTCCTACAGAGAAGATAGAATGATATCCTGCACATTACATCAACATGAGGTGTTTCAGGACATCGGTTAGTTGTGGCTGATGAAGAGTAAATTAGCCTCAAGCATAAGAAAGAATCAGGTGAGATTATCTTTAGCAGGAAATCATGTGATGAGTTTATATGTGTCCATGTTTATATGAGTAGTTCTTTTATTTTTTTTTACTGTTTTTATTTTGTGTGTTTAGAAGGGTAGTCGGTGATGAACTGGAAAACCAGAGGTATACATATTTTGGTAGTAGTCGCTTTTGGCCAAAGGATGTGTTATTTTATAACTTACACACAGTTTATTTTTTGCATAAACTAATTATTTATTTAAAGCTATAAAAGTGAGGCAGATAGTTGATAAAATAATTTGGAAAGGATAATTAGAATGATTCACAAGATTTAACATAGGAGGATGATACTTTACAAAACGCCATGAGGGGAATAAAAGTCAAACTCTAAGTAAAAATGCCACATTACAGAGTATTTTATAAAATACAAAGTCGAAGATATAAAAGAACTATATATATTCTAACTCTAAAAATGAGTAATCGCGACTAAATATTAGTTTTAAATTTACAGTTCCTGGGCATGAGAGCCACGAAACTGTACATATCTCCGGAAGTATGCACAGCCGTTTGCTCAGCCATACAATTTACACACATTTTAGAAAGACAGTCCCTGTCCTTGTTTAAAACTTAGTGTTTTGAGGGCTGAGTATGGTGGCTTATGCTTGTAATGATACCTGCATAACGGGATGACTTTGAAGCCTGGGAGGGCAAAAGGTTAGGCTAGCAAGATGACATGTAAACTGGGTCTGATGGCACAGGATTGTGATCCTAGTTACGTGAGGTAAGAGCATCTTGAACTGAGGATACGTTAGATTACCCTGAAAAGTAATACAAGCCGAAGAAGCTGGATGTTTTCCTGAATTTCTTGTCTAGGGTTGGTAAGAGCCTAGATAAAGTCATAGTTGAGCCCCAAAATTGTTCGTATATGACTGACTGATTGACTTGCGTCCTTTCTTTTTTTCTTCCTTTCTTTTTTATGTATGCATGTATGCATATATATACATATATATATATATATATATATATACTTTCTACATTAATGTATATCTTTATATATATATTCACAGCTTGTGTTCTGGGAATGGGACTTGTCAATTTGTCAATTTTGTCAATTTCCTTTTATCTTCAAGGTGGTGTACAGAGGATTTAGAGTTACAAATGAAAGGCAACCACTCCCTTTCTTGTCGTACCCATTATCCCATACCTCATTAGTCTCCCACTTTCCATCCTTCCCAACTCAGTTAAGTTTTACAGTGCGTTTCCAACATAGTGTCTTGTGAGTATCACTGGGCATTGGTTTAGCTTTTTTCCTTTGTCTCCTTTGTTTTTCCTTTGTTTCCTTTGTTGATCCCTTTCCATTCAGATAATTCAGGTAAACATATTGTATTTGACTTTTTGGGAATTTGAGAAGTAGCTATCAATGTGCTAGAGAGGAGGGGACAAAGAACTGGAAGGCAAAGTAGGTAAGAATTAAGGTTCCCAGTGCTCTTCATTATTGGTGTTACTTTTGTTAACTTTTGTTACTTTTGTATTAGAAGTTTGAGATGCTGAGTATAATAAATAAGTTGTAAAGAAGCTGGGTATTTCCTTTTTTTCTTCTCTCTCTCTCTCTCTCTCTCTCTCTCTCTCTCTCTCTCTCTCTCTCTCTCTCTCTCTGTCTCTCTTTCTCTCTCTCTCTCTCTTGTATTGTGGTCGGGGGTTTGGCAGAGCAGTCCTGGGGCTTGAAGTAGGACTTGGGTTGAGTCCTTGAGCTGTTTTTCCCAAGGCTAGCACTCTACCACTTAGAGCCACAGCACCACTTCTAGCTTTCTGAGTGATTAATTTGTGATAAGAATGTCAGGAACTTTCCTGGTCATGCTGGCTCTCAGCTTCCTGAGTAGCTAGGACTACAGATGTGCTATTTGTCAGGAATCGATTGGTGAGGGGTTTCTGTCTTAGTGTTTCTTTCCACTTATCCTCACCTCTCCTGTAAGGAGGTTTGCACAGTGTTCTCAGGTGTTTTAGGAAATGCGCTGGATGCCTGGGAACTCAGTTGATCCAGCTGCTTGGGAAGTTGAAGCCAAAGGATCACAAGAGCCTAACAGTGGGGAAGGGTCTATGTTAACTGACTAGCTAGCCAGCTATCTAATTACATAACTAAATAACACATCAATAAATAAATGTATTATCAAAGTGGAAATGATGTCATCTGTTGTGAGTACAGTTTCAAAGTTTGAACTTTGCCGACAATTGTAGACCTCTTTCAACAACGGTTCGAATGAGTAGTGTTTCTCTGATATTGCATGGTCAAAAATGTCTTTTCAGCAAGATAACTGCATCTCTGTGTGCCCCTCATAGGTTCATATCCACTGGCTTGCATAAAACTGGTTTATAGGGCTGGCTCTGGTGGCAACTCCCACTTTCAGCTTTTTTGGTGATGATTCATTGGAGTTAAGAGTCCCAAAGGCTCTCCTGCTCAGTGTGGTTTAAAATGTGCTGGTCACATCTCAGCCTCCTCAATAGCTAGGATTACAGGCCCTTGAACTGCTTTAGTTATTTTTGAAACAGAGCCTTCCCTTTTTGACTGGGCTAGGCTCTGACTCTAGTTCTCCTCCTGGTGACTTGCTTTACAGGCATGTCTCAGTGTGTCCCCTGGTCTCTGTGGAGACCAGGAGTTGCCAGACTGGCTTTGAACCATAATCTCGCCTCTCTCTCACTCTCCAAAGTACCATACCTTAACTAGCAGCTCTCCTAGGCCAACACATGTATAGATGTTTTAAAAACAAACCAGGTATAGACTCAGATATAACAAGGTAAGCATTATTCTGAATTAATACCTAAATAAAAATTTGAATTGTGCTAGATTATGATTTGACATGATTTTTATACTGCAGTAGTACAAAATCTCAGTATAGTACTTTTGCAAAATAATTGAGCAGCATTGAGTAGAAGCCAGGTGCCGGAGACTCACGCCTGTAATCCTAGTTACTCAGGAGGCTGAGATCTAAGGATCATGGTTCAAAGCCAGCCTGGGCAAGAAACTCCATGAAACTCTTATCTCCAATAAACCATCAGAAAACCAGAAGTGGCTCTGTAGGTCAAGTGGTAGAGTGCTAGCCTTGAGCTGAAAAACGGAGGGACAGTGCTCAAGCCCAGAGTTCAAGTTCCCCGACTGAAAGAAAAAAAAGTATCTTTTAAAATTGCTTTTTTTGTATGCATGTATCCATATAGTAAGAGTAACCAAAGCTTGCTTTAGAAATACTGTACTGCGTGAGGAATATACTTTTTTGTTTTGTTCTGTTTTTCTTATTTTTTTTCAAACTTTCTATCCCTACCCTTGTTTTTTGCCTATGGAATATGCTTTTGAAGTTTGGTCACACTGGCTGTGGGACATGAGCCTTCTTACTATTGGTTCTCTCGCTAGTGTCTCCAGAGGAACTGAGATTATATGATGGTTGCCACAGACTCAATTGTACTTGTCTAGTTGATATTCATACAATTTTCTTTTGTGAAATATGATCTCATTTTTGTCATTTTGTAAAATAGTTCTCTAATGATGAGTAGACCAGGGGAGAGCCCTAGATGAAATTCAGTGATCATAAGTGTGCTAAGCATTTCCACTTGTTTTGGTTTTTCGTTTATTTTTGTTGTTGTTTACATTTTCATTAGTTTGGGTGGAGTAGATGGAGTGCTGGCACTGGTGCTGTTTCTATTCTGTTTGGGACGCTTGAATTCTGGGATTTGGGAGCTGGAACTCAGGACCTGAGCACTGTCCTTCCTTTACATTTTTCTCTCCAGACTAGCACTCTACTACTTGAACCACAGCTCCACTTCCTGCTTTGGTTATTTACTTGGAGCCAAGAATGTACTGTAGATTTTCATACATGGACAGCCAGGCTTTGAACTGTGATCCTTAGTATCTAGACATAGGAAATTTTAAGTCAAGGTATCTGAGTATCAAGATATAGGAGATTTTAAAACAGGGTACACAAAGAAAAGCTCTGAGTTGTCTTTTTACATCCCTGACTGAGTAAATGTGTCACTTTGAAAGGTAGTGCCTTGTTGAAGGTGCTCTTAAGCCTTTGGCTTTCCTTTGCAGCCTTATTTTAAGCTGTGGAAATGTGGAGAACATGAGACAAGATAAGGTAGGCTGGGAAAGTAGTATGTGTAGTAAAAAAGGTAGTACATGGGCTATTTAACAGTTTTTCTCAAAGTCTAATTAACATTCATGTTTTTCCCCATGTATTTCCTAGATTCTGTTCCTTAATTAAAACTTCCAAATGAGCTCTTCACAGGCGGTTTATGGTCTTAATTTTGCAAGTCTTAGTCAAGCTCAAGGTGCAGTGAAGGCTGAGAGGTAGACTGATATGGAGAGACAGAGAGAAACAGACTGAGGGTCAAATAGATAGTGTGTTCAGGGCAACCATCTGGTGACCCGTGTGATCACTTGGTCTTCTTCTACATTTGCATATAGACTTGGACTCCTTGTATCATCTGTCTTGAGACGCTTGTGCTGGCTGTATTGTTGTGGGTATTTCAGTCCAATGTTACCAGCATATTCTTTCTCCCTTCTTGTAGATACATCTGCCATATGTTTCACTGATAAGAGTGGTGTCATTGAATAATTAGAGGAAGTTAGCAGTAGTGGGCCCCTGCTAAAACATTACCAGAAGAGGTTTAAGGTGCTCTGAAATACAAAATGAAAACACTTCCAGTTCCTCCACCACGGTTCTTGAGCTGGGAATTTTATCCAGGGCCCTCATACATGGAGAACATATGTTCTGCTGATAGGTTGCATCCCTATTTCTTTTGTTCTGACGATAATGGGGGAAGGGGAAAGTAGGGCATCAAATGCACTGTTGCTTCCTATGAAAAGAGGAGATGGGGTTGCTCATATTAGTAACTGCTCATATGAGAGGTATGTTCACCTCTCCTGTGCCCCAGTATGTGTTAGGAAAGGAAAGCATTCAGTGACTCTTCACAGACCCAGACTTCAGGCTTTAAAAATAGTTGCTGTCTTTGCCAGATCGTCTACAGCATGTAGCATTGGCCGATTTCTTTCCTATGTGCTGGAGCTCTTTCATCTTTTTCATTGGTTGGTCACAAATGATTAAAGTACAAGTGAATCTCAGAAGGCTGAGTACCAAAGAACCTTTCCAAAGTGGAAAGGAAGCAAACACCTCTTGTTGGAGTAGTGATGTACTTAGCACCCTCTTACCAGGCAAAATTAGTATTTATAGCAGGTAAGCCGGTGATAGGCTTAGCCTAATAGTGCAGGGTCTTTGGAATATTAACATCTGTGTAAAATTTTCTGAGCAGCAAACCTCTATGGATGATCAAAGGAATTCTGCCTACAGATTGTTGGGATACCCTCTGCTCAACACAATTGTAGGATTTCTACATAAAAATCAACTTTTGTTTATAGGGTTTCCAGTCAGATGTGGTTGTGTCTTGAAGGAATAAATCCACTTGAAGGACTGTATTGATTTCAGACATCAGGAAATTATGAACTGTAATGTTAAAAAAGAAGTAAAAGGAAGAGAAATTGTTCATGAGGAATTGGCAAGGGATGATACCGAGTCTGGCAGGGAGTGAAGAAAACTGTAATGTGTTATACATTAGGACTCTCCCTTAGTTTGTGGGTTTGGACATGTTCTTCCTGTTGGAAAAAAACAAAAGCAACAATATGGGAGGAAATCAGAAAGGTGAAAGGTCAGGGATAAGGTAGCCCTGAGATACATGGGAGGAAAACTAGGATGTCACTTAAGGAAAGGGAAGGAATTGTGTGCCAAATCCTGAGCAGCCTAAAGGATAAGTAGTTAAAAAAGAAAAGCTGGTATGTCAAAGGAACTTGTGTGCCAAATCCTGAACAGCCACAGGATAAGTAGTTAAAAAGAAAATCTTGTTATATCAATGGAATTTTTTTTTTTTTGTCTGTCATGGGGCTTGAACTCTGTGCCTGGGCGCTGTAACTGAGCTCTTCAGCTGAAGGTTAGAACACTACCACTTGAGCCACAGCTTCACTTCTGTTTTTTTGTGTGTTTTTTTGGAGATAAGTGTCTCGGGGACTAGTTTGAACCACAGTCCTCCAATCTCATCCTCCTGAGTAGCTAGAGATTACAGACGTGACCATCAGCTATGGATATCAATGGCACTTTTGTTTCCATGTGTGCCTTTGTGTTGGTCTTTAGAGAGAGTCTACTTCCATATGTAGCAAGCTTTTGCTTTGGCCTTAAACTTTCTATTGACCTGCATGGCAGAGCACACGCTTCATCCAAAGCACTAGCATTTCTATTACATTAATTGGATTGGCTTTTGTAGATAAACCGAAAATGCCCTTAATTCAGTTTCATCTAGTTGGTTAGAGAAGATTAATTTGGATTTAATTGTGTGGGTGCCAGTCCTGGAGATTGAGCTCAGGGCCTGGTGTCCATGAGACTGAAAAAGGATTACTTTTAGGCTTCCTACTAGCTAGGATAACAGGACCCTGGCACTTTATCAGGCTCTTCATTGAGAAAGCATCCTTGCAAACAGTTTCTACGCCGACTGGCTTCAAAGTATAATGCCAGTTAGTAATCTCAACTTTTCAATGAATTATGTTTGAGCCAGGAGCTCGTACCTTACTTGCATTTACATTTTTAAGAGAAGAAATAGAAATATGTAGTGAGACCTAGTTTTGAAAATCAGGAATAACAATAATGGATTTGCAGCCAGTATTGGTTCTCTGTTTCATTCGGGTTGATGACTGTGGTCTTGTTATTTGAAGCAACGTGATTGTCTTAAACTATGTTTCTTACCAGTGAATAGAGAAAAACTGGGATGTTGAAAAGCCATTGTTTATATATAAATTACAGTTGAGTGTGTTATTTACTTGTATGTGTTTATCAGGACCACATAACCTTTTTTGAAAAAAATAAACTCTTTTCATATACTAGGTCTGATCTCTGTCCCTGAGCCTGTTGTACTCAAAGATAAGACCTTATCTCTTGAGCCACAGCAACAGCTTTTTCTGAATAGCTTATTGGAGGTAAGATGTCAAAGATTTTCTCCTTTATATTGTCTGTGAAGCAGGATGTTCAGATCTGAGCCTCCTGAGTAGCTAGGATAACTTGTGTGCCACTGTTGGGCAGGTAGCATGTCTTCTGAATAGAAATGCATATTAATAGCCGGGCACTAGTGGCTCACACCTGTAATCCTATCTACTCAGGAGGCTGAGATCTGAGGATCACAGTTCAAAGCCAGCTTGGGCAGGAAAGGCTGTGAGACTCTTATCTCCAATAAGCCACTCAAAAACAGGAAGTGGTGCAGTGGCTCAAGCAGTGGAGTTCTCCCCTTGAGCTGAAGAGCCCAGGAACAGCACTCAACCATGGACAAAAAAAAAGAAAGAAAGAAAGAAAGAAAGAAATGCACATCAATGTAGGTATCTATGTATCTACCTATCTATGTATTGATGTGTCTATGTACATATCTATCTATACCTGAGACTTAATTTTTCTACTGGAAACTAAATATAAAGTGAATAACTTTACTCTTTTTCTATACCTCTGTTAGCATTTTAGCTACAATGAGAGAAAGAGAGGGATTAGGGTTTCACACAGGTTATGAAAGTGGGTTTTTATTCTGCTCATATGAACTTGTCTTCTTTAATGGCGGAGAAGAGTTCCCTTTTAGACCAGAGAGCAAATGAAAGAGACTGACATACAGTTACATGTTCCTCCCTATTTCTGTAATCACAAGGTCATTATAAAGGGAGGCGGCCAGTGACTACCCAAAAATGCAACAAGTGTTTACACTTCTTAGATATTTTGAATTGTTACCATTTTGTGAATTGGTGATAGCAAGATTAAGGTACCTTAAACTTAAGGTATAAGGAACTCTCACAGAAATCCCTTTATTAAATGGGCTCAGGTTGAGCCAAATCATGATACTTTTAACGTTTCATTGTTGGTTGTACTTTATGCCTTGTCATAGGTGCTGTGACGACTCAACATTAAAGGTCATGGATGGAGATGGATTTGAGATGCAGCCACAAGAACCAAACTCATTCTGTCCTGCAATAGGTATAAGTGTGTCTTACATGATCCTACTTTTAATGTATCAAACTTGGAGTTTTTTATTGAGAGAAGAAATGTCCCAATTTAAGATTCATTGATGGCCTTGTAATTCTGCCAGATTCTCATAGCTAATTCATTGGTCTTTTACTCTGGTCACTTGGCTTCTCTAATTTTCCCAGTTATACACTTCCATCCTAGTAGCTATCACAATCAAAGTGTTCGTAGTTGGATGTGTTATTTGTGTCTATTAGTGTATTATCACAGTTCCTACCAGCAAGACTGGTAGTACTTGACCTCGGGATTCTGAGATACATAACTGGATTCCCTTTGGAATTTCTTCCATAAGGGCAAACTCAGGGTTTCTGTGTGGCTTCCTTTAGATTCTCCTGACTATAAAGATTTTTTCAGTCCTTCTTTGCTTTCCACTTATCCACCATATTGATTTTCCCTTTCAGATTTTTGCTCCTGGTACTTTGCACAGGATTCCCTCAGGCAACAGTGAAAGGAGTTTTCTCATGTATTGTATTTTCCATACCATGTCCTCCATCACTTCTGGACTCCAGCCAGAAAACTATTCCCCCTAAGAATGTGTACGGTTATCTTTAGAAATCCAAGCCATTGCTCCAACCTTAGAATTTATCCTATTATGTATATTTCCAGTTGTTTTGGTATACACACACTGACACAGGTGGGCACACACATTTACAAACATGCACTCACATGCACACACAGAATAACCTCTTATATACAGACACATGGCATTTTTACAATATTAGGAAGTAGGAGTTTGTTGTTATCTCTCTCACAAATGTGAAATATAAAAGGCCATTCTCAGTGTTCCCAGTCCATGAATGTCACTGAAGTTGTACTGAAGTTTAGCCCTTTTTAGTTGTAAAAGAACATTTAAATCTGATACTAATGATCCTGTGGGCATAGGTTAGGAAGTGCAGCAACCTTCTGGAATACAGTTTCTCTTGTAAATTGACAAAAGTTATAAACACAAATTGCCTGTTACTAAGTTCAAGATAGCCTGACACCTGATAAACATGGAGAAACACCTGAGTTCACAGGTGTCTCCTGACTGCAAAGCAAGCTACTCAGGATGTTGAGATCTCAGGATTCTGATTCCAAGCCATTCTGGGCAGGAAAGATAGAGAGTTAGGCTGGAGCCAAAATCCTCTCCAAGACATTTTCAGGTCTTTTAGTCTATCCCCAGGAGAGACACAACAACACAGGAAAAAGAAAAAGAAAGTAAGCACAAAAGACAGTTTTAGGAAGTATTAGCATTGGTAGAGGTACAGGAAGACTTTCTGGGGAAAGCCATCTTAGCTAGCTCTAGTGCTACACACATGTAATTGGGGTCCTCAGAAGACTGAAGTGGGAGTATCTTACGTTTGAAAGCACCCCGGCTATATAGTGAGACCTTGTCTTAAGCATGATTAAGGAATCTAGGCCCTGTTGGCTCCTGCCTAATCTAAGCTACTCAGGAGGCTGAGATCTAAGGATTGTGTTTCAAAGGCAGCCGGGGCAAGAATGCTGGTGAGACTCTTTTCTCCACTGACTTGCTGAAAAGAGCCTAGAGTGGAGCTGTGGGTCAAATGGCAGTAGCCCTGAGCAAAAACTCTCAGGGATAGTATCCAGGTTCTGAGCCCCATTCTCAGGACAGGTACCCTAAAAAACAAGAAATTAAAATACACAAAATTCAACTCATCCTTTCATGAAGGTCTTACTCTTTGACCTACATAATTTTTGGAACTCTTGTTATAAGAAAAAGTCAGCTTGCCACACAAGATTAACTTTGTTTTGTGTTCTCATCTCTATTCAACTTGTCTGAAGTATGTTTATCCTGAAATTCTGTTGCATTTCTGATGTATGTCTATCTTGAATTTCTGCTGTCTTAACTCTTAATTTGACCTACCTTTTCTTTTTAGTCTCTAGCTCCTTACTGTTGCCTTCAGCCCAGTGCGGGAGTTGGAGGAGGAAGGCACCAGGGGACTGGACAGGTGTTTGTGTGTGTGCGTGTGTGCGTGTGTGCGTGTGTGCGTGTGTGTGTGTGTGTGTGTGTGTGTGTTTGTGTGTGTGTGTGTGTGTGCTGAAGGTTGATCGCTCAGAATAGGTGCTATCCCAGAGTGTTTCCCTTTGCTGTCTTTGTGTTATTTTGCTTAAGGCTAACTCTCTTGGGGTTGAGCCACAGATCCACTTCTGGCTCTTTTGGATAATGTATTGGAATTCAGAGTCTCACAGACTTTCTTTCCAGGGGCTGGTTTAAACCCCATCCCCAGATCTCAGATCTCCTACTAAGGAGGATTATAGGCATGCACTACTGCCTGGGATTTGCTAGCTGTCGAACATTTTTGTAAGAAAATATTTACCTTTCATACGTTAGGTTGTGAAATATATCAGTTTCCTTTCATTAAAAGATGTTTTCATTCTGAGACCAATTGTGTTTAAAAATGTAGCTTGCAAGCCAAGTAGGCTCTGGTGGATCATGCCTCTGATCCTTATTGCTCAAGAAGCTGAGATCTGAGGATGTTGGTTTGAAGCCAACTGTGGCCAGCAAATTCAAGGGACTCTTATCTCCAATTAAGCACCACAGAGCAGGAAGTGGGGATGTGGCTTAAGGTCTTGGTCCAAACTGTTACGTTTTCTCTCAGATGTGAACGAAGCCTCCTAAACAACAGTGGTACATGAAAACTTCTGCAGGGCCTTCTGTGTTTACTCATGAATAGACACAGCAGACACACCCGAAGAGGATACTGTTCCTTGAGGAATCCAAAAGTGTACATCTTAAATACTGTTCATGAAAACGATTGCCACAAATGGAATTCATTTCGTTGGTGTTGTTTCTTATTCTTTTTTCCTGGTGGATTAGTTGTACTGTTAGGGTGGACAAATGTAGATGTGATATTCAATATACCTTATAGAAACAATGTACTATGTGCAACTTGTGGGCAAGGACGGCAGGACAAATCTGGGAGGAAAAACGGATGGTGACACATTATCTAGAGAGTATTTTACTCATAACCTGACTTATGGAACTGTGACCCACCCCTTCATCTTCCCGTACAACTCTTTAATATTAAAAAAGAAATTGTATTTTTAAAAAGTTACACAAGAGGGCTGGGAAGGTGGCTCAGTGGTAGAGCGCTTGCCTTGCATGCCTGAGGCCCTGGGTTTGATTCCTTAGCACCACATCAGCAAAAAGAAAAAAGCCGGAAGTGGCGCTGTGGCTCAAGCGGTAGAGCGCTAGCCTTGAGCTGAAGAGCTGAGGGACAGTGCCTAGGCCCACAGTTCAGGCCCCACGACCGGACCCCAAAAAAGAAAAAAGTTACACAAGAGAATGAAACCTCAGTTCCAGGAACACAACTAAGGAAGGGAGCGTGTGAAGGGACGAGGTAGGAAGGGAAGGAGGCATTGAATAGGAGAGCAGGAAGGAGAGGACAAAACTGAGAGGGTAAGAGAGGAAGTAACAAATGGAGGAAGGGATAATAAGTGAAGTAAGCCAGGCCTAAAGAAACTTAGGTCCCATGCTTTCCCTTATTTGCAATAACTAGTGTATGTATGAGTCAACCAGAAAAGGTCAGATAAGTTGATGTTAGGGAAATGAACCCTAAGATATGTATTCTAATGTTTTTTTCTTTCATGTGATTGTTTCTAACACAGTATTAAGATTATTTCTTTGTTGCTTTGTTTGTCCCTCCCCCATGGTATAACCCCTTCATTTACTGTATTTGAGATTTGGTATAATTTGTGAAGGGAAAGGGAAAAAACAAATCATTTAAATAGGGATACTGGTGGATACATTGCAATAATGAGATGTACAAGTCCTTAAGTGGAAAACAAGCTTTAGACCTTTTGTGGGGGCGGAGGGGGGAAGGAGGATTGGAAGAAATGGGAAGGGGAAACAAAGGAGGAGGCTACAATGCTTGATAAGAAATGTACTCATTATCTTGCCCATGTAATTGTCACCCCTCTGTACAGTATTTTCACAATAAAAAAAAAATGGAGGGAGGGAAGGAGAAAAAGCATAAGGATAATAGGACTTGGAATTATATTCCTGAGTGTAAAGAGTTTTAGCACATATATGGTACATGTGTGCACATCTGATGGATACTAGATGGAGAAAACAAAAACAGAGCGAAATGGAAAAAAATCCATCAGAAGGACCCATCAGCTTCACAGGTCATTGATCAAAACAAACTAAGCAACTCATGGCATCAATGGGAGGGAAGGGAATGAGCAGGAAAGTGGAAACTGCTGATACTAAGCACAAGGAAAGAAATGTTACATATCACCTGATGTGGAAGATATAACTGTATTGTCAAAGCTCATAGAACTCATAAACTCTATAGAACATGATAAAGACAATTTGCCTGATGAAAGTTAGAATGTGGTTGTGACTTTTAACTAAGTATCACTATCTCACAATACTGTGGAATTCATGTAATCACTTAGTCACAATAAAAAATTTGCTAAAACAACTACAACAACTAAATCACCAGTTATAGGGCCTAAGGCTTTGGAATTATTGCATGTCTGATTGCTACATTTTACACCTCATGTTTGTAGGAAGGAAGATTTCAGTATATTCCTACCTATCAGTTTTGGTTCTTTGTAGGGAAAGAGAGTCAAGAGGATTCACTTTCACTGCTGATTTGCTTATAATGTTGGCTTTACAATTGCTACAAACAATGAACCAATTTTAATTAGAAGATTGTAAAATAGTTCCAAGATTCCACAACATAGCTCACCTGTTTACAAGCAGTTATTTAAAACTAGGATTAAGAATTGGGGATACGGAATTCTATGCCTCCATCAGAAAGAATGACATTGCCCAATTTGTTAGGAAATGGAAAGGCTTGGAAAAAATTCTATTAAGTGAAGTAAGAGAAGCCCAAAGAAACATAGGTCCCATGGTTTCCCTTATTTGCAATATCTAATATATGTATGAGTCAAACAGAAAAGGTCAGATAATGAGATGTTAGGAAAATGAACCCTTAGATATGTATTTAAATGTTTTTTTCTTTCATGCATTTGTTTCTAACCCATTTATAAGATTATTTCCTTGTTGCTTAGTGTGTCCCTCCCCCACAATATAACCCCTGCTTTCACTGTATTTGATTTCGGTATAATTTGTGGAGGAGACGAGGAAAAACAAGTCGTTTAAATAAGGATACAGGTGGACCCGTTGCAACAATGAGAAGTACAAGTTGTCATGTCCAAAACGAACTTTACTACTTTGGTGGGGGGGGGGGTGGGGAGGATTGGGTGAGGGGGTGGGGGGACACAGGGAAGGGATGTGAAGGGTAAACAAAGGAGGAGGCTGCAATGCTTGATAAGAAATGTACTCATTATCTTGCCCATGTAATTGTAACCCCTCTGTACAGTATGTTCACAAAAAAAGAAAAATACATTTAAATACATTTAAAAAAAAAGAAATGTACTCATTATCTTGCCCATGTAATTGTAACCCCTCTGTACAGTATCTTCACAATTAAAAAGTAATAATAATAAAAATTTAGAAAAAGAATTGGGGATACCCAGCCTAACACCGTTGGATCAGGCCTATAATACTAGGTATTCAGGAGGTTCAGATTGGAGGATCAGCCTGGGCACCTTTGGGTAAAGGAAAGAAAGTATATGTCTTGTTTTTTGTTTACTGTAACCTAATTTAGCAATACCAGAAATTTGACTTATGTGGTATGCTGGGACAATTTTTTCTCAAACATCTCTTAAATTATTTTCTTTTCTGTGAGTCAGATTAGAGATTGTATTGGACAAAAAGACTAAGAAAATAGCACTACTTCATGTATATCAGCTGGTTGATTCTGATATATTTCCCACCTCTGTAGTGAATGATGCATGCAACTTGGATCATGGTGGTCCCATTAGACCGAATATGGACATGGAACCAGAAGTCAGTTCTTGTAAAGTAGATGACACTTGCCCTGAAGTCATGAAGATGTCCACTTTAAAATCTGACAGTGGAATGGATGACTTAGGTAAAGAGGAAACCTTCAGCATGTTTATATGCTGTTCCAAATTACTCATCTTGATTCCTTAAATGGTCGACCCTTAGCTTTCCTAGACCAGAATAATTGACATCTTCTTTGGAGACATCTTTTAAGATGTACTTGAAATGTATGGTAAAAGTATTACAGAGGACTGTGTTGAAATGAAGGTTCTAATGAATTCTTGTCTTGTTTCCTGACCGGTGGCCATGCAGACATGGTAGAAAGTGCCACCTGAGAGTAATTTTGGAGAGGAACTAGTGTGTCAGAGCAAAAGAATTTTTACTTCCAGGGAATAGAAACATGTATGCCTGTCAGTGACTGCAGGCAAAAGAAGAAGTCTTAAGTAAGCAGAAGGCATGTGGTGGGAAACATGTCCATAAGTTGTGGGGATTAAGAGCTACTCAGGATTTTGTATTTGGGACAGTAAGTTTACTATGAAGGTACTCTGCTAACTGAATGTGTCTATGCCTCCATTTTATTATTATATTTCAGGCAGAACTAACATTTTTGTCCAAGGACAGCCTCAGCTTATATTGCTGCTAACTGTAGACTGTTGCGAAGCTGGAATCCCACATCCAGATTGTTGTTGTCTCAGATTGTATTACTCCTAAATATAGTCTACTGAGTAAGTAGCTGGGGCTCACACACAGGATGTCTGTTGAGATGCTGTCTCTGCGTTTTTTCCAAGCAGCTCTCCTTTAGTGGCTGGATTATACACGTAAGATGCTCTACCCAGCCTACACTGGGTATTCAATGCAAGCAGTATTTGAATGAAGTAAGGGACACTGTTTTAGTCATTATTATGGTCTCTTTTTTCAAAGAAGGCATCCTTGTCTTTTAAGTCAGCAAGAAATCCTTAGGTTGTTGATTCTTTCCTTCTTGCCTTTCATGAACTCGGTCTTTCTGTCCTCTTTTTGCCTTTATTCTTTCCTTCTCAGCCTTTGTTACTTCCTTTCTTCCTTTCTGTGTTCATTCCTTGTTTTCTTGCACCTTTCCTTCTATCCTCCCCGCTTTCCTTCCTTTCTTTCTGTCTTCTTTCCCTCCCTTCATCCTTTGTTCCATTTTTCCTTCTCTCTGTCTCATTTTCTTTCTGTCTTTCCCTTTCTTCCCCTTGGGGTTTACATTCAGTGGTGGAATTCTGTGCTTTACCTTTGTGTTTTCAGGACTGGAGGTCTATCACTTGAACAACAGTGTCTCTTTCAGCTTGAGGTTTTGGTGTTTAACTGCAGAAAAGAGTGACACATGCTTTTCTTCCCAGTCTGGCTTTGAACCTCAGATCTTCACATCTCAGCCTCCTGAGCTGTTAGGGTTACACATATGAGCCTACCGGTGCCCAGCGACATTGGTGCTTTGAAAGTTTATGGAAGGGGTCGATGGTATACACCTTCATTCATAGCACTTTGGGAAGCTGAGTCAGGAGGATTTCAGCCAGCATGGGCTAGCAAGATTCTGTATGAAAAATCAAAGTATGAATTACAGCAGAGTCTCAGAAATTAATATCTCTAACTTTTTGTGCATCTACTTAATTTTGTACTTAGGTTTTGTTGAAATTACTGATGAAGGATATATCGATGTGATTAAAGGAGAGGAATATGCTACCGCTCTAGCATCTTCTGCTATACATGAACAGCAAGTGGGTGACAATGAAATGAAAGCTCTGATGCCAGTCTCATGGACAGTTGCTTACGGTAAGTCACATAGTAGTTGAAGAATTCAGTCTTTGAATAATGAAAAAACTGGCATCTGTGTTATTCAGAGTTTAGCACTGAGAAATGAATTTGTGGTGGTTTAAGGAGAGGTGAGGAATTCTCAGATGGGTTTTCTTTTTCCCTATGCATTTTGCTCTGAGTTTCCAGGTACGTTAGAAAGGGACAGACTTTCAATGTGTTAGCTTATAATTTTGCTTGTACATGGCTCATGACTTGACCACCTCTTTAGGAGATTGCTGGGTTTGGAAGCAAGGTGTTTCCTGGTCTCGATATGAATGTGTCCATAAACAGTCCCTAAGCGGTATGGAGGTTCCTCAAAACACATAGAGCTCCCCTGTGACCCAGCAATCTGACTTCTGATGCCCCTCAGTAGAAGAGTAGATCAAGAAGATATTATACATATATACAATGGAATTCTGGCTTCCATCAGAAAGAACCATACTGTCCCTTTTGTTAGGAAATGGAAAGACTTGGAAAAGATCGTATTAAGTGAAGTTGACCAGTCCCAAGGACATTTAGGTCTCATGGTTTCCCTTATTTGCAATAATTAGTATCCATAGAGGATAATCTTATCAGAGAGCTGAAAAGCTCAGAAACCTTGTACAAATGACCATATAAGCTGGTGCCAAGTGAAAGGAACCCCAAGATATGGACACAAGAGGTCTGTCTTAATTGTTACTGTTTTAAAAGTACCATGTGATTTTATTACTTTCTGTTGTTTTTGTTGTTTCTTTGTATGTTCTTTCCCCTATGGCATATCCCCTGTTGCTACTGTACACATTAAAAATAAAGTAAGAATTTTAAAAAGACACAGTGACTGAAATAAGGAGTTTCTATATCTCATGAGTGTCAGCACTTGTTTTCATGTTTGGGGCTAAGAGTCCCTACTGTTTTATGCCTCATAATACTTTGTAAAAATGTTTTTAATACTCACTTACTAGGTGATATCTCTGATGGACCTGAAAACCAGACTTCTGGAGCAGGTACCCTCTTGCATGCAGATGAGTGTGGTGGCCAAGATCGACTCGCTAAACAAAACCCAGGGAAAAGGAAGAGAGATGATTCCCAGCAACAGCAAATGGGTGAGGGAAGGGTAGTTTTCACTCCACACGTTGGTGAGGTTTTAGAAGAAATTGATGAGCTACAAGTAGCTTTTGTTTTTGAAAATAGAGTTTCTAGAATTCAGGGAGAGTCATGAATGAGTTCCTTGGAAAAATCTGATTGTGGTTCAGAATGAAGGAAAGGAATCAAAACTGTAAGCTGATTTTAGTGGAGATGAAACAAAATTCCCAACCCACCTTATGGGTCTGGTCATTGTTTTTAGGGTCCTGTGAGTTTCAACTCACAGGATTTTTCTTGTTTGTTTGTTTTATTCTAGGTCATCGACCCCTGAGCTAAGGTACATGGCTAGGGTGCTAGCTCTCCTTTCTTTTTCCCCTTGCATTTTTTTCTTATTTGGGTCTAGCACTGAATGAAGTGAGCTGGCACATCCCTTACAGCTCTCTCATATGTATAATTGGAGATAAGAGTCTCAGGAACTTCTCTGCCCTGTCTGGATTGGAACCTCAATCCTCAGATCCTCAGGCTCATGAGTATCTGGGATTACTAGCATGAGCCACATGCACTCAAATTTCACTCATTATTGTCAAGATAAGCCAGCCTGGGCAGGAAAATACATGAGACCATTATCTCCAATAGACAAAGAACCAAATCGTCAAGTACAGCTGTGGTCCCTCTGCAGGCATATAGGATGATATTTTTCTCATTCTCAGACTTTTGTTTTATCATAAAGTGATATGTAAAGAAAAGGTGCCACCAAAAGGTACTTAGGTGTAAATTCTGTGAATGCGAGACAGCTGTTTTACAAGGGATATTGAGTCATCACCTTTTAGCAAGAACTCTCCCCACAATTGTGTAGGGTGCAGAAAATGTTTTGGCCCGTATTAGAGCACAGAATCCACATGAGAATCCATTGGAGAGGTTATGGGTTGTGGAGGTGGGGGGGGGGAGTAGGGAGATGGGGCGGAGGGAGCTCTATTAGCACTTGTCCTGGGAATATGAGTCTGCGGACTCTTCTAACTTGAAAACACATCCAAAGTCTAAGCCCAGCAAAGAGATGCCATTTAAGGGTGACATTTATCTTCTGACTTCCCCAGATACCAGAGAAGCAAGGCAACATGGCTTTATCAACCCAGGAAGCAAAAGACACCAGTGTTGGTATTGTGACCACAGGAGCTCAAGCTCAGGTGATTTGAAACGACATATAATTTCAGTTCACACCAAGGAGTACCCCCATAAGTGTGACATGTGTGGTAAAGGTTTTCACAGGCCTTCCGAACTCAAGAAACATGCCGCTGTCCACACGGATGAAAAAATGCATCAGTGTAGACATTGTGATTTCAAGATTTCAGATCCATTTCTGCTAAGTAGCCACATTCTGTCAGTTCACGCCAAGGATCCTCCCTTTAGATGTAAGAGGTGCCGAAAGGGATTTCAACAACAGGATGAGCTTGAAAAGCACATGAACACACACAGTGGTCGGAAAGTGTTTCAGTGTGAGCACTGTGAGTACAGCACCACAGATGCCTCAGGCTTTAAACGGCATGTTATCTCCATTCATACAAAAGACTACCCTCACCGCTGTGAGTACTGCAAGAAGGGATTTCGAAGACCCTCTGAAAAGAACCAGCACATACAGCGACACCATACAGATGAGAGCTTGTCCTCTCAGTGTGTCCACGGATCTTTATAAACCTGTGCTGTGAAGCAAGAGACTTTCTTAAAGGCAGTCATCCTTGGTCATAGGCAGCTGTTGATGTACAAATACAGCTGAGTTCTCTGTAGGCTTTATTCAGTAGAGCGTTCTGGATCTTACTCTCTTTCTTTAACAGATGAGCAAAAAGAAAAAAGATTAAAAATCATCAACAAGTTGCTTTGTAGAAAGTAGCCAATCCTTCTCTTTACTGAAGTTTTAGTCTTTGAAGCTTTAATGCATGCTTACTTACCTAACTTTCCTCATCTCAACAAGATGAGTCACTCTAAAAAGTAATCATCTTAACCAGGTTGGGGCAGACATTTTCACATTCCTTGGAGATGAGATGATTTTGGTAATATAAATAGTGTCAGATCTTAACTGAACTTTACAAGGAATCATTTCCTGGTCTTAGTTTCTTCAGCCTTTTGGACTGTGAGACTTTCCGTGTGAGCACACTAGTGAAGCTGAATACACATTGACCGTATTTGCCCAAAGTTTTCATTTTGTCCAGTGGGAAAAGAATGCTACTACTGAGCATAAGATTTCCTTTGTACTGTCTCTCTATTTTTCAGCAGAGCTACCTTTCCAAGTAATTTTGATTTTTGCTCTGTGTGTTCAGATTGTGTTTTATAAATGAGACCTCATGTAGTCAGGCTTTATAAGACTCTCAGAAGTGCATGGTACCTGGTGACACTTTTGGCCACTTAGCTGTTTTTCTTGGGTATTCCTCAAATCTTATGTCTAGGGTGAAAACTATTCGACAATATAGAGCTTGAATATCTAGAAATGTCTGCGATCTTTCTGTAAACTTGATATAAAAGAGTAGAGTTCATGTGAAGTAGAGAGATAAAACGAGTGAACTGTGTAGAAAGTTTTCCCTAATAACTTTTATTCCTGCCTTGAATTGTTCTGGGAAATTAACTCAGACATGGTCCTTCTGTTCTGAGAAGCTGGTAAAGATACTTTCTGTTTTGCAATGAAAGGGACATGAGGAGGAATTATAACTCCATTTAATAAATGAATGAGAAGTAATTCCTAGAGTGGCAGATTAAGCCTTCTTTTTGTTTGTTAGAAAACAATGCTTGAAGAGTTCCTATGCAGGCTGGCTTTTATTAAAGCTTAAGATGGAAGCAGTGGAGGGGCTCAGATTTGCCTTGAGCAAAAGAAGCTCAGAGGCAGCACCTAAGGCCTGAGTTTGGGCAGGCAGGCAGACAGACAGACAGACGATAAGCCCAACACACACACATCTTCACACACACACAAACACACACACACACACTCATACACACACACAGAGTTCAGATGTGAAGTTTGGCTTTCAAATATCAGCCAGTCTTTCCATTTTGTCTAAGAGTTCACTCCATGTTAAGTCACTAACTTGACTATAAATGAAATATGAAATTAATTCACTTTGCTCGTCTTGAGGCATTAAGCTTTTTAGAAAAGAGGAAATTTTTTACATCTCTTAAAATAGAAAGGGACACTGCCAAATGGGGCAACTAATAGAACTGATTTTAAGAAGCACATTCTGAAGAATCTTCTGGTTCATGATACTCCAGTCTACATGTGCTAATAGGCTTTTATTTTGTAGTGTTACACACACACACACACACACACACACACACACACACACAACTTCTTCACACTCATTTTCAAGTTTGACATCCCACCATAAATACAGATTGAGTTTTGAAGCCTCTTATAGCTTCTTACTACCTCTACATATTCCCATGGTGTTTAGTCCGATGGTAAGGTATTGTGGAGAATAAATTTTTGTATGTGTAACAATTTTCAAAGTCTTCTTTGAATTTCATTTTTAATACAAATATTCAAATGAAAATTTAACATAAGATATTTAAAAAGTACAAAAACATTAATTTGGTGACATTTGTTAAATAAACAGAAAGATAAGAGAACACTTTACATGCTTCATATTTCTCAGCCTCCCTGGAGTCAAGTGTGTTGATTTTAACTTGTGGCATTGCAGAGTGAAAAGCCAGAAAATTTTGGACAAAAAAAATCACCTCAAAGTAAAGCAGAAAAGGTCAGACAAGGTGATGTTAGGGAAATGAACACTAAGATATGTATTCAAATGTTTTTTTTTCTTTCATGCGATTGTTTCTAACACATTTATAAGATTATTTCTTTGTTGCTTTGTATGCCACCCACCCACAGTATAACCCCTGCTTTCACTGTACCTGATGTTGGTATAATTTGTGGAGGGGAAGGGGAAAAACAAATCATTTAAATAGGGATACAGGTAGACCCACTGCAACATTGAGATGTACAAGTTGTTATGTCCAAAACCAACTGGTGAGTGGAGGAGGGTGAAGGAGTGGGGAGGAATGCATGTGGAGGCAGGGGGAGGATGGGAAGGGATGGGAAGGGGAAACAAAAGAGGAGACTACAATGCTTGATAAGAAATGTACTCATTATCTTGCTCATGTAATTGTAACACCTCTGTACACTATTTTCACAATTAAAAAATCACTTCAAAGAAAAATGAAATTGTTGTAGATTACTAAACTGTTGGGATAATAGTCTGCTTTTTGTTTTATATTCAGTTGGCTAAGTTAAAGAAGTTGTTTCTGTTAAACTTTTCCAAGAGTAGAAAGATCTTAGCATGGCTAGTTATGATTTCACTGAAATTCACTTTTGGATATTTTATGTCCTTTTGTACTCGTTGTGAAAAATATCAATTATTTAAGAAATGCTAGTGTATACATGGTTGGAAATATGTGTTTGATTGCAAAAATTAGATGAGAATATTTTTGTTTTATAAAAGGTTAATATGACTCTCAGGGATTTGGGCTTCATAGGTGATGAGCCACCAGTTGAGCCACAAACAGCCCTGTTTAGCTTCCATTCTGTTTGAGATAGTATCTCAAATTGATGGTAGACAACACTGTTATTCTCATGCTATAAAGAGCTAAATACAAAGCCCGGTGACTTTTTAAGTACTTAATCAGTTGAGGTTTATCTTCTTCATGTTCATCACATTGTTTCTTTTATATATTTTTTTTTTATTTTGGGGGGGAGGGTCCGGTTATGGGGCCTGAACTCTGGGCCTGGGTGATGTACCTCAGCTTTGCAGGTCAAGGCTAGTGCTCTGCCACTTGAGCCACAGCACCACTTCCTGCTTATTTCTTATTGCTTATGTGGTGCTGAGGATCGAACCCAGGGCCTCATGAATGCAAAGGAAGCACTCTACCACTGAACCACCTTCCCTGCGCTGTCTTTTATATTTTAACTTGGCATATTTTATATGAATGTTGATCTTAGTAAGCCAAACCCCTAGAGTGTTTCTTTCTTTCTTTTTTTTTTTGTCGGTCATGGGGCTTGAACTCTGGGCCTGGGTGCTGTCCCTCAGGTCTTCAGCTTAAGGCGAGCGCTCTACCACTTGAGCTACAGCGCCACTTCCGGTTTTCTGGTGCTTTATTGGAGATAGGAGTCTCATGGTCTTTCCTATCCGGGCTGGCTTTGAACCGCGATCCTCAGATCTCAGCCTCCTGAGTAGCTAGGATTACAGGCGTGAGCAACCAGGGCCCGGCTCTAGAGTGTTTCTTTAGGAGCTGGCATCCTACTATTAATGAGGAATAATAGTTGATCACTGTTCCATTACATGAAAAGTAAAATCTCTTTTAAAAATAAATTTCGGGGGGTTCAGCGTGGGGCCAGAACTCTGGGCCTGGGCGCTGTCCCTCAGCTCTTCAGCTCAAGGCTAGCACTCTACCACTTGAGCCACAGTGCCACTTCCGGCTTTTTTCTTTTTGCTTATGTGGTGCTGAGGAATCGAACCCAGGGCCTCAGCCATGCAAGGCAAGCGCTCTACCACTGAGAAACCTTCCTAGCCCGAAAAGAGACAATTCACTTTGGCTCATGGTGTCCAAGGATTCTGTCCACTGCCACCTGGCTGCCTTATTTGTGATCTAGGTTAAGAAGAACATGGTGGAAAACTGGGTATCTCAGGTGATGAGGTGAGGCCACCTGCTCACCTCATGTCAGTTCTAAATGGAGAGAGACAGAAGAGAATGGAGATAGAGGCCTTTAAGAAGTCTACCTTTGCTGGGTACCAGTGGCTGAGGCCTGTAATCCTAGTGACCCAGGAGGTTTAGATCCAAAGTTCTGTGTACAAGTACAGCCCAGGAAGACGAGACCGTGAGACTCTTAGCTCCAGTTAACCAGAAAAATTGGGAAGCAGTGCTGTGGATAAAGTAGCTTCGTGCACCAAAAGTCAGGGACAGCACCGGCCATGAGGTCAACTGCCAGATGTAGTGGGAAAAAATGATAAACCAGAATCTTTTCACAGAAATACCATAGTTACTTACCAGTGAATTAATCCATTCATGAAGATATCCATTATGATTCAACCAATCATAACTCAGTGTTTTGCTCTACTACAGAGGCCAGGCTTTCAAGAGGAGAACTTTAGGGATGCTTAGCGCTGAGACCAATTCATTTTGTGTTCTTTTAATCTTTGCCTGGCTGTGATACTCTCATACTGTTAGCATTACATAGTAAGTATACCAAAAACATCTTTTCCTAACCACTTTGAGGTAGCATGCTCAGCCAAGATTAGCAAAAACATACTGTTTCCATAAAGCAAGGCAAACAGTAACAATAAATTCTCCTGCCATAAAGGTACATGTTATCTTTAATTTAAATGATAATAGGAAATTAGATTTAATGAAAGGCAGTATGCCTTTTGAAGGTACTAGCTAGAGTATGGCCCACCTTGTACAGATGGGGAGGACAATTGACTCTGACTCCCGGTTGCACAAGATCCAGGCAGTGATTGCTTAGCAGGGCAAGTTTTAGGCTGGGTGGTGTGTGTTGGGTGCCTCTTGGTTGAGTAGTCCAGAGAGCAGCCACCAGGAGCAGGATCTTTCCCCAATTCCAGACAGCCTTATCAGGCATCTCCTAATGAAAACCCGAAAGGCCATGCTCACTTGATCTTGTGGGGTTTGAGGGCCATGGTTGGTCCTTATTGTATAGAGTGAAATTTAAAAACAATGATGCTTTCCTTTGACTCTGGGTCCAACTAAGTATAGTGCTGAAGCACCACCTTGAGGCAATTCAGAAATTCAAATGGATAGTCACTGGGTCTCTGGGCAATCTTTGGGCTCCCTGGTGACTTGTCAGCGATGGGCTGCTACCCATGTGCCAGGAGCATAGGGAAAGCTGGACAGGATGGGCAGAGGGAAGAACAAGCATGGAGAGCAAGGAAAGCCTGAACTTGTATAGAACTACTAGCCAATTACCACGGTTGTAGCAATAATTGTCCAAGTCTCCGAGAATATTTTAACCACAAGTCTGGTTTAGGGGCCATTAAGCCTGGTTGTGTGGTATGTATACTGGCTAAGCCTTATTTCAATAAAACATAAGGTGTATTGTCTTTATAGACTCCTTGAGTGAAAAGACATCCAGGGAGCCGAGGAGACACCCTAAAGGAGTGTCTTAGGTGGGAAGGAACTGGTATCTCCCAGTGGAGTATGGTGAGTGAAAAGAGGCTAGAGTGGATGGCTGTATTTATTTGTACAATGTGCACCCAGAGATTATCTTATACTGAGCTTCACATTGTCCCAAACGGGAAGGACCGGCCAAGGAGGCATAAGGATGCTTCTGGAGTGCCACATCAAGAGAGAAACAGAGAGAGTCAGAGGGCGCACAGGTAGTTATCACTACAAAAAGGGGTAGGGAGAGAGTGGTGTGATGTGGATGTAGGGCCAGCAATGCCAAAGCCGAGAAATCCAGCATGGAGCTCCTCCAGCATTTAGGGCCCATGGAAGGGTGGTCAGAATGCAGGTTCGCCCTCAGAAAGAGAAGAGAAGGGAAGGCGGTGGCTCCAGACACTATTAGTGGGCATGATTGAACATCTTTAACTGGTGTGAAAGAATTTGGAGTTGAGTAAAGTAGAGAACAACATTATGGAGTGAATTACATGTCCTAGTAAACTAGGGAGACCAGAGCTCTTCAGCACCTACATAAGTGATAGGATAGTCACAGCAATCATTCCATAAAATCCACAAAAAGTACTAAGCATAGGGCCTAGGCTTACATAACTAATGGCTATATTTGGTGTTAGGACTCAGAAACATACAGAAGGAAGAGCTTGTGAAGAGGTAACAGTGAGAATGCTGCTTTGTCTCTAGGAGGAAATCAAGCACTTTAAAAATTCTGAGACTTGGGCTGGGAAGTTGGCTCAGTGGTAGAGCGCTTGCCTTGCATGCCTGAGGCCCTGTATTCGATTCCTCAGCACCACATAAGCAAAAAGAAAAAAGTCGGAAATGGCGCTGTGACTCAAGTGGTAGAGTGCTAGCCTTCAGCTGAATTTCTGAGGGACAGTGCCCAGGCCGAGAGTTCAGGCCCAATGACCGGGCCCCCCAACCCCCCCAAAAATTCTGAGACTTAAAAAGTGTGAGAGAACAAGTTTGTGTTATTTGAGCCACCAGTTGGAGCATATTATGGCAACCTTTCTATATTAATGCACTTAATTCAGTAAACCTTCAACAACCTTTGCACTGGATGTTACATGTTTGTAAACTTCCAAATAAAAAAGAAAGGAGTTATTGTTATATTGAAATGTCTCAGCCTACTCAAATCTATTCTCTATCTTATGTACAAGCCAGTGGTGTGATGTAAAATGTAAAGCCACTGGATTTTGTTGTTGTTTTGCTTTGCTATGCTTTGCTTTTTACCTCATTTTCTTTGGGAAAAACAATGTCACCAACTTTGCTCTGTGGAAGTGTATTTACCAATATAATGAATGAAGGCTTGTGTTCAGTTTCTAGAAATAAGCACATGAACAAATCCATGTGTCTCTCTACTTCCCATGCTATCTTTGTTGTCTTTAAGCCCAATCAAATGTGTTTAAGTTTGATATGGGATAGGTTTGTGACCATGAGCAGTTCTGAGCAACAGATGAATTCTCTGGTGTAGCCAGCTGCCTGATCCTCAGGAGAGGACAGTTGGTTGAGATCTCTGAGAAGCTGGAGGATCAAGTTCAAAACCAGCCTGGAGGGAAAAGTCGGTTACAACCCTTTTCCACAATTACCAACACAAAGCCCGTCAGAAGGCCTGTCTCATGTCCTAGAGAGCCAGGCATGCAAGCAAGCACACAGGCAGAGCAAGCTCAAGGCCCAGAGGTCCTACCCATGTACCTATTACAGTTAAACAAACAAACAAACAAACAAATCAAAACCAAAATCCTTGCCTCCTTCACAGCTACCTGTTTTGTATTCACAGCATGTGCTTCTGGAATGTTCTTGTCTCCACCAATAGATAGCCTTTCCTTGGTGCTTATTTGTAAAAGTACAATGGAAACCATGTAGAATCTTTTTCCTCTTGTCTATTGTGGATTTTGTGGGTTTGTCTGTTTGTTTGAAGCTGTTGTTTTTGCTGTTGTTGTTGCTGTTCCTGATAGCAGAGCTTGCTGCTGATTGCTTTGTGATGATCAGAGTATCTCAGATTTGTTTGCCTAGGCTATTTCTGAAGCCTAATTCTCAGACATCAGCCTCTGAGTAGTTGGGCTACTAGGCATTTTGCTGTTGTTGTAAGCTGTACTGGTGGTTGAACTCAGGGTCTTGGGCAGTCACCCTACAGCTTATGCTGCACTTGCCACCCCCCAAAAAATTCGTTGTAAAAAGTGTTTCAAAGGCAGTTACTCAGCAAATATGTGGTGACCTCCGTTTCTGAATTTTTGTCATAAGGCAGTGAACAACAAAAACACAATATAGAATGTAGTGGGCCCTTCAAATAAGATCTTGAAAATACCACATAACATGCATAATGACCGTTTCTGGTAAGTTCATAGATTGAATCAAGGGCCTACTAGATTATTTCTGCATTATTGTTTGTATTTTCCTATCACATCAACTTCTCATCTTCAGTATCTTTATTTTTTCTCTCGCTCACAGGACTTTGTTTTAGGTTAATGTACAATGAGATTGCCAAGTAGCTATTTGTTAGTGCCATGAAAGAGTGGAGCTGAGCCATTTGCAAGTGCCACGTGAGGCCTATAGTCCTAGCTACTCAGAAAGCTAAGATATGAGGATTGAAGTTTTATGACAGATGGAGCAGGAAAGGCTGTGAGACTCTTATCTTCAATTCAACACCAGAAGACACGGAGTGTAGTGTGTCTCCAGTGGAAGAGTGCGTAGCCTTGATCAGAACACCCAAGCCCTGAGTTCAATCATTCCCCACCCCCAAATGCACACACATGCACACCCAGTAGCATAGACATTCTAACCACTTTCAACCAGGAAGCAAAACAATTTACCAGTAGTTAAACTTACTCCTGTAGTCAACTACAGAATAACGTCTTGGGCCTTTAAAAAAAAAAAAAAAGTTATTTGTTGAGTGTGTTTGGAGGTGATATAGCCGTTTCTATTTCACTGAAGAGTTTGAAGAGATTAGGAAAGAGTTCTCCTTGGAAGGTCTTATAGACTCAGGCTGTGAATCCATCTGGTCCCAGGCTTTTCTTGGATGGGTGGTCCTTTACTGCCATTTCAATTTCATTACTCGTTACTGATCTAAATTAAAGTTAAATCTTCACTTTGGGGGCCAGTTGGGGCTGTCAATGTTCTCTAGGAATGCCACCATCCTCCTAGATTCTCAAAGTTATTGGCATAAAGATTTGTGAAGTATAATGCTTGGAATCTTGCATATTTCTGTTGGGATGTGTCCCACTTTCATCTCTAAATTCTTTTATTTGGGTGTGCTTCCTTGATAGGGTGTCCATTTTGTTATGTCTTCAGAGAGCCAGCATTTTGTTTTGTTGATTATATGATCTTTTATGCTCTAATTAGCTATTTCTGATTTGATTTGGATTATTTGTTTCCATCTATTGATAGGCGATTTGGCTTATTCCTGTTTTTCCAGGAGATTGAGCTGCATCACTAAAATGCTGACTTGAATTTTCGCCAACTTCTTGAAGTAAGTCAGCACTCAGAGCTCTACATTTTCCTCTGAGTACTGCCTTTGTTGTGCCCCAGACAAACTGGTATTGTGTGTTAAGTCTTATTATTTTCCATACAAGTTTGAATATTCCAACTAATATAACACATTGAGCAAGCTTCGGAGTGGTGCATAAAGAATCGCGAGCTATGTACAGATGACCATACAGAATAATATTCTATGACACGGTACTTCAAGAAAGGGAAACAAGACATTGTTGCTGTTTCACTTTCATTTTCTTTTGGTCTGGCTTCTTGGATTATTTGTATTTGGGAAGGTAAGAAAGGGCACTGCAAAGGTGGAACAAGGATGAACATATGCAATAGGGATACTCACTAGGCCCTTTGTGGAAAATGGACTGTGTATCCTGTGGGTAGGATTCATGTAACTGTAAATCTTCTGTGTTTAAACTTTGCCGTGACAATTCCCAAAAGCGTTACTTGTTCATATGATAAAGGAGATGTACACAGTGGTTACAGTTACACAGTACATATAATCAGTATATATGTCTTTGAACAGTGTCACCTCATCCCCACTCTGCTTTCTTGGGCTTTTAATAAAGGATTTCTTAACATACTACCAGCCATACAATTTCTTCTTTTAATTTTTTTTTTTACTGGGAAATACAGTCTAGAGGGTTATAATTACATGAGCAAGTCCTTGAGTACATTTTGTATCCAATATTGTTGTTTCTTCCTTTGTTTCCCCTTACCATCCCTTCTCATCTCACTCCCCTTCCCCCCTCTTTTTTAACATTCTGTTCTTTTTATTGTAAGTTGCTTTTTCTACTTTATCTTTTGGGGGCTGTCCTCTGTTTTGAACTTGGCCTGGTCTCGTTGGCTAGGCAAGCAGTGTTTTGCATCACACACCAAATCCCAATGCCCCCATGCCCGCTTCTCTTTTTTTCAGTATGCTTAGTTTTAGACAATGTTTGATGTGTTGTTCTGTGTGTGGCAATGTGTTTGTGTGTGCTGCACCAGGTCTGGGGTTTAAACTTGCAGCCAAAGCTCATGGCTTTTTGTCCCTTGAGCCACATCTCTACTATTACTTTGAGTTCTTTGCTGGGAAAAAATGAGAAGGGTCTCTTGGATTGCTGGCTTCTAACATTGGCCTGTTTGAGTCCCTAGGCCTGTAGGGTTTAGCCATAGACACAGGGATAGGGTCTGCATGTTTTTCTCTTTATTTATTATAGACCTGTGTCTAACTGCACTTTCCCTGCTTGTGTCCTCTGGAGACTCAAGGATTACAGACATGCACCACTTGCACAGCTTGTTTAGATGAGGCCCCAACATTTTGTATGCCTACGGAAACTGAAATACTCTAGTTTTCTTTACCTGAGCAGCTATGAGTTAGTTACAGGCACACGTCACCCAGTTGAGCGTGAATGTATTTTCCATGGATGTATGAAAAGTAGTTACTACAGATTGTCTAAAATGTGTACATATTAAGAGGGTGCCAAGTGACATTTTGTGCAATGTGTAAATCTGGGTAACATCCTTTCATTAAAGCTGAGTTTACCAATGGAAAGTAATATCCATGAACATTTAGAAAGTGGCTTTATGGGTTTGATTTTATCATGTTTTGGTTTTGCTTTTGCTTTTGCACCCTGAATTGTTGTTGAACTTGTTTGTGGGTGTTTTGTTTGTTTGTTTGATAGAGTGACTTGTGCCAGGCCTGGGGCTTGACCTCAAGGCCTCAGGGCCCTCATTTGGCTTCTCCAGGTGGCCCTTTCACTCCTGCTCACAACTAGGGCTTCACTGTCCTTGCCAAGCCTGCACAACCAAGTTGCTCTTGGAATATCTACCGAAACAAAACAAGTAATCTACCATTACTTGCCTTGTCTCCGATTTTTCTTTTCTGTTTTCTTTGAGCAGTGTTCTCTCACTCAATTACTGGTGCTGCCTCCCAACTCACTTTCTCCCCTCACCTGCCCAGTTTCTGGAATCACGGAAGTGTACTACCATGCCTGGCTTGCTCTTTGGTTTGTAGTGAAGCATTACAGGGGTTAGGGGGGAAGCATTTCAGTGCTGCGTACTGAATGTATACAATGTATGCCTCCACAATATAGCAGGCAAGGTGGAGTATGTCTTTAATACAGGTAAAGGAGTTGTAGTTTTTACTTGGAAAAGGGTGCTAATCTCCCATGAAGGATACTGGTTAGGTGATATGCTAGTGAGGTCTTAGTATAAACACAAACATATTATCACTTCACATTAAAAACAAAACAAAAGCAAAGAACAGAACAGATCCGAACAGAACAACAAAATACCAACTTCACTCAGTTGTCAGAAAACACTGAAGCTTTGAAAGGTAAGTAACCATGTAGAACATTTCCAATGACTTCTGCAGAGCTTCGGGTTTCGTCTGTAAGATGTTTTACTCTCTTAAGTGGTGTTTATGTTTTGTTGGTTCTTTTTGCCTTTTTTCTTTTTTTTTTCTTTTGTGGGTTCCTGGGGCTTGAACTCTGGGCCTGGACACTGTCCCTCAGCTCTTCACCTCATGGCTAGTACTCTACCACTTGAGCCACAAAGCCAATTCCGATATTTTGCGTGGTTTATTGAAGATAGGAGTCTCACTAACTTTTCTGCCCAGGGTGGCTTTCAACCTCAATCCTCAGATCTCAGCCTCCTGAGTAGCTTGGATGACAAGCATGTGCCTCCTATGTGTTGGTTGGTTTTTGTACTTAGATGAGAGTACAAGCGATACACTAGTGAAGTATGATAGAAAATTTAAAAAGCAAAACTAAACATGGGCCATTTAAAGATTTCACATCTACTTACTGGGTGTTTTCCTTTAGGTACCTTTTGTCTCCACATGTGTGCCAGCACTGGGGCCTGAAACTTCGGGTGACAGCTGTGCCTGGTCTCTTGCTGATGCTAAGACCTCTGCCACAGGAGTCACACCTGCAGATCTCCATTTCAAAGGGCAAGCGAACTCTCTCCTTCTGCGTGTATTTCTGTCTGTCTGTCTGTCTGTCTGTGTCTCTCTCTCTTTCTCTCTCACTCTGTCTGTCCAATTTTAAGGGAATGAAGGCCTGTGAGCCCATCTCTGAGAAGACCTCGAGAGGAAGGATGGAAGATCCTAAGTTTGGTGTAGTAAAGCTTCCTAGGCAGATCATGTGTTGAAACGAATGAAGCAGTAAACGAGTAAGTAAGCGCATTGTGGCAAATAACTAAATACATCAATGAACAGAATGCAATGCAAACCAGAACTATAGGATTTGAGAGCTGGTCGATCCTGTGGAATCCAGCGTAGGTATGAGTATGTGTAGTTGGTTTGTAATCATCCAGGATTCATATCCCATGATGCTGACGGAGGTTCACATGTAATCCTGTTCCTTTTCGTGTATCGACGAATATGGAAAATGTGCGGATGCCATCGTTAGAATGCACTGTCTTTCCACATTTCAAGTCAGAATCTCAGATTGCCGACTGCCTTAATAAGGTTGTGAGCAAACGGTTTAGTGTTGCACTGGGACCTCCTCTCCGGCTTCCCTTTCCATTCAAAGGTTTCGTTGAGGTGGTCTGCAGGCCTGCCAGGTAGGACTGGAGGTGAAGATTAGGTCAGGCCATGGCCTGGACTGCTAACTTCTCCAAGGGGGCTTGCTTGAAGGAGGGCCTTGCTGCAGCTTTGGGGCAGGGCAGGCGTCTGGGCGCAGGTCAGTGGTGGCTGTGGAGGCAAAGAGAACCTTGTGACCCGCCCCTAGGAGACCCCGCCTCACGTGACCAGCGGGTCCCCTGTTGTCAATCACCAAGGGGTCCTCCAAGAGGTCCTCCAGGAGCCGGCAGGAGGCGCCTATGTGCCCTTCCGCCTGTTCCCGGGTGTGTCTGTCTGGTGATGACGTAAGTAAGTGACGTACTTGGTAACGGTTGTCCTGTGCTGGGGAGCTCGGACCCCTTCGTTCCTCCCCTGCCCCACCAGCCACAGCCTGGCTCAGTGCCACCTGGGCAAGGCCTTCCCGTGTTATCCGCGCCATCTCCGACCCTTGCTCAGCCGGTGTAGTCCGGTGAGTCCTGGACGCCTCTGTGTCCTTGGGCCCTAGTGTCAGTGCGGTGGTCTGGGCGGCGCCCCCCATGGTCCCTCCCCTGCGTCGGGCTGGGCGACGCTGCTCCAGAGCCTCAGTAGGCCCTGAAGACGCAGCTTGCGATGCCGAGCAGGCCGGGGAAGGCCACAGTGGGAGTAGGCCGCAGTGGGAGTCGGCTGCAGGGAGTGGTGGCCATGGCGCGCTCTTGGGAGGAAGCGGGTGGAGGTGGTGGCTGGGTGGCCCAGCGGTGCGAGGCAGCCGAAGCGGCCCTAGTGGACCGACAAGTGATCCAAAGTGGGGGCGAAAGGAGACGGGCAAAGGCCAAAGGTCCAGGCCTGCGACGAAGGCCGCAGCCGCGCCGCACACATTTTTCACTGTGTAAACATCGGCAGTGGTGGACTAACTCCCTGTGGGGGAAAAGATGCTGGAGTGTCTGTAAGCCTACCTTCTCCAGGAAACGACCAGGGATTGCAGGAGAGGGGGAGCACCATTCTGAAGGCGGCCTCTGGAGAGAAAGATTTCTCTCTGGTGGGTGAGGAGGATGTACAGCAAGAGAGTGGGAGGCCGCACGCGCAGTGAGCCGGCCCTGCCCTCTCTGCCTGTGCGCCTTCTTTGCTGGGCTGTCTTTCTCTGCACTTCAGCTTCATTTCCTGGTGCTGCCTAGTGGTGCCTGGTGCTGCCTGGTGCTGCCTAGTGCTGCTTGGTGCTGCCCGTTGCTGCCTGGCGCTTTCTCACATGGTTTGTCCCCTGGGTGGCTGCAGTGAGACCCCAGGAAATTCAATTTTTGCTCGAGTACACTCATATGAGCCCTTAAGTTGAGGCGGTGCCGATTTCAGCCAGTATTGCCCCCACTGTCTGAAAATGCAAACTCAAATTCGATGCGAAAAAACTGCTTCCTAGTGTGTCCAGTGGAAGACTAGTGTAAATTAGGACAATGAAAAGGTCTGGAGGTTATATTGTCATGTATCGGGAGAAAGTTTTTCACTTCTTGAATGAACGATGATTTATCTTTTTGTTTCCCTTTTATTTTTCCCTGTCGTTTTCCTGTCCCTTTTTCCTTTCAATATCCTTGGCATGACAGTGGGTTTGGAAGTTGGCTGTACGTTTTTTCCTCTGAAGAAATGCTAAGTGTTATTAGTGCATACTGGAGACCTTACATGCTTATGGGGGTGTTTGTCCTCTAGTGGTGGGGGTTGGGGGACGAGAGCAAAATAAAAACGTTCTTCTCTCAGAGGACGTTGGTCTTACTGGTTGCTGAGCAGTGAGAGAACCATAGTCGATGCACTGTGGAAGGTGTAAGGAGAGCTGACTAGGGTCTTCTGTGGGGCAGTATACGGCTCAGAAAGCTGGCCGCTGGGGATTTTAGCTTACATGCACAGCATTATGAAAAAGTAGGTATTTTAATGTGTTGAGGTGTTCTTTGTTTTTTTTTTTTCTTATACTGGTGTGTGGAACTGTTTCTGCCTCTTTGCTGCAATAAAGAAAATGGAAAGTATTAGATCATCCAGATTTTTCCATTCTTGTAAGAAGTATGTAAATAAGTGCTAATCATGTCTAATGGGAAATGGTTTAGAACACAATTTGGAAAGTAGAAACTGGCAGTTCCTTCAAATGAAAGTAAAAAATAATCTTCTAATGAAATCATATATTGCTAAGTGTGATTTATCCTGCCATGGAAACCATACCTGATGTATCAATTGTCATTATTTAAATACATAGAAACATGCGGTGCTAATACGCTTCAAATGCCTGTTAAAGAAACATGGGAATTAACTTTTAGAGTTGTCAGATTACTGACCAAACAAAGTCAGAAATAATTGATCTGTTGAGCTCAGACTAACATGTTGTGTAGATGCTGGCAGGTCCTTGGGGTCCCATTTTGGCTGGAGGAGGGGGTGAGCAGGGTCCACCATCCTCTGCTCTTCACCCCCAGCTTCCAGTGCTCATGGAGTTACATCTTGGCTTTTAGAGAGATTCCCAGGCATGAGCATAGCAGTGCCACAAGTCCGTGTTGGTAGAGCCAGCAGTTCCTCAGCAGCTGCACTCAGGGGCTGTGGGCATGAGACAGGGGGCACCGTGGCCAGGACACCACTGCTGCTCAGATGAGTTGGACACTTTAATTACTGCTAATCAGTGGGACAGCCTGGCTCTGGGAGATGAAATCGTGCTTGGATATCTTTTTAATTAATAGATAAGCCAAATAGCTATATGGCATGAAAAAAAATTATATGATAATACGCTTTGAGGTTTTCCACTCAGAAAATAATGAGAATTTTTGACCATAGGAAGCTGTGAGGGTGCGTGTGAACTCTTGCTCTGTCACATACAGCTAATGACATGTGGCTTTCATACTTTTTTTCTTTTAGTGTCTCAGGTTATAGAATCCGAGATACCATAGTCACAAGTGACATTTTAGCTTGTAAAATTGTGTGATGATACCTTATCCGTTGGAAATATAGGAATAAGAATCTGGCCATGATTCATCAGACATGAATTTTGAGCGATTGCTCTCTTGAAGAGTTGGTGTTCTGATTGATGCCTCTGGTTGGTCCCTCCTGTCACTGCATCACTGGTGGACACTTGTAGGTGGCTCACACATCTCATATTGCTGTACTCGTTGGTATGTACCATTGATAAGTAGGAACTGGTTTGGTATATCACAGCAAATGACAAATGGTGTAGACCTGTCTTTGTACCCCTTCCGTGAGCTATAGTTGTGGGTTGTGTGCTTTGTAGCCTGGTCCATGGGAAGCAGCAGGGGGCACTGACGGTTGCCGAGTCACAGTGGGCGTGTGGTGTGGAAGTTTTCTTGAGGGATTTTGTTTTGGTTCTCCTTTTCATGAAGACTGGAATCAAGCATACATGTAAATTTTTGGTAATCCATCTGTAAGTTAAAAACTCGGAAAGTTGCAGATATTTACAGGATGGCTCCAGTTGAGACAATCTGAGATGCTTAGACCAGAAAGTTCATGAGGGTGCAGTTGTGAGCAGCATTGCTGAGGTATGTGTGACATTGGACTAGAAGCTCTTGTTCACTGCAGAAGTTTCAAGGCAGAGAAATATACCAGGGGAGTCAATGTGGGCTGCCACTACTAATCGTTATCAAGAAATGGTGCCTCTTCTCTCATGGTTGGTTGCTCTGATTTTTCCTATCTTGCTGAGTAGAACAATGCGCTTAATAGCAAGGGTGTTATGGTGGCTGACTAGAGAGAAGATTTAGGATGTCTGCCCTGTCCTTAGGTTAATTATGAAGACACAGGTATTTACAGAGTAGCTCCTAAACTTGTGTAGCCTACACTGTCCTCACAAAAACCCTGCCTGGTGAAAGAACTTACCAAATGGCAATAACCCTTTCATTATTCTTCAGTTATTGAAATCTTGAAGCACCTCCTGTGACTGTCCAGTTACTGGAGTTCCTGAACATGTAGAGCATGTGTTTCCAACAATCTTATGGTATAAAAGCCAAGTTTTCCACACCTTTTCGGGACTGCAACTGATCACAGCAGCAATGTTTCAGCAGTTCTCCATGTTTACTACATCAGGATGAGGTTTTGAAAGGAGTGAGTGAAAACAGAGAGGCGGCCATTTGTACAGGCTTTGTTGGCTGCCTTGTGAAATAAAATGCTTAGGCCATTGTTTTTGTGGATTATAGAAGTAGCTGATTTGTATTGGGAGAGCTGAAGTCCTACAGAGAAGATAGAATGATATCCTGCACATTACATCAACATGAGGTGTTTCAGGACATCGGTTAGTTGTGGCTGATGAAGAGTAAATTAGCCTCAAGCATAAGAAAGAATCAGGTGAGATTATCTTTAGCAGGAAATCATGTGATGAGTTTATATGTGTCCATGTTTATATGAGTAGTTCTTTTATTTTTTTTTACTGTTTTTATTTTGTGTGTTTAGAAGGGTAGTCGGTGATGAACTGGAAAACCAGAGGTATACATATTTTGGTAGTAGTCGCTTTTGGCCAAAGGATGTGTTATTTTATAACTTACACACAGTTTATTTTTTGCATAAACTAATTATTTATTTAAAGCTATAAAAGTGAGGCAGATAGTTGATAAAATAATTTGGAAAGGATAATTAGAATGATTCACAAGATTTAACATAGGAGGATGATACTTTACAAAACGCCATGAGGGGAATAAAAGTCAAACTCTAAGTAAAAATGCCACATTACAGAGTATTTTATAAAATACAAAGTCGAAGATATAAAAGAACTATATATATTCTAACTCTAAAAATGAGTAATCGCGACTAAATATTAGTTTTAAATTTACAGTTCCTGGGCATGAGAGCCACGAAACTGTACATATCTCCGGAAGTATGCACAGCCGTTTGCTCAGCCATACAATTTACACACATTTTAGAAAGACAGTCCCTGTCCTTGTTTAAAACTTAGTGTTTTGAGGGCTGAGTATGGTGGCTTATGCTTGTAATGATACCTGCATAACGGGATGACTTTGAAGCCTGGGAGGGCAAAAGGTTAGGCTAGCAAGATGACATGTAAACTGGGTCTGATGGCACAGGATTGTGATCCTAGTTACGTGAGGTAAGAGCATCTTGAACTGAGGATACGTTAGATTACCCTGAAAAGTAATACAAGCCGAAGAAGCTGGATGTTTTCCTGAATTTCTTGTCTAGGGTTGGTAAGAGCCTAGATAAAGTCATAGTTGAGCCCCAAAATTGTTCGTATATGACTGACTGATTGACTTGCGTCCTTTCTTTTTTTCTTCCTTTCTTTTTTATGTATGTATGTATGCATATATATACATATATATATATATATACTTTCTACATTAATGTATATCTTTATATATATATTCACAGCTTGTGTTCTGGGAATGGGACTTGTCAATTTGTCAATTTTGTCAATTTCCTTTTATCTTCAAGGTGGTGTACAGAGGATTTAGAGTTACAAATGAAAGGCAACCACTCCCTTTCTTGTCGTACCCATTACCCCATACCTCATTAGTCTCCCACTTTCCATCCTTCCCAACTCAGTTAAGTTTTACAGTGCGTTTCCAACATAGTGTCTTGTGAGTATCACTGGGCATTGGTTTAGCTTTTTTCCTTTGTCTCCTTTGTTTTTCCTTTGTTTCCTTTGTTGATCCCTTTCCATTCAGATAATTCAGGTAAACATATTGTATTTGACTTTTTGGGAATTTGAGAAGTAGCTATCAATGTGCTAGAGAGGAGGGGACAAAGAACTGGAAGGCAAAGTAGGTAAGAATTAAGGTTCCCAGTGCTCTTCATTATTGGTGTTACTTTTGTTAACTTTTGTTACTTTTGTTACTTTTGTATTAGAAGTTTGAGATGCTGAGTATAATAAATAAGTTGTAAAGAAGCTGGGTATTTCCTTTTTTTCTTCTCTCTCTCTCTCTCTCTCTCTCTCTCTCTCTCTCTCTCTCTCTCTCTTGTATTGTGGTCGGGGGTTTGGGAGAGCAGTCCTGGGGCTTGAAGTAGGACTTGGGTTGAGTCCTTGAGCTGTTTTTCCCAAGGCTAGCACTCTACCACTTAGAGCCACAGCACCACTTCTAGCTTTCTGAGTGATTAATTTGTGATAAGAATGTCAGGAACTTTCCTGGTCATGCTGGCTCTCAGCTTCCTGAGTAGCTAGAACTATAGATGTGCTATTTGTCAGGAATCGATTGGTGAGGGGTTTCTGTCTTAGTGTTTCTTTCCACTTATCCTCACCTCTCCTGTAAGGAGGTTTGCACAGTGTTCTCAGGTGTTTTAGGAAATGCGCTGGATGCCTGGGAACTCAGTTGATCCAGCTGCTTGGGAAGTTGAAGCCAAAGGATCACAAGAGCCTAACAGTGGGGAAGGGTCTATGTTAACTGACTAGCTAGCCAGCTATCTAATTACATAACTAAATAACACATCAATAAATAAATGTATTATCAAAGTGGAAATGATGTCATCTGTTGTGAGTACAGTTTCAAAGTTTGAACTTTGCCGACAATTGTAGACCTCTTTCAACAACGGTTCGAATGAGTAGTGTTTCTCTGATATTGCATGGTCAAAAATGTCTTTTCAGCAAGATAACTGCATCTCTGTGTGCCCCTCATAGGTTCATATCCACTGGCTTGCATAAAACTGGTTTATAGGGCTGGCTCTGGTGGCAACTCCCACTTTCAGCTTTTTTGGTGATGATTCATTGGAGTTAAGAGTCCCAAAGGCTCTCCTGCTCAGTGTGGTTTAAAATGTGCTGGTCACATCTCAGCCTCCTCAATAGCTAGGATTACAGGCCCTTGAACTGCTTTAGTTATTTTTGAAACAGAGCCTTCCCTTTTTGACTGGGCTAGGCTCTGACTCTAGTTCTCCTCCTGGTGACTTGCTTTACAGGCATGTCTCAGTGTGTCCCCTGGTCTCTGTGGAGACCAGGAGTTGCCAGACTGGCTTTGAACCATAATCTCGCCTCTCTCTCACTCTCCAAAGTACCATACCTTAACTAGCAGCTCTCCTAGGCCAACACATGTATAGATGTTTTAAAAACAAACCAGGTATAGACTCAGATATAACAAGGTAAGCATTATTCTGAATTAATACCTAAATAAAAATTTGAATTGTGCTAGATTATGATTTGACATGATTTTTATACTGCAGTAGTACAAAATCTCAGTATAGTACTTTTGCAAAATAATTGAGCAGCATTGAGTAGAAGCCAGGTGCCGGAGACTCACGCCTGTAATCCTAGTTACTCAGGAGGCTGAGATCTAAGGATCATGGTTCAAAGCCAGCCTGGGCAAGAAACTCCATGAAACTCTTATCTCCAATAAACCATCAGAAAACCAGAAGTGGCTCTGTAGGTCAAGTGGTAGAGTGCTAGCCTTGAGCTGAAAAACGGAGGGACAGTGCTCAAGCCCAGAGTTCAAGTTCCCCGACTGAAAGAAAAAAAAGTATCTTTTAAAATTGCTTTTTTTGTATGCATGTATCCATATAGTAAGAGTAACCAAAGCTTGCTTTAGAAATACTGTACTGCGTGAGGAATATACTTTTTTGTTTTGTTCTGTTTTTCTTATTTTTTTTCAAACTTTCTATCCCTACCCTTGTTTTTTGCCTATGGAATATGCTTTTGAAGTTTGGTCACACTGGCTGTGGGACATGAGCCTTCTTACTATTGGTTCTCTCGCTAGTGTCTCCAGAGGAACTGAGATTATATGATGGTTGCCACAGACTCAATTGTACTTGTCTAGTTGATATTCATACAATTTTCTTTTGTGAAATATGATCTCATTTTTGTCATTTTGTAAAATAGTTCTCTAATGATGAGTAGACCAGGGGAGAGCCCTAGATGAAATTCAGTGATCATAAGTGTGCTAAGCATTTCCACTTGTTTTGGTTTTTCGTTTATTTTTGTTGTTGTTTACATTTTCATTAGTTTGGGTGGAGTAGATGGAGTGCTGGCACTGGTGCTGTTTCTATTCTGTTTGGGACGCTTGAATTCTGGGATTTGGGAGCTGGAACTCAGGACCTGAGCACTGTCCTTCCTTTACATTTTTCTCTCCAGACTAGCACTCTACTACTTGAACCACAGCTCCACTTCCTGCTTTGGTTATTTACTTGGAGCCAAGAATGTACTGTAGATTTTCATACATGGACAGCCAGGCTTTGAACTGTGATCCTTAGTATCTAGACATAGGAAATTTTAAGTCAAGGTATCTGAGTATCAAGATATAGGAGATTTTAAAACAGGGTACACAAAGAAAAGCTCTGAGTTGTCTTTTTACATCCCTGACTGAGTAAATGTGTCACTTTGAAAGGTAGTGCCTTGTTGAAGGTGCTCTTAAGCCTTTGGCTTTCCTTTGCAGCCTTATTTTAAGCTGTGGAAATGTGGAGAACATGAGACAAGATAAGGTAGGCTGGGAAAGTAGTATGTGTAGTAAAAAAGGTAGTACATGGGCTATTTAACAGTTTTTCTCAAAGTCTAATTAACATTCATGTTTTTCCCCATGTATTTCCTAGATTCTGTTCCTTAATTAAAACTTCCAAATGAGCTCTTCACAGGCGGTTTATGGTCTTAATTTTGCAAGTCTTAGTCAAGCTCAAGGTGCAGTGAAGGCTGAGAGGTAGACTGATATGGAGAGACAGAGAGAAACAGACTGAGGGTCAAATAGATAGTGTGTTCAGGGCAACCATCTGGTGACCCGTGTGATCACTTGGTCTTCTTCTACATTTGCATATAGACTTGGACTCCTTGTATCATCTGTCTTGAGACGCTTGTGCTGGCTGTATTGTTGTGGGTATTTCAGTCCAATGTTACCAGCATATTCTTTCTCCCTTCTTGTAGATACATCTGCCATATGTTTCACTGATAAGAGTGGTGTCATTGAATAATTAGAGGAAGTTAGCAGTAGCGGGCCCCTGCTAAAACATTACCAGAAGAGGTTTAAGGTGCTCTGAAATACAAAATGAAAACACTTCCAGTTCCTCCACCACGGTTCTTGAGCTGGGAATTTTATCCAGGGCCCTCATACATGGAGAACATATGTTCTGCTGATAGGTTGCATCCCTATTTCTTTTGTTCTGACGATAATGGGGGAAGGGGAAAGTAGGGCATCAAATGCACTGTTGCTTCCTATGAAAAGAGGAGATGGGGTTGCTCATATTAGTAACTGCTCATATGAGAGGTATGTTCACCTCTCCTGTGCCCCAGTATGTGTTAGGAAAGGAAAGCATTCAGTGACTCTTCACAGACCCAGACTTCAGGCTTTAAAAATAGTTGCTGTCTTTGCCAGATCGTCTACAGCATGTAGCATTGGCCGATTTCTTTCCTATGTGCTGGAGCTCTTTCATCTTTTTCATTGGTTGGTCACAAATGATTAAAGTACAAGTGAATCTCAGAAGGCTGAGTACCAAAGAACCTTTCCAAAGTGGAAAGGAAGCAAACACACCTCTTGTTGGAGTAGTGATGTACTTAGCACCCTCTTACCAGGCAAAATTAGTATTTATAGCAGGTAAGCCGGTGATAGGCTTAGCCTAATAGTGCAGGGTCTTTGGAATATTAACATCTGTGTAAAATTTTCTGAGCAGCAAACCACTATGGATGATCAAAGGAATTCTGCCTACAGATTGTTGGGATACCCTCTGCTCAACACAATTGTAGGATTTCTACATAAAAATCAACTTTTGTTTATTGGGTTTCCAGTCAGATGTGGTTGTGTCTTGAAGGAATAAATCCACTTGAAGGACTGTATTGATTTCAGACATCAGGAAATTATGAACTGTAATGTTAAAAAAGAAGTAAAAGGAAGAGAAATTGTTCATGAGGAATTGGCAAGGGATGATACCGAGTCTGGCAGGGAGTGAAGAAAACTGTAATGTGTTATACATTAGGACTCTCCCTTAGTTTGTGGGTTTGGACATGTTCTTCCTGTTGGAAAAAAACAAAAGCAACAATATGGGAGGAAATCAGAAAGGTGAAAGGTCAGGGATAAGGTAGCCCTGAGATACATGGGAGGAAAACTAGGATGTCACTTAAGGAAAGGGAAGGAATTGTGTGCCAAATCCTGAGCAGCCTAAAGGATAAGTAGTTAAAAAAGAAAAGCTGGTATGTCAAAGGAACTTGTGTGCCAAATCCTGAACAGCCACAGGATAAGTAGTTAAAAAGAAAATCTTGTTATATCAATGGAATTTTTTTTTTTTTGTCTGTCATGGGGCTTGAACTCTGTGCCTGGGTGCTGTAACTGAGCTCTTCAGCTGAAGGTTAGAACACTACCACTTGAGCCACAGCTTCACTTCTGTTTTTTTGTGTGTTTTTTTGGAGATAAGTGTCTCGGGGACTAGTTTGAACCACAGTCCTCCAATCTCATCCTCCTGAGTAGCTAGAGATTACAGACGTGACCATCAGCTATGGATATCAATGGCACTTTTGTTTCCATGTGTGCCTTTGTGTTGGTCTTTAGAGAGAGTCTACTTCCATATGTAGCAAGCTTTTGCTTTGGCCTTAAACTTTCTATTGACCTGCATGGCAGAGCACACGCTTCATCCAAAGCACTAGCATTTCTATTACATTAATTGGATTGGCTTTTGTAGATAAACCGAAAATGCCCTTAATTCAGTTTCATCTAGTTGGTTAGAGAAGATTAATTTGGATTTAATTGTGTGGGTGCCAGTCCTGGAGATTGAGCTCAGGGCCTGGTGTCCATGAGACTGAAAAAGGATTACTTTTAGGCTCCCTACTAGCTAGGATAACAGGACCCTGGCACTTTATCAGGCTCTTCATTGAGAAAGCATCCTTGCAAACAGTTTCTACGCCGACTGGCTTCAAAGTATAATGCCAGTTAGTAATCTCAACTTTTCAATGAATTATGTTTGAGCCAGGAGCTCGTACCTTACTTGCATTTACATTTTTAAGAGAAGAAATAGAAATATGTAGTGAGACCTAGTTTTGAAAATCAGGAATAACAATAATGGATTTGCAGCCAGTATTGGTTCTCTGTTTCATTCGGGTTGATGACTGTGGTCTTGTTATTTGAAGCAACGTGATTGTCTTAAACTATGTTTCTTACCAGTGAATAGAGAAAAACTGGGATGTTGAAAAGCCATTGTTTATATATAAATTACAGTTGAGTGTGTTATTTACTTGTATGTGTTTATCAGGACCACATAACCTTTTTTGAAAAAAATAAACTCTTTTCATATACTAGGTCTGATCTCTGTCCCTGAGCCTGTTGTACTCAAAGATAAGACCTTATCTCTTGAGCCACAGCAACAGCTTTTTCTGAATAGCTTATTGGAGGTAAGATGTCAAAGATTTTCTCCTTTATATTGTCTGTGAAGCAGGATGTTCAGATCTGAGCCTCCTGAGTAGCTAGGATAACTTGTGTGCCACTGTTGGGCAGGTAGCATGTCTTCTGAATAGAAATGCATATTAATAGCCGGGCACTAGTGGCTCACACCTGTAATCCTATCTACTCAGGAGGCTGAGATCTGAGGATCACAGTTCAAAGCCAGCTTGGGCAGGAAAGGCTGTGAGACTCTTATCTCCAATAAGCCACTCAAAAACAGGAAGTGGTGCAGTGGCTCAAGCAGTGGAGTTCTCCCCTTGAGCTGAAGAGCCCAGGAACAGCACTCAACCATGGACAAAAAAAAAGAAAGAAAGAAAGAAAGAAAGAAATGCACATCAATGTAGGTATCTATGTATCTACCTATCTATGTATTGATGTGTCTATGTACATATCTATCTATACCTGAGACTTAATTTTTCTACTGGAAACTAAATATAAAGTGAATAACTTTACTCTTTTTCTATACCTCTGTTAGCATTTTAGCTACAATGAGAGAAAGAGAGGGATTAGGGTTTCACACAGGTTATGAAAGTGGGTTTTTATTCTGCTCATATGAACTTGTCTTCTTTAATGGCGGAGAAGAGTTCCCTTTTAGACCAGAGAGCAAATGAAAGAGACTGACATACAGTTACATGTTCCTCCCTATTTCTGTAATCACAAGGTCATTATAAAGGGAGGCGGCCAGTGACTACCCAAAAATGCAACAAGTGTTTACACTTCTTAGATATTTTGAATTGTTACCATTTTGTGAATTGGTGATAGCAAGATTAAGGTACCTTAAACTTAAGGTATAAGAAACTCTCACAGAAATCCCTTTATTAAATGGGCTCAGGTTGAGCCAAATCATGATACTTTTAACGTTTCATTGTTGGTTGTACTTTATGCCTTGTCATAGGTGCTGTGACGACTCAACATTAAAGGTCATGGATGGAGATGGATTTGAGATGCAGCCACAAGAACCAAACTCATTCTGTCCTGCAATAGGTATAAGTGTGTCTTACATGATCCTACTTTTAATGTATCAAACTTGGAGTTTTTTATTGAGAGAAGAAATGTCCCAATTTAAGATTCATTGATGGCCTTGTAATTCTGCCAGATTCTCATAGCTAATTCATTGGTCTTTTACTCTGGTCACTTGGCTTCTCTAATTTTCCCAGTTATACACTTCCATCCTAGTAGCTATCACAATCAAAGTGTTCGTAGTTGGATGTGTTATTTGTGTCTATTAGTGTATTATCACAGTTCCTACCAGCAAGACTGGTAGTACTTGACCTCGGGATTCTGAGATACATAACTGGATTCCCTTTGGAATTTCTTCCATAAGGGCAAACTCAGGGTTTCTGTGTGGCTTCCTTTAGATTCTCCTGACTATAAAGATTTTTTCAGTCCTTCTTTGCTTTCCACTTATCCACCATATTGATTTTCCCTTTCAGATTTTTGCTCCTGGTACTTTGCACAGGATTCCCTCAGGCAACAGTGAAAGGAGTTTTCTCATGTATTGTATTTTCCATACCATGTCCTCCATCACTTCTGGACTCCAGCCAGAAAACTATTCCCCCTAAGAATGTGTACGGTTATCTTTAGAAATCCAAGCCATTGCTCCAACCTTAGAATTTATCCTATTATGTATATTTCCAGTTGTTTTGGTATACACACACTGACACAGGTGGGCACACACATTTACAAACATGCACTCACATGCACACACAGAATAACCTCTTATATACAGACACATGGCATTTTTACAATATTAGGAAGTAGGAGTTTGTTGTTATCTCTCTCACAAATGTGAAATATAAAAGGCCATTCTCAGTGTTCCCAGTCCATGAATGTCACTGAAGTTGTACTGAAGTTTAGCCCTTTTTAGTTGTAAAAGAACATTTAAATCTGATACTAATGATCCTGTGGGCATAGGTTAGGAAGTGCAGCAACCTTCTGGAATACAGTTTCTCTTGTAAATTGACAAAAGTTATAAACACAAATTGCCTGTTACTAAGTTCAAGATAGCCTGACACCTGATAAACATGGAGAAACACCTGAGTTCACAGGTGTCTCCTGACTGCAAAGCAAGCTACTCAGGATGTTGAGATCTCAGGATTCTGATTCCAAGCCATTCTGGGCAGGAAAGATAGAGAGTTAGGCTGGAGCCAAAATCCTCTCCAAGACATTTTCAGGTCTTTTAGTCTATCCCCAGGAGAGACACAACAACACAGGAAAAAGAAAAAGAAAGTAAGCACAAAAGACAGTTTTAGGAAGTATTAGCATTGGTAGAGGTACAGGAAGACTTTCTGGGGAAAGCCATCTTAGCTAGCTCTAGTGCTACACACATGTAATTGGGGTCCTCAGAAGACTGAAGTGGGAGTATCTTACGTTTGAAAGCACCCCGGCTATATAGTGAGACCTTGTCTTAAGCATGATTAAGGAATCTAGGCCCTGTTGGCTCCTGCCTAATCTAAGCTACTCAGGAGGCTGAGATCTAAGGATTGTGTTTCAAAGGCAGCCGGGGCAAGAATGCTGGTGAGACTCTTTTCTCCACTGACTTGCTGAAAAGAGCCTAGAGTGGAGCTGTGGGTCAAATGGCAGTAGCCCTGAGCAAAAACTCTCAGGGATAGTATCCAGGTTCTGAGCCCCATTCTCAGGACAGGTACCCTAAAAAACAAGAAATTAAAATACACAAAATTCAACTCATCCTTTCATGAAGGTCTTACTCTTTGACCTACATAATTTTTGGAACTCTTGTTATAAGAAAAAGTCAGCTTGCCACACAAGATTAACTTTGTTTTGTGTTCTCATCTCTATTCAACTTGTCTGAAGTATGTTTATCCTGAAATTCTGTTGCATTTCTGATGTATGTCTATCTTGAATTTCTGCTGTCTTAACTCTTAATTTGACCTACCTTTTCTTTTTAGTCTCTAGCTCCTTACTGTTGCCTTCAGCCCAGTGCGGGAGTTGGAGGAGGAAGGCACCAGGGGACTGGACAGGTGTTTGTGTGTGTGCGTGTGTGCGTGTGTGCGTGTGTGCGTGTGTGTGTGTGTGTGTGTGTGTGTGTGTTTGTGTGTGTGTGTGTGTGTGCTGAAGGTTGATCGCTCAGAATAGGTGCTATCCCAGAGTGTTTCCCTTTGCTGTCTTTGTGTTATTTTGCTTAAGGCTAACTCTCTTGGGGTTGAGCCACAGATCCACTTCTGGCTCTTTTGGATAATGTATTGGAATTCAGAGTCTCACAGACTTTCTTTCCAGGGGCTGGTTTAAACCCCATCCCCAGATCTCAGATCTCCTACTAAGGAGGATTATAGGCATGCACTACTGCCTGGGATTTGCTAGCTGTCGAACATTTTTGTAAGAAAATATTTACCTTTCATACGTTAGGTTGTGAAATATATCAGTTTCCTTTCATTAAAAGATGTTTTCATTCTGAGACCAATTGTGTTTAAAAATGTAGCTTGCAAGCCAAGTAGGCTCTGGTGGATCATGCCTCTGATCCTTATTGCTCAAGAAGCTGAGATCTGAGGATGTTGGTTTGAAGCCAACTGTGGCCAGCAAATTCAAGGGACTCTTATCTCCAATTAAGCACCACAGAGCAGGAAGTGGGGATGTGGCTTAAGGTCTTGGTCCAAACTGTTACGTTTTCTCTCAGATGTGAACGAAGCCTCCTAAACAACAGTGGTACATGAAAACTTCTGCAGGGCCTTCTGTGTTTACTCATGAATAGACACAGCAGACACACCCGAAGAGGATACTGTTCCTTGAGGAATCCAAAAGTGTACATCTTAAATACTGTTCATGAAAACGATTGCCACAAATGGAATTCATTTCGTTGGTGTTGTTTCTTATTCTTTTTTCCTGGTGGATTAGTTGTACTGTTAGGGTGGACAAATGTAGATGTGATATTCAATATACCTTATAGAAACAATGTACTATGTGCAACTTGTGGGCAAGGACGGCAGGACAAATCTGGGAGGAAAAACGGATGGTGACACATTATCTAGAGAGTATTTTACTCATAACCTGACTTATGGAACTGTGACCCACCCCTTCATCTTCCCGTACAACTCTTTAATATTAAAAAAGAAATTGTATTTTTAAAAAGTTACACAAGAGGGCTGGGAAGGTGGCTCAGTGGTAGAGCGCTTGCCTTGCATGCCTGAGGCCCTGGGTTTGATTCCTTAGCACCACATCAGCAAAAAGAAAAAAGCCGGAAGTGGCGCTGTGGCTCAAGCGGTAGAGCGCTAGCCTTGAGCTGAAGAGCTGAGGGACAGTGCCTAGGCCCACAGTTCAGGCCCCACGACCGGACCCCAAAAAAGAAAAAAGTTACACAAGAGAATGAAACCTCAGTTCCAGGAACACAACTAAGGAAGGGAGCGTGTGAAGGGACGAGGTAGGAAGGGAAGGAGGCATTGAATAGGAGAGCAGGAAGGAGAGGACAAAACTGAGAGGGTAAGAGAGGAAGTAACAAATGGAGGAAGGGATAATAAGTGAAGTAAGCCAGGCCTAAAGAAACTTAGGTCCCATGCTTTCCCTTATTTGCAATAACTAGTGTATGTATGAGTCAACCAGAAAAGGTCAGATAAGTTGATGTTAGGGAAATGAACCCTAAGATATGTATTCTAATGTTTTTTTCTTTCATGTGATTGTTTCTAACACAGTATTAAGATTATTTCTTTGTTGCTTTGTTTGTCCCTCCCCCATGGTATAACCCCTTCATTTACTGTATTTGAGATTTGGTATAATTTGTGAAGGGAAAGGGAAAAAACAAATCATTTAAATAGGGATACTGGTGGATACATTGCAATAATGAGATGTACAAGTCCTTAAGTGGAAAACAAGCTTTAGACCTTTTGTGGGGGCGGAGGGGGGAAGGAGGATTGGAAGAAATGGGAAGGGGAAACAAAGGAGGAGGCTACAATGCTTGATAAGAAATGTACTCATTATCTTGCCCATGTAATTGTCACCCCTCTGTACAGTATTTTCACAATAAAAAAAAAATGGAGGGAGGGAAGGAGAAAAAGCATAAGGATAATAGGACTTGGAATTATATTCCTGAGTGTAAAGAGTTTTAGCACATATATGGTACATGTGTGCACATCTGATGGATACTAGATGGAGAAAACAAAAACAGAGCGAAATGGAAAAAAATCCATCAGAAGGACCCATCAGCTTCACAGGTCATTGATCAAAACAAACTAAGCAACTCATGGCATCAATGGGAGGGAAGGGAATGAGCAGGAAAGTGGAAACTGCTGATACTAAGCACAAGGAAAGAAATGTTACATATCACCTGATGTGGAAGATATAACTGTATTGTCAAAGCTCATAGAACTCATAAACTCTATAGAACATGATAAAGACAATTTGCCTGATGAAAGTTAGAATGTGGTTGTGACTTTTAACTAAGTATCACTATCTCACAATACTGTGGAATTCATGTAATCACTTAGTCACAATAAAAAATTTGCTAAAACAACTACAACAACTAAATCACCAGTTATAGGGCCTAAGGCTTTGGAATTATTGCATGTCTGATTGCTACATTTTACACCTCATGTTTGTAGGAAGGAAGATTTCAGTATATTCCTACCTATCAGTTTTGGTTCTTCGTAGGGAAAGAGAGTCAAGAGGATTCACTTTCACTGCTGATTTGCTTATAATGTTGGCTTTACAATTGCTACAAACAATGAACCAATTTTAATTAGAAGATTGTAAAATAGTTCCAAGATTCCACAACATAGCTCACCTGTTTACAAGCAGTTATTTAAAACTAGGATTAAGAATTGGGGATACGGAATTCTATGCCTCCATCAGAAAGAATGACATTGCCCAATTTGTTAGGAAATGGAAAGGCTTGGAAAAAATTCTATTAAGTGAAGTAAGAGAAGCCCAAAGAAACATAGGTCCCATGGTTTCCCTTATTTGCAATATCTAATATATGTATGAGTCAAACAGAAAAGGTCAGATAATGAGATGTTAGGAAAATGAACCCTTAGATATGTATTTAAATGTTTTTTTCTTTCATGCATTTGTTTCTAACCCATTTATAAGATTATTTCCTTGTTGCTTAGTGTGTCCCTCCCCCACAATATAACCCCTGCTTTCACTGTATTTGATTTCGGTATAATTTGTGGAGGAGACGAGGAAAAACAAGTCGTTTAAATAAGGATACAGGTGGACCCGTTGCAACAATGAGAAGTACAAGTTGTCATGTCCAAAACGAACTTTACTACTTTGGTGGGGGGGGGGTGGGGAGGATTGGGTGAGGGGGTGGGGGGACACAGGGAAGGGATGTGAAGGGTAAACAAAGGAGGAGGCTGCAATGCTTGATAAGAAATGTACTCATTATCTTGCCCATGTAATTGTAACCCCTCTGTACAGTATGTTCACAAAAAAAGAAAAATACATTTAAATACATTTAAAAAAAAAGAAATGTACTCATTATCTTGCCCATGTAATTGTAACCCCTCTGTACAGTATCTTCACAATTAAAAAGTAATAATAATAAAAATTTAGAAAAAGAATTGGGGATACCCAGCCTAACACCGTTGGATCAGGCCTATAATACTAGGTATTCAGGAGGTTCAGATTGGAGGATCAGCCTGGGCACCTTTGGGTAAAGGAAAGAAAGTATATGTCTTGTTTTTTGTTTACTGTAACCTAATTTAGCAATACCAGAAATTTGACTTATGTGGTATGCTGGGACAATTTTTTCTCAAACATCTCTTAAATTATTTTCTTTTCTGTGAGTCAGATTAGAGATTGTATTGGACAAAAAGACTAAGAAAATAGCACTACTTCATGTATATCAGCTGGTTGATTCTGATATATTTCCCACCTCTGTAGTGAATGATGCATGCAACTTGGATCATGGTGGTCCCATTAGACCGAATATGGACATGGAACCAGAAGTCAGTTCTTGTAAAGTAGATGACACTTGCCCTGAAGTCATGAAGATGTCCACTTTAAAATCTGACAGTGGAATGGATGACTTAGGTAAAGAGGAAACCTTCAGCATGTTTATATGCTGTTCCAAATTACTCATCTTGATTCCTTAAATGGTCGACCCTTAGCTTTCCTAGACCAGAATAATTGACATCTTCTTTGGAGACATCTTTTAAGATGTACTTGAAATGTATGGTAAAAGTATTACAGAGGACTGTGTTGAAATGAAGGTTCTAATGAATTCTTGTCTTGTTTCCTGACCGGTGGCCATGCAGACATGGTAGAAAGTGCCACCTGAGAGTAATTTTGGAGAGGAACTAGTGTGTCAGAGCAAAAGAATTTTTACTTCCAGGGAATAGAAACATGTATGCCTGTCAGTGACTGCAGGCAAAAGAAGAAGTCTTAAGTAAGCAGAAGGCATGTGGTGGGAAACATGTCCATAAGTTGTGGGGATTAAGAGCTACTCAGGATTTTGTATTTGGGACAGTAAGTTTACTATGAAGGTACTCTGCTAACTGAATGTGTCTATGCCTCCATTTTATTATTATATTTCAGGCAGAACTAACATTTTTGTCCAAGGACAGCCTCAGCTTATATTGCTGCTAACTGTAGACTGTTGCGAAGCTGGAATCCCACATCCAGATTGTTGTTGTCTCAGATTGTATTACTCCTAAATATAGTCTACTGAGTAAGTAGCTGGGGCTCACACACAGGATGTCTGTTGAGATGCTGTCTCTGCGTTTTTTCCAAGCAGCTCTCCTTTAGTGGCTGGATTATACACGTAAGATGCTCTACCCAGCCTACACTGGGTATTCAATGCAAGCAGTATTTGAATGAAGTAAGGGACACTGTTTTAGTCATTATTATGGTCTCTTTTTTCAAAGAAGGCATCCTTGTCTTTTAAGTCAGCAAGAAATCCTTAGGTTGTTGATTCTTTCCTTCTTGCCTTTCATGAACTCGGTCTTTCTGTCCTCTTTTTGCCTTTATTCTTTCCTTCTCAGCCTTTGTTACTTCCTTTCTTCCTTTCTGTGTTCATTCCTTGTTTTCTTGCACCTTTCCTTCTATCCTCCCCGCTTTCCTTCCTTTCTTTCTGTCTTCTTTCCCTCCCTTCATCCTTTGTTCCATTTTTCCTTCTCTCTGTCTCATTTTCTTTCTGTCTTTCCCTTTCTTCCCCTTGGGGTTTACATTCAGTGGTGGAATTCTGTGCTTTACCTTTGTGTTTTCAGGACTGGAGGTCTATCACTTGAACAACAGTGTCTCTTTCAGCTTGAGGTTTTGGTGTTTAACTGCAGAAAAGAGTGACACATGCTTTTCTTCCCAGTCTGGCTTTGAACCTCAGATCTTCACATCTCAGCCTCCTGAGCTGTTAGGGTTACACATATGAGCCTACCGGTGCCCAGCGACATTGGTGCTTTGAAAGTTTATGGAAGGGGTCGATGGTATACACCTTCATTCATAGCACTTTGGGAAGCTGAGTCAGGAGGATTTCAGCCAGCATGGGCTAGCAAGATTCTGTATGAAAAATCAAAGTATGAATTACAGCAGAGTCTCAGAAATTAATATCTCTAACTTTTTGTGCATCTACTTAATTTTGTACTTAGGTTTTGTTGAAATTACTGATGAAGGATATATCGATGTGATTAAAGGAGAGGAATATGCTACCGCTCTAGCATCTTCTGCTATACATGAACAGCAAGTGGGTGACAATGAAATGAAAGCTCTGATGCCAGTCTCATGGACAGTTGCTTACGGTAAGTCACATAGTAGTTGAAGAATTCAGTCTTTGAATAATGAAAAAACTGGCATCTGTGTTATTCAGAGTTTAGCACTGAGAAATGAATTTGTGGTGGTTTAAGGAGAGGTGAGGAATTCTCAGATGGGTTTTCTTTTTCCCTATGCATTTTGCTCTGAGTTTCCAGGTACGTTAGAAAGGGACAGACTTTCAATGTGTTAGCTTATAATTTTGCTTGTACATGGCTCATGACTTGACCACCTCTTTAGGAGATTGCTGGGTTTGGAAGCAAGGTGTTTCCTGGTCTCGATATGAATGTGTCCATAAACAGTCCCTAAGCGGTATGGAGGTTCCTCAAAACACATAGAGCTCCCCTGTGACCCAGCAATCTGACTTCTGATGCCCCTCAGTAGAAGAGTAGATCAAGAAGATATTATACATATATACAATGGAATTCTGGCTTCCATCAGAAAGAACCATACTGTCCCTTTTGTTAGGAAATGGAAAGACTTGGAAAAGATCGTATTAAGTGAAGTTGACCAGTCCCAAGGACATTTAGGTCTCATGGTTTCCCTTATTTGCAATAATTAGTATCCATAGAGGATAATCTTATCAGAGAGCTGAAAAGCTCAGAAACCTTGTACAAATGACCATATAAGCTGGTGCCAAGTGAAAGGAACCCCAAGATATGGACACAAGAGGTCTGTCTTAATTGTTACTGTTTTAAAAGTACCATGTGATTTTATTACTTTCTGTTGTTTTTGTTGTTTCTTTGTATGTTCTTTCCCCTATGGCATATCCCCTGTTGCTACTGTACACATTAAAAATAAAGTAAGAATTTTAAAAAGACACAGTGACTGAAATAAGGAGTTTCTATATCTCATGAGTGTCAGCACTTGTTTTCATGTTTGGGGCTAAGAGTCCCTACTGTTTTATGCCTCATAATACTTTGTAAAAATGTTTTTAATACTCACTTACTAGGTGATATCTCTGATGGACCTGAAAACCAGACTTCTGGAGCAGGTACCCTCTTGCATGCAGATGAGTGTGGTGGCCAAGATCGACTCGCTAAACAAAACCCAGGGAAAAGGAAGAGAGATGATTCCCAGCAACAGCAAATGGGTGAGGGAAGGGTAGTTTTCACTCCACACGTTGGTGAGGTTTTAGAAGAAATTGATGAGCTACAAGTAGCTTTTGTTTTTGAAAATAGAGTTTCTAGAATTCAGGGAGAGTCATGAATGAGTTCCTTGGAAAAATCTGATTGTGGTTCAGAATGAAGGAAAGGAATCAAAACTGTAAGCTGATTTTAGTGGAGATGAAACAAAATTCCCAACCCACCTTATGGGTCTGGTCATTGTTTTTAGGGTCCTGTGAGTTTCAACTCACAGGATTTTTCTTGTTTGTTTGTTTTATTCTAGGTCATCGACCCCTGAGCTAAGGTACATGGCTAGGGTGCTAGCTCTCCTTTCTTTTTCCCCTTGCATTTTTTTCTTATTTGGGTCTAGCACTGAATGAAGTGAGCTGGCACATCCCTTACAGCTCTCTCATATGTATAATTGGAGATAAGAGTCTCAGGAACTTCTCTGCCCTGTCTGGATTGGAACCTCAATCCTCAGATCCTCAGGCTCATGAGTATCTGGGATTACTAGCATGAGCCACATGCACTCAAATTTCACTCATTATTGTCAAGATAAGCCAGCCTGGGCAGGAAAATACATGAGACCATTATCTCCAATAGACAAAGAACCAAATCGTCAAGTACAGCTGTGGTCCCTCTGCAGGCATATAGGATGATATTTTTCTCATTCTCAGACTTTTGTTTTATCATAAAGTGATATGTAAAGAAAAGGTGCCACCAAAAGGTACTTAGGTGTAAATTCTGTGAATGCGAGACAGCTGTTTTACAAGGGATATTGAGTCATCACCTTTTAGCAAGAACTCTCCCCACAATTGTGTAGGGTGCAGAAAATGTTTTGGCCCGTATTAGAGCACAGAATCCACATGAGAATCCATTGGAGAGGTTATGGGTTGTGGAGGTGGGGGGGGGGAGTAGGGAGATGGGGCGGAGGGAGCTCTATTAGCACTTGTCCTGGGAATATGAGTCTGCGGACTCTTCTAACTTGAAAACACATCCAAAGTCTAAGCCCAGCAAAGAGATGCCATTTAAGGGTGACATTTATCTTCTGACTTCCCCAGATACCAGAGAAGCAAGGCAACATGGCTTTATCAACCCAGGAAGCAAAAGACACCAGTGTTGGTATTGTGACCACAGGAGCTCAAGCTCAGGTGATTTGAAACGACATATAATTTCAGTTCACACCAAGGAGTACCCCCATAAGTGTGACATGTGTGGTAAAGGTTTTCACAGGCCTTCCGAACTCAAGAAACATGCCGCTGTCCACACGGATGAAAAAATGCATCAGTGTAGACATTGTGATTTCAAGATTTCAGATCCATTTCTGCTAAGTAGCCACATTCTGTCAGTTCACGCCAAGGATCCTCCCTTTAGATGTAAGAGGTGCCGAAAGGGATTTCAACAACAGGATGAGCTTGAAAAGCACATGAACACACACAGTGGTCGGAAAGTGTTTCAGTGTGAGCACTGTGAGTACAGCACCACAGATGCCTCAGGCTTTAAACGGCATGTTATCTCCATTCATACAAAAGACTACCCTCACCGCTGTGAGTACTGCAAGAAGGGATTTCGAAGACCCTCTGAAAAGAACCAGCACATACAGCGACACCATACAGATGAGAGCTTGTCCTCTCAGTGTGTCCACGGATCTTTATAAACCTGTGCTGTGAAGCAAGAGACTTTCTTAAAGGCAGTCATCCTTGGTCATAGGCAGCTGTTGATGTACAAATACAGCTGAGTTCTCTGTAGGCTTTATTCAGTAGAGCGTTCTGGATCTTACTCTCTTTCTTTAACAGATGAGCAAAAAGAAAAAAGATTAAAAATCATCAACAAGTTGCTTTGTAGAAAGTAGCCAATCCTTCTCTTTACTGAAGTTTTAGTCTTTGAAGCTTTAATGCATGCTTACTTACCTAACTTTCCTCATCTCAACAAGATGAGTCACTCTAAAAAGTAATCATCTTAACCAGGTTGGGGCAGACATTTTCACATTCCTTGGAGATGAGATGATTTTGGTAATATAAATAGTGTCAGATCTTAACTGAACTTTACAAGGAATCATTTCCTGGTCTTAGTTTCTTCAGCCTTTTGGACTGTGAGACTTTCCGTGTGAGCACACTAGTGAAGCTGAATACACATTGACCGTATTTGCCCAAAGTTTTCATTTTGTCCAGTGGGAAAAGAATGCTACTACTGAGCATAAGATTTCCTTTGTACTGTCTCTCTATTTTTCAGCAGAGCTACCTTTCCAAGTAATTTTGATTTTTGCTCTGTGTGTTCAGATTGTGTTTTATAAATGAGACCTCATGTAGTCAGGCTTTATAAGACTCTCAGAAGTGCATGGTACCTGGTGACACTTTTGGCCACTTAGCTGTTTTTCTTGGGTATTCCTCAAATCTTATGTCTAGGGTGAAAACTATTCGACAATATAGAGCTTGAATATCTAGAAATGTCTGCGATCTTTCTGTAAACTTGATATAAAAGAGTAGAGTTCATGTGAAGTAGAGAGATAAAACGAGTGAACTGTGTAGAAAGTTTTCCCTAATAACTTTTATTCCTGCCTTGAATTGTTCTGGGAAATTAACTCAGACATGGTCCTTCTGTTCTGAGAAGCTGGTAAAGATACTTTCTGTTTTGCAATGAAAGGGACATGAGGAGGAATTATAACTCCATTTAATAAATGAATGAGAAGTAATTCCTAGAGTGGCAGATTAAGCCTTCTTTTTGTTTGTTAGAAAACAATGCTTGAAGAGTTCCTATGCAGGCTGGCTTTTATTAAAGCTTAAGATGGAAGCAGTGGAGGGGCTCAGATTTGCCTTGAGCAAAAGAAGCTCAGAGGCAGCACCTAAGGCCTGAGTTTGGGCAGGCAGGCAGACAGACAGACAGACGATAAGCCCAACACACACACATCTTCACACACACACAAACACACACACACACTCATACACACACACAGAGTTCAGATGTGAAGTTTGGCTTTCAAATATCAGCCAGTCTTTCCATTTTGTCTAAGAGTTCACTCCATGTTAAGTCACTAACTTGACTATAAATGAAATATGAAATTAATTCACTTTGCTCGTCTTGAGGCATTAAGCTTTTTAGAAAAGAGGAAATTTTTTACATCTCTTAAAATAGAAAGGGACACTGCCAAATGGGGCAACTAATAGAACTGATTTTAAGAAGCACATTCTGAAGAATCTTCTGGTTCATGATACTCCAGTCTACATGTGCTAATAGGCTTTTATTTTGTAGTGTTACACACACACACACACACACACACACACACACACACACACAACTTCTTCACACTCATTTTCAAGTTTGACATCCCACCATAAATACAGATTGAGTTTTGAAGCCTCTTATAGCTTCTTACTACCTCTACATATTCCCATGGTGTTTAGTCCGATGGTAAGGTATTGTGGAGAATAAATTTTTGTATGTGTAACAATTTTCAAAGTCTTCTTTGAATTTCATTTTTAATACAAATATTCAAATGAAAATTTAACATAAGATATTTAAAAAGTACAAAAACATTAATTTGGTGACATTTGTTAAATAAACAGAAAGATAAGAGAACACTTTACATGCTTCATATTTCTCAGCCTCCCTGGAGTCAAGTGTGTTGATTTTAACTTGTGGCATTGCAGAGTGAAAAGCCAGAAAATTTTGGACAAAAAAAATCACCTCAAAGTAAAGCAGAAAAGGTCAGACAAGGTGATGTTAGGGAAATGAACACTAAGATATGTATTCAAATGTTTTTTTTTCTTTCATGCGATTGTTTCTAACACATTTATAAGATTATTTCTTTGTTGCTTTGTATGCCACCCACCCACAGTATAACCCCTGCTTTCACTGTACCTGATGTTGGTATAATTTGTGGAGGGGAAGGGGAAAAACAAATCATTTAAATAGGGATACAGGTAGACCCACTGCAACATTGAGATGTACAAGTTGTTATGTCCAAAACCAACTGGTGAGTGGAGGAGGGTGAAGGAGTGGGGAGGAATGCATGTGGAGGCAGGGGGAGGATGGGAAGGGATGGGAAGGGGAAACAAAAGAGGAGACTACAATGCTTGATAAGAAATGTACTCATTATCTTGCTCATGTAATTGTAACACCTCTGTACACTATTTTCACAATTAAAAAATCACTTCAAAGAAAAATGAAATTGTTGTAGATTACTAAACTGTTGGGATAATAGTCTGCTTTTTGTTTTATATTCAGTTGGCTAAGTTAAAGAAGTTGTTTCTGTTAAACTTTTCCAAGAGTAGAAAGATCTTAGCATGGCTAGTTATGATTTCACTGAAATTCACTTTTGGATATTTTATGTCCTTTTGTACTCGTTGTGAAAAATATCAATTATTTAAGAAATGCTAGTGTATACATGGTTGGAAATATGTGTTTGATTGCAAAAATTAGATGAGAATATTTTTGTTTTATAAAAGGTTAATATGACTCTCAGGGATTTGGGCTTCATAGGTGATGAGCCACCAGTTGAGCCACAAACAGCCCTGTTTAGCTTCCATTCTGTTTGAGATAGTATCTCAAATTGATGGTAGACAACACTGTTATTCTCATGCTATAAAGAGCTAAATACAAAGCCCGGTGACTTTTTAAGTACTTAATCAGTTGAGGTTTATCTTCTTCATGTTCATCACATTGTTTCTTTTATATATATTTTTTTTTTATTTTGGGGGGGGAGGGTCCGGTTATGGGGCCTGAACTCTGGGCCTGGGTGATGTACCTCAGCTTTGCAGGTCAAGGCTAGTGCTCTGCCACTTGAGCCACAGCACCACTTCCTGCTTATTTCTTATTGCTTATGTGGTGCTGAGGATCGAACCCAGGGCCTCATGAATGCAAAGGAAGCACTCTACCACTGAACCACCTTCCCTGCGCTGTCTTTTATATTTTAACTTGGCATATTTTATATGAATGTTGATCTTAGTAAGCCAAACCCCTAGAGTGTTTCTTTCTTTCTTTTTTTTTTTGTCGGTCGTGGGGCTTGAACTCTGGGCCTGGGTGCTGTCCCTCAGGTCTTCAGCTTAAGGCGAGCGCTCTACCACTTGAGCTACAGCGCCACTTCCGGTTTTCTGGTGCTTTATTGGAGATAGGAGTCTCATGGTCTTTCCTATCCGGGCTGGCTTTGAACCGCGATCCTCAGATCTCAGCCTCCTGAGTAGCTAGGATTACAGGCGTGAGCAACCAGGGCCCGGCTCTAGAGTGTTTCTTTAGGAGCTGGCATCCTACTATTAATGAGGAATAATAGTTGATCACTGTTCCATTACATGAAAAGTAAAATCTCTTTTAAAAATAAATTTCGGGGGGTTCAGCGTGGGGCCAGAACTCTGGGCCTGGGCGCTGTCCCTCAGCTCTTCAGCTCAAGGCTAGCACTCTACCACTTGAGCCACAGTGCCACTTCCGGCTTTTTTCTTTTTGCTTATGTGGTGCTGAGGAATCGAACCCAGGGCCTCAGCCATGCAAGGCAAGCGCTCTACCACTGAGAAACCTTCCTAGCCCGAAAAGAGACAATTCACTTTGGCTCATGGTGTCCAAGGATTCTGTCCACTGCCACCTGGCTGCCTTATTTGTGATCTAGGTTAAGAAGAACATGGTGGAAAACTGGGTATCTCAGGTGATGAGGTGAGGCCACCTGCTCACCTCATGTCAGTTCTAAATGGAGAGAGACAGAAGAGAATGGAGATAGAGGCCTTTAAGAAGTCTACCTTTGCTGGGTACCAGTGGCTGAGGCCTGTAATCCTAGTGACCCAGGAGGTTTAGATCCAAAGTTCTGTGTACAAGTACAGCCCAGGAAGACGAGACCGTGAGACTCTTAGCTCCAGTTAACCAGAAAAATTGGGAAGCAGTGCTGTGGATAAAGTAGCTTCGTGCACCAAAAGTCAGGGACAGCACCGGCCATGAGGTCAACTGCCAGATGTAGTGGGAAAAAATGATAAACCAGAATCTTTTCACAGAAATACCATAGTTACTTACCAGTGAATTAATCCATTCATGAAGATATCCATTATGATTCAACCAATCATAACTCAGTGTTTTGCTCTACTACAGAGGCCAGGCTTTCAAGAGGAGAACTTTAGGGATGCTTAGCGCTGAGACCAATTCATTTTGTGTTCTTTTAATCTTTGCCTGGCTGTGATACTCTCATACTGTTAGCATTACATAGTAAGTATACCAAAAACATCTTTTCCTAACCACTTTGAGGTAGCATGCTCAGCCAAGATTAGCAAAAACATACTGTTTCCATAAAGCAAGGCAAACAGTAACAATAAATTCTCCTGCCATAAAGGTACATGTTATCTTTAATTTAAATGATAATAGGAAATTAGATTTAATGAAAGGCAGTATGCCTTTTGAAGGTACTAGCTAGAGTATGGCCCACCTTGTACAGATGGGGAGGACAATTGACTCTGACTCCCGGTTGCACAAGATCCAGGCAGTGATTGCTTAGCAGGGCAAGTTTTAGGCTGGGTGGTGTGTGTTGGGTGCCTCTTGGTTGAGTAGTCCAGAGAGCAGCCACCAGGAGCAGGATCTTTCCCCAATTCCAGACAGCCTTATCAGGCATCTCCTAATGAAAACCCGAAAGGCCATGCTCACTTGATCTTGTGGGGTTTGAGGGCCATGGTTGGTCCTTATTGTATAGAGTGAAATTTAAAAACAATGATGCTTTCCTTTGACTCTGGGTCCAACTAAGTATAGTGCTGAAGCACCACCTTGAGGCAATTCAGAAATTCAAATGGATAGTCACTGGGTCTCTGGGCAATCTTTGGGCTCCCTGGTGACTTGTCAGCGATGGGCTGCTACCCATGTGCCAGGAGCATAGGGAAAGCTGGACAGGATGGGCAGAGGGAAGAACAAGCATGGAGAGCAAGGAAAGCCTGAACTTGTATAGAACTACTAGCCAATTACCACGGTTGTAGCAATAATTGTCCAAGTCTCCGAGAATATTTTAACCACAAGTCTGGTTTAGGGGCCATTAAGCCTGGTTGTGTGGTATGTATACTGGCTAAGCCTTATTTCAATAAAACATAAGGTGTATTGTCTTTATAGACTCCTTGAGTGAAAAGACATCCAGGGAGCCGAGGAGACACCCTAAAGGAGTGTCTTAGGTGGGAAGGAACTGGTATCTCCCAGTGGAGTATGGTGAGTGAAAAGAGGCTAGAGTGGATGGCTGTATTTATTTGTACAATGTGCACCCAGAGATTATCTTATACTGAGCTTCACATTGTCCCAAACGGGAAGGACCGGCCAAGGAGGCATAAGGATGCTTCTGGAGTGCCACATCAAGAGAGAAACAGAGAGAGTCAGAGGGCCCACAGGTAGTTATCACTACAAAAAGGGGTAGGGAGAGAGTGGTGTGATGTGGATGTAGGGCCAGCAATGCCAAAGCCGAGAAATCCAGCATGGAGCTCCTCCAGCATTTAGGGCCCATGGAAGGGTGGTCAGAATGCAGGTTCGCCCTCAGAAAGAGAAGAGAAGGGAAGGCGGTGGCTCCAGACACTATTAGTGGGCATGATTGAACATCTTTAACTGGTGTGAAAGAATTTGGAGTTGAGTAAAGTAGAGAACAACATTATGGAGTGAATTACATGTCCTAGTAAACTAGGGAGACCAGAGCTCTTCAGCACCTACATAAGTGATAGGATAGTCACAGCAATCATTCCATAAAATCCACAAAAAGTACTAAGCATAGGGCCTAGGCTTACATAACTAATGGCTATATTTGGTGTTAGGACTCAGAAACATACAGAAGGAAGAGCTTGTGAAGAGGTAACAGTGAGAATGCTGCTTTGTCTCTAGGAGGAAATCAAGCACTTTAAAAATTCTGAGACTTGGGCTGGGAAGTTGGCTCAGTGGTAGAGCGCTTGCCTTGCATGCCTGAGGCCCTGTATTCGATTCCTCAGCACCACATAAGCAAAAAGAAAAAAGTCGGAAATGGCGCTGTGACTCAAGTGGTAGAGTGCTAGCCTTCAGCTGAATTTCTGAGGGACAGTGCCCAGGCCGAGAGTTCAGGCCCAATGACCGGGCCCCCCAACCCCCCCAAAAATTCTGAGACTTAAAAAGTGTGAGAGAACAAGTTTGTGTTATTTGAGCCACCAGTTGGAGCATATTATGGCAACCTTTCTATATTAATGCACTTAATTCAGTAAACCTTCAACAACCTTTGCACTGGATGTTACATGTTTGTAAACTTCCAAATAAAAAAGAAAGGAGTTATTGTTATATTGAAATGTCTCAGCCTACTCAAATCTATTCTCTATCTTATGTACAAGCCAGTGGTGTGATGTAAAATGTAAAGCCACTGGATTTTGTTGTTGTTTTGCTTTGCTATGCTTTGCTTTTTACCTCATTTTCTTTGGGAAAAACAATGTCACCAACTTTGCTCTGTGGAAGTGTATTTACCAATATAATGAATGAAGGCTTGTGTTCAGTTTCTAGAAATAAGCACATGAACAAATCCATGTGTCTCTCTACTTCCCATGCTATCTTTGTTGTCTTTAAGCCCAATCAAATGTGTTTAAGTTTGATATGGGATAGGTTTGTGACCATGAGCAGTTCTGAGCAACAGATGAATTCTCTGGTGTAGCCAGCTGCCTGATCCTCAGGAGAGGACAGTTGGTTGAGATCTCTGAGAAGCTGGAGGATCAAGTTCAAAACCAGCCTGGAGGGAAAAGTCGGTTACAACCCTTTTCCACAATTACCAACACAAAGCCCGTCAGAAGGCCTGTCTCATGTCCTAGAGAGCCAGGCATGCAAGCAAGCACACAGGCAGAGCAAGCTCAAGGCCCAGAGGTCCTACCCATGTACCTATTACAGTTAAACAAACAAACAAACAAACAAATCAAAACCAAAATCCTTGCCTCCTTCACAGCTACCTGTTTTGTATTCACAGCATGTGCTTCTGGAATGTTCTTGTCTCCACCAATAGATAGCCTTTCCTTGGTGCTTATTTGTAAAAGTACAATGGAAACCATGTAGAATCTTTTTCCTCTTGTCTATTGTGGATTTTGTGGGTTTGTCTGTTTGTTTGAAGCTGTTGTTTTTGCTGTTGTTGTTGCTGTTCCTGATAGCAGAGCTTGCTGCTGATTGCTTTGTGATGATCAGAGTATCTCAGATTTGTTTGCCTAGGCTATTTCTGAAGCCTAATTCTCAGACATCAGCCTCTGAGTAGTTGGGCTACTAGGCATTTTGCTGTTGTTGTAAGCTGTACTGGTGGTTGAACTCAGGGTCTTGGGCAGTCACCCTACAGCTTATGCTGCACTTGCCACCCCCCAAAAAATTCGTTGTAAAAAGTGTTTCAAAGGCAGTTACTCAGCAAATATGTGGTGACCTCCGTTTCTGAATTTTTGTCATAAGGCAGTGAACAACAAAAACACAATATAGAATGTAGTGGGCCCTTCAAATAAGATCTTGAAAATACCACATAACATGCATAATGACCGTTTCTGGTAAGTTCATAGATTGAATCAAGGGCCTACTAGATTATTTCTGCATTATTGTTTGTATTTTCCTATCACATCAACTTCTCATCTTCAGTATCTTTATTTTTTCTCTCGCTCACAGGACTTTGTTTTAGGTTAATGTACAATGAGATTGCCAAGTAGCTATTTGTTAGTGCCATGAAAGAGTGGAGCTGAGCCATTTGCAAGTGCCACGTGAGGCCTATAGTCCTAGCTACTCAGAAAGCTAAGATATGAGGATTGAAGTTTTATGCCAGATGGAGCAGGAAAGGCTGTGAGACTCTTATCTTCAATTCAACACCAGAAGACACGGAGTGGAGTGTGTCTCCAGTGGAAGAGTGCGTAGCCTTGATCAGAACACCCAAGCCCTGAGTTCAATCATTCCCCACCCCCAAATGCACACACATGCACACCCAGTAGCATAGACATTCTAACCACTTTCAACCAGGAAGCAAAACAATTTACCAGTAGTTAAACTTACTCCTGTAGTCAACTACAGAATAACGTCTTGGGCCTTTAAAAAAAAAAAAAAAGTTATTTGTTGAGTGTGTTTGGAGGTGATATAGCCGTTTCTATTTCACTGAAGAGTTTGAAGAGATTAGGAAAGAGTTCTCCTTGGAAGGTCTTATAGACTCAGGCTGTGAATCCATCTGGTCCCAGGCTTTTCTTGGATGGGTGGTCCTTTACTGCCATTTCAATTTCATTACTCGTTACTGATCTAAATTAAAGTTAAATCTTCACTTTGGGGGCCAGTTGGGGCTGTCAATGTTCTCTAGGAATGCCACCATCCTCCTAGATTCTCAAAGTTATTGGCATAAAGATTTGTGAAGTATAATGCTTGGAATCTTGCATATTTCTGTTGGGATGTGTCCCACTTTCATCTCTAAATTCTTTTATTTGGGTGTGCTTCCTTGATAGGGTGTCCATTTTGTTATGTCTTCAGAGAGCCAGCATTTTGTTTTGTTGATTATATGATCTTTTATGCTCTAATTAGCTATTTCTGATTTGATTTGGATTATTTGTTTCCATCTATTGATAGGCGATTTGGCTTATTCCTGTTTTTCCAGGAGATTGAGCTGCATCACTAAAATGCTGACTTGAATTTTCGCCAACTTCTTGAAGTAAGTCAGCACTCAGAGCTCTACATTTTCCTCTGAGTACTGCCTTTGTTGTGCCCCAGACAAACTGGTATTGTGTGTTAAGTCTTATTATTTTCCATACAAGTTTGAATATTCCAACTAATATAACACATTGAGCAAGCTTCGGAGTGGTGCATAAAGAATCGCGAGCTATGTACAGATGACCATACAGAATAATATTCTATGACACGGTACTTCAAGAAAGGGAAACAAGACATTGTTGCTGTTTCACTTTCATTTTCTTTTGGTCTGGCTTCTTGGATTATTTGTATTTGGGAAGGTAAGAAAGGGCACTGCAAAGGTGGAACAAGGATGAACATATGCAATAGGGATACTCACTAGGCCCTTTGTGGAAAATGGACTGTGTATCCTGTGGGTAGGATTCATGTAACTGTAAATCTTCTGTGTTTAAACTTTGCCGTGACAATTCCCAAAAGCGTTACTTGTTCATATGATAAAGGAGATGTACACAGTGGTTACAGTTACACAGTACATATAATCAGTATATATGTCTTTGAACAGTGTCACCTCATCCCCACTCTGCTTTCTTGGGCTTTTAATAAAGGATTTCTTAACATACTACCAGCCATACAATTTCTTCTTTTAATTTTTTTTTTTACTGGGAAATACAGTCTAGAGGGTTATAATTACATGAGCAAGTCCTTGAGTACATTTTGTATCCAATATTGTTGTTTCTTCCTTTGTTTCCCCTTACCATCCCTTCTCATCTCACTCCCCTTCCCCCCTCTTTTTTAACATTCTGTTCTTTTTATTGTAAGTTGCTTTTTCTACTTTATCTTTTGGGGGCTGTCCTCTGTTTTGAACTTGGCCTGGTCTCGTTGGCTAGGCAAGCAGTGTTTTGCATCACACACCAAATCCCAATGCCCCCATGCCCGCTTCTCTTTTTTTCAGTATGCTTAGTTTTAGACAATGTTTGATGTGTTGTTCTGTGTGTGGCAATGTGTTTGTGTGTGCTGCACCAGGTCTGGGGTTTAAACTTGCAGCCAAAGCTCATGGCTTTTTGTCCCTTGAGCCACATCTCTACTATTACTTTGAGTTCTTTGCTGGGAAAAAATGAGAAGGGTCTCTTGGATTGCTGGCTTCTAACATTGGCCTGTTTGAGTCCCTAGGCCTGTAGGGTTTAGCCATAGACACAGGGATAGGGTCTGCATGTTTTTCTCTTTATTTATTATAGACCTGTGTCTAACTGCACTTTCCCTGCTTGTGTCCTCTGGAGACTCAAGGATTACAGACATGCACCACTTGCACAGCTTGTTTAGATGAGGCCCCAACATTTTGTATGCCTACGGAAACTGAAATACTCTAGTTTTCTTTACCTGAGCAGCTATGAGTTAGTTACAGGCACACGTCACCCAGTTGAGCGTGAATGTATTTTCCATGGATGTATGAAAAGTAGTTACTACAGATTGTCTAAAATGTGTACATATTAAGAGGGTGCCAAGTGACATTTTGTGCAATGTGTAAGTCTGGGTAACATCCTTTCATTAAAGCTGAGTTTACCAATGGAAAGTAATATCCATGAACATTTAGAAAGTGGCTTTATGGGTTTGATTTTTATCATGTTTTGGTTTTGCTTTTGCTTTTGCACCCTGAATTGTTGTTGAACTTGTTTGTGGGTGTTTTGTTTGTTTGTTTGATAGAGTGACTTGTGCCAGGCCTGGGGCTTGACCTCAAGGCCTCAGGGCCCTCATTTGGCTTCTCCAGGTGGCCCTTTCACTCCTGCTCACAACTAGGGCTTCACTGTCCTTGCCAAGCCTGCACAACCAAGTTGCTCTTGGAATATCTACCGAAACAAAACAAGTAATCTACCATTACTTGCCTTGTCTCCGATTTTTCTTTTCTGTTTTCTTTGAGCAGTTTTCTCTCACTCAATTACTGGTGCTGCCTCCCAACTCACTTTCCCCCTCACCTGCCCAGTTTCTGGAATCACGGAAGTGTACTACCATGCCTGGCTTGCTCTTTGGTTTGTAGTGAAGCATTACATGGGTTAGGGGGGAAGCATTTCAGTACTGCGTACTGAATGTATACAATGTATGCCTCCACAATATAGCAGGCAAGGTGGAGTATGTCTTTAATACAGGTAAAGGAGTTGTAGTTTTTACTTGGAAAAGGGTGCTAGTCTCCCATGAAGGATACTGGTTAGGTGATATGCTAGTGAGGTCTTAGTATAAACACAAACATATTATCACTTCACATTAAAAACAAAACAAAAGCAAAGAACAGAACAGATCAGAACAGAACAACAAAATACCAACTTCACTCAGTTGTCAGAAAACACTGAAGCTTTGAAAGGTAAGTAACCATGTAGAACATTTCCAGTGACTTCTGCAGAGCTTTGGGTTTCGTCTGTAAGATGTTTTACTCTCTTAAGTGGTGTTTATGTTTTGTTGGTTCTTTTTGCCTTTTTTCTTTTTTTTTTCTTTTGTGGGTTCCTGGGGCTTGAACTCTGGGCCTGGACACTGTCCCTCAGCTCTTCACCTCATGGCTAGTACTCTACCACTTGAGCCACAAAGCCAATTCCGATATTTTGCGTGGTTTATTGAAGATAGGAGTCTCACCAACTTTTCTGCCCAGGGTGGCTTTCAACCTCAATCCTCAGATCTCAGCCTCCTGAGTAGCTTGGATGACAAGCATGTGCCTCCTATGTGTTGGTTGGTTTTTGTACTTAGATGAGAGTACAAGCGATACACTAGTGAAGTATGATAGAAAATTTAAAAAGCAAAACTAAACATGGGCCATTTAAAGATTTCACATCTACTTACTGGGTGTTTTCCTTTAGGTACCTTTTGTCTCCACATGTGTGCCAGCACTGGGGCCTGAAACTTCGGGTGACAGCTGTGCCTGGTCTCTTGCTGATGCTAAGACCTCTGCCACAGGAGTCACACCTGCAGATCTCCATTTCAAAGGGCAAGCGAACTCTCTCCTTCTGCGTGTATTTCTGTCTGTCTGTCTGTCTGTCTGTGTCTCTCTCTCTTTCTCTCTCACTCTGTCTGTCCAATTTTAAGGGAATGAAGGCCTGTGAGCCCATCTCTGAGAAGACCTCGAGAGGAAGGATGGAAGATCCTAAGTTTGGTGTAGTAAAGCTTCCTAGGCAGATCATGTGTTGAAACGAATGAAGCAGTAAACGAGTAAGTAAGCGCATTGTGGCAAATAACTAAATACATCAATGAACAGAATGCAATGCAAACCAGAACTATAGGATTTGAGAGCTGGTCGATCCTGTGGAATCCAGCGTAGGTATGAGTATGTGTAGTTGGTTTGTAATCATCCAGGATTCATATCCCATGATGCTGACGGAGGTTCACATGTAATCCTGTTCCTTTTCGTGTATCGACGAATATGGAAAATGTGCGGATGCCATCGTTAGAATGCACTGTCTTTCCACATTTCAAGTCAGAATCTCAGATTGCCGACTGCCTTAATAAGGTTGTGAGCAAACGGTTTAGTGTTGCACTGGGACCTCCTCTCCGGCTTCCCTTTCCATTCAAAGGTTTCGTTGAGGTGGTCTGCAGGCCTGCCAGGTAGGACTGGAGGTGAAGATTAGGTCAGGCCATGGCCTGGACTGCTAACTTCTCCAAGGGGGCTTGCTTGAAGGAGGGCCTTGCTGCAGCTTTGGGGCAGGGCAGGCGTCTGGGCGCAGGTCAGTGGTGGCTGTGGAGGCAAAGAGAACCTTGTGACCCGCCCCTAGGAGACCCCGCCTCACGTGACCAGCGGGTCCCCTGTTGTCAATCACCAAGGGGTCCTCCAAGAGGTCCTCCAGGAGCCGGCAGGAGGCGCCTATGTGCCCTTCCGCCTGTTCCCGGGTGTGTCTGTCTGGTGATGACGTAAGTAAGTGACGTACTTGGTAACGGTTGTCCTGTGCTGGGGAGCTCGGACCCCTTCGTTCCTCCCCTGCCCCACCAGCCACAGCCTGGCTCAGTGCCACCTGGGCAAGGCCTTCCCGTGTTATCCGCGCCATCTCCGACCCTTGCTCAGCCGGTGTAGTCCGGTGAGTCCTGGACGCCTCTGTGTCCTTGGGCCCTAGTGTCAGTGCGGTGGTCTGGGCGGCGCCCCCCATGGTCCCTCCCCTGCGTCGGGCTGGGCGACGCTGCTCCAGAGCCTCAGTAGGCCCTGAAGACGCAGCTTGCGATGCCGAGCAGGCCGGGGAAGGCCACAGTGGGAGTAGGCCGCAGTGGGAGTCGGCTGCAGGGAGTGGTGGCCATGGCGCGCTCTTGGGAGGAAGCGGGTGGAGGTGGTGGCTGGGTGGCCCAGCGGTGCGAGGCAGCCGAAGCGGCCCTAGTGGACCGACAAGTGATCCAAAGTGGGGGCGAAAGGAGACGGGCAAAGGCCAAAGGTCCAGGCCTGCGACGAAGGCCGCAGCCGCGCCGCACACATTTTTCACTGTGTAAACATCGGCAGTGGTGGACTAACTCCCTGTGGGGGAAAAGATGCTGGAGTGTCTGTAAGCCTACCTTCTCCAGGAAACGACCAGGGATTGCAGGAGAGGGGGAGCACCATTCTGAAGGCGGCCTCTGGAGAGAAAGATTTCTCTCTGGTGGGTGAGGAGGATGTACAGCAAGAGAGTGGGAGGCCGCACGCGCAGTGAGCCGGCCCTGCCCTCTCTGCCTGTGCGCCTTCTTTGCTGGGCTGTCTTTCTCTGCACTTCAGCTTCATTTCCTGGTGCTGCCTAGTGGTGCCTGGTGCTGCCTGGTGCTGCCTAGTGCTGCTTGGTGCTGCCCGTTGCTGCCTGGCGCTTTCTCACATGGTTTGTCCCCTGGGTGGCTGCAGTGAGACCCCAGGAAATTCAATTTTTGCTCGAGTACACTCATATGAGCCCTTAAGTTGAGGCGGTGCCGATTTCAGCCAGTATTGCCCCCACTGTCTGAAAATGCAAACTCAAATTCGATGCGAAAAAACTGCTTCCTAGTGTGTCCAGTGGAAGACTAGTGTAAATTAGGACAATGAAAAGGTCTGGAGGTTATATTGTCATGTATCGGGAGAAAGTTTTTCACTTCTTGAATGAACGATGATTTATCTTTTTGTTTCCCTTTTATTTTTCCCTGTCGTTTTCCTGTCCCTTTTTCCTTTCAATATCCTTGGCATGACAGTGGGTTTGGAAGTTGGCTGTACGTTTTTTCCTCTGAAGAAATGCTAAGTGTTATTAGTGCATACTGGAGACCTTACATGCTTATGGGGGTGTTTGTCCTCTAGTGGTGGGGGTTGGGGGACGAGAGCAAAATAAAAACGTTCTTCTCTCAGAGGACTTTGGTCTTACTGGTTGCTGAGCAGTGAGAGAACCATAGTCGATGCACTGTGGAAGGTGTAAGGAGAGCTGACTAGGGTCTTCTGTGGGGCAGTATACGGCTCAGAAAGCTGGCCGCTGGGGATTTTAGCTTACATGCACAGCATTATGAAAAAGTAGGTATTTTAATGTGTTGAGGTGTTCTTTTTTTTTTTTTTTCTTATACTGGTGTGTGGAACTGTTTCTGCCTCTTTGCTGCAATAAAGAAAATGGAAAGTATTAGATCATCCAGATTTTTCCATTCTTGTAAGAAGTATGTGAATAAGTGCTAATCATGTCTAATGGGAAATGGTTTAGAACACAATTTGGAAAGTAGAAACTGGCAGTTCCTTCAAATGAAAGTAAAAAATAATCTTCTAATGAAATCATATATTGCTAAGTGTGATTTATCCTGCCATGGAAACCATACCTGATGTATCAATTGTCATTATTTAAATACATAGAAACATGCGGTGCTAATACGCTTCAAATGCCTGTTAAAGAAACATGGGAATTAACTTTTAGAGTTGTCAGATTACTGACCAAACAAAGTCAGAAATAATTGATCTGTTGAGCTCAGACTAACATATTGTATAGATGCTGGCAGGTCCTTGGGGTCCCATTTTGGCTGGAGGAGGGGGTGAGCAGGGTCCACCATCCTCTGCTCTTCACCCCCAGCTTCCAGTGCTCATGGAGTTACACCTTGGCTTTTAGAGAGATTCCCAGGCATGAGCATAGCAGTGCCACAAGTCCGTGTTGGTAGAGCCAGCAGTTCCTCAGCAGCTGCACTCAGGGGCTGTGGGCATGAGACAGGGGGCACCGTGGCCAGGACACCACTGCTGCTCAGATGAGTTGGACACTTTAATTACTGCTAATCAGTGGGACAGCCTGGCTCTGGGAGATGAAATCGTGCTTGGATATCTTTTTAATTAATAGATAAGCCAAATAGCTATATGGCATGAAAAAAAATTATATGATAATACGCTTTGAGGTTTTCCACTCAGAAAATAATGAGAATTTTTGACCATAGGAAGCTGTGAGGGTGCGTGTGAACTCTTGCTCTGTCACATACAGCTAATGACATGTGGCTTTCATACTTTTTTTCTTTTAGTGTCTCAGGTTATAGAATCCGAGATACCATAGTCACAAGTGACATTTTAGCTTGTAAAATTGTGTGATGATACCTTATCCGTTGGAAATATAGGAATAAGAATCTGGCCATGATTCATCAGACATGAATTTTGAGCGATTGCTCTCTTGAAGAGTTGGTGTTCTGATTGATGCCTCTGGTTGGTCCCTCCTGTCACTGCATCACTGGTGGACACTTGTAGGTGGCTCACACATCTCATATTGCTGTACTCGTTGGTATGTACCATTGATAAGTAGGAACTGGTTTGGTATATCACAGCAAATGACAAATGGTGTAGACCTGTCTTTGTACCCCTTCCGTGAGCTATAGTTGTGGGTTGTGTGCTTTGTAGCCTGGTCCATGGGAAGCAGCAGGGGGCACTGACGGTTGCCGAGTCACAGTGGGCGTGTGGTGTGGAAGTTTTCTTGAGGGATTTTGTTTTGGTTCTCCTTTTCATGAAGACTGGAATCAAGCATACATGTAAATTTTTGGTAATCCATCTGTAAGTTAAAAACTCGGAAAGTTGCAGATATTTACAGGATGGCTCCAGTTGAGACAATCTGAGATGCTTAGACTAGAAAGTTCATGAGGGTGCAGTTGTGAGCAGCATTGCTGAGGTATGTGTGACATTGGACTAGAAGCTCTTGTTCACTGCAGAAGTTTCAAGGCAGAGAAATATACCAGGGGAGTCAATGTGGGCTGCCACTACTAATCGTTATCAAGAAATGGTGCCTCTTCTCTCATGGTTGGTTGCTCTGATTTTTCCTATCTTGCTGAGTAGAACAATGCGCTTAATAGCAAGGGTGTTATGGTGGCTGACTAGAGAGAAGATTTAGGATGTCTGCCCTGTCCTTAGGTTAATTATGAAGACACAGGTATTTACAGAGTAGCTCCTAAACTTGTGTAGCCTACACTGTCCTCACAAAAACCCTGCCTGGTGAAAGAACTTACCAAATGGCAATAACCCTTTCATTATTCTTCAGTTATTGAAATCTTGAAGCACCTCCTGTGACTGTCCAGTTACTGGAGTTCCTGAACATGTAGAGCATGTGTTTCCAACAATCTTATGGTATAAAAGCCAAGTTTTCCACACCTTTTCGGGACTGCAACTGATCACAGCAGCAATGTTTCAGCAGTTCTCCATGTTTACTACATCAGGATGAGGTTTTGAAAGGAGTGAGTGAAAACAGAGAGGCGGCCATTTGTACAGGCTTTGTTGGCTGCCTTGTGAAATAAAATGCTTAGGCCATTGTTTTTGTGGATTATAGAAGTAGCTGATTTGTATTGGGAGAGCTGAAGTCCTACAGAGAAGATAGAATGATATCCTGCACATTACATCAACATGAGGTGTTTCAGGACATCGGTTAGTTGTGGCTGATGAAGAGTAAATTAGCCTCAAGCATAAGAAAGAATCAGGTGAGATTATCTTTAGCAGGAAATCATGTGATGAGTTTATATGTGTCCATGTTTATATGAGTAGTTCTTTTATTTTTTTTTACTGTTTTTATTTTGTGTGTTTAGAAGGGTAGTCGGTGATGAACTGGAAAACCAGAGGTATACATATTTTGGTAGTAGTCGCTTTTGGCCAAAGGATGTGTTATTTTATAACTTACACACAGTTTATTTTTTGCATAAACTAATTATTTATTTAAAGCTATAAAAGTGAGGCAGATAGTTGATAAAATAATTTGGAAAGGATAATTAGAATGATTCACAAGATTTAACATAGGAGGATGATACTTTACAAAACGCCATGAGGGGAATAAAAGTCAAACTCTAAGTAAAAATGCCACATTACAGAGTATTTTATAAAATACAAAGTCGAAGATATAAAAGAACTATATATATTCTAACTCTAAAAATGAGTAATCGCGACTAAATATTAGTTTTAAATTTACAGTTCCTGGGCATGAGAGCCACGAAACTGTACATATCTCCGGAAGTATGCACAGCCGTTTGCTCAGCCATACAATTTACACACATTTTAGAAAGACAGTCCCTGTCCTTGTTTAAAACTTAGTGTTTTGAGGGCTGAGTATGGTGGCTTATGCTTGTAATGATACCTGCATAACGGGATGACTTTGAAGCCTGGGAGGGCAAAAGGTTAGGCTAGCAAGATGACATGTAAACTGGGTCTGATGGCACAGGATTGTGATCCTAGTTACATGAGGTAAGAGCATCTTGAACTGAGGATACGTTAGATTACCCTGAAAAGTAATACAAGCCGAAGAAGCTGGATGTTTTCCTGAATTTCTTGTCTAGGGTTGGTAAGAGCCTAGATAAAGTCATAGTTGAGCCCCAAAATTGTTCGTATATGACTGACTGATTGACTTGCGTCCTTTCTTTTTTTCTTCCTTTCTTTTTTATGTATGTAAGTATGCATATATATACATATATATATATATATATATATATACTTTCTACATTAATGTATATCTTTATATATATATTCACAGCTTGTGTTCTGGGAATGGGACTTGTCAATTTGTCAATTTTGTCAATTTCCTTTTATCTTCAAGGTGGTGTACAGAGGATTTAGAGTTACAAATGAAAGGCAACCACTCCCTTTCTTGTCGTACCCATTACCCCATACCTCATTAGTCTCCCACTTTCCATCCTTCCCAACTCAGTTAAGTTTTACAGTGCGTTTCCAACATAGTGTCTTGTGAGTATCACTGGGCATTGGTTTAGCTTTTTTCCTTTGTCTCCTTTGTTTTTCCTTTGTTTCCTTTGTTGATCCCTTTCCATTCAGATAATTCAGGTAAACATATTGTATTTGACTTTTTGGGAATTTGAGAAGTAGCTATCAATGTGCTAGAGAGGAGGGGACAAAGAACTGGAAGGCAAAGTAGGTAAGAATTAAGGTTCCCAGTGCTCTTCATTATTGGTGTTACTTTTGTTAACTTTTGTTACTTTTGTTACTTTTGTATTAGAAGTTTGAGATGCTGAGTATAATAAATAAGTTGTAAAGAAGCTGGGTATTTCCTTTTTTTTCTTCTCTCTCTCTCTCTCTCTCTCTCTCTCTCTCTCTCTCTCTCTCTCTCTCTCTCTCTCTCTCTCTCTCTCTCTCTCTCTCTCTCTCTCTTGTATTGTGGTCGGGGGTTTGGGAGAGCAGTCCTGGGGCTTGAAGTAGGACTTGGGTTGAGTCCTTGAGCTGTTTTTCCCAAGGCTAGCACTCTACCACTTAGAGCCACAGCACCACTTCTAGCTTTCTGAGTGATTAATTTGTGATAAGAATGTCAGGAACTTTCCTGGTCATGCTGGCTCTCAGCTTCCTGAGTAGCTAGAACTATAGATGTGCTATTTGTCAGGAATCGATTGGTGAGGGGTTTCTGTCTTAGTGTTTCTTTCCACTTATCCTCACCTCTCCTGTAAGGAGGTTTGCACAGTGTTCTCAGGTGTTTTAGGAAATGCGCTGGATGCCTGGGAACTCAGTTGATCCAGCTGCTTGGGAAGTTGAAGCCAAAGGATCACAAGAGCCTAACAGTGGGGAAGGGTCTATGTTAACTGACTAGCTAGCCAGCTATCTAATTACATAACTAAATAACACATCAATAAATAAATGTATTATCAAAGTGGAAATGATGTCATCTGTTGTGAGTACAGTTTCAAAGTTTGAACTTTGCCGACAATTGTAGACCTCTTTCAACAACGGTTCGAATGAGTAGTGTTTCTCTGATATTGCATGGTCAAAAATGTCTTTTCAGCAAGATAACTGCATCTCTGTGTGCCCCTCATAGGTTCATATCCACTGGCTTGCATAAAACTGGTTTATAGGGCTGGCTCTGGTGGCAACTCCCACTTTCAGCTTTTTTGGTGATGATTCATTGGAGTTAAGAGTCCCAAAGGCTCTCCTGCTCAGTGTGGTTTAAAATGTGCTGGTCACATCTCAGCCTCCTCAATAGCTAGGATTACAGGCCCTTGAACTGCTTTAGTTATTTTTGAAACAGAGCCTTCCCTTTTTGACTGGGCTAGGCTCTGACTCTAGTTCTCCTCCTGGTGACTTGCTTTACAGGCATGTCTCAGTGTGTCCCCTGGTCTCTGTGGAGACCAGGAGTTGCCAGACTGGCTTTGAACCATAATCTCGCCTCTCTCTCACTCTCCAAAGTACCATACCTTAACTAGCAGCTCTCCTAGGCCAACACATGTATAGATGTTTTAAAAACAAACCAGGTATAGACTCAGATATAACAAGGTAAGCATTATTCTGAATTAATACCTAAATAAAAATTTGAATTGTGCTAGATTATGATTTGACATGATTTTTATACTGCAGTAGTACAAAATCTCAGTATAGTACTTTTGCAAAATAATTGAGCAGCATTGAGTAGAAGCCAGGTGCCGGAGACTCACGCCTGTAATCCTAGTTACTCAGGAGGCTGAGATCTAAGGATCATGGTTCAAAGCCAGCCTGGGCAAGAAACTCCATGAAACTCTTATCTCCAATAAACCATCAGAAAACCAGAAGTGGCTCTGTAGGTCAAGTGGTAGAGTGCTAGCCTTGAGCTGAAAAACGGAGGGACAGTGCTCAAGCCCAGAGTTCAAGTTCCCCGACTGAAAGAAAAAAAAGTATCTTTTAAAATTGCTTTTTTTGTATGCATGTATCCATATAGTAAGAGTAACCAAAGCTTGCTTTAGAAATACTGTACTGCGTGAGGAATATACTTTTTTGTTTTGTTCTGTTTTTCTTATTTTTTTTCAAACTTTCTATCCCTACCCTTGTTTTTTGCCTATGGAATATGCTTTTGAAGTTTGGTCACACTGGCTGTGGGACATGAGCCTTCTTACTATTGGTTCTCTCGCTAGTGTCTCCAGAGGAACTGAGATTATATGATGGTTGCCACAGACTCAATTGTACTTGTCTAGTTGATATTCATACAATTTTCTTTTGTGAAATATGATCTCATTTTTGTCATTTTGTAAAATAGTTCTCTAATGATGAGTAGACCAGGGGAGAGCCCTAGATGAAATTCAGTGATCATAAGTGTGCTAAGCATTTCCACTTGTTTTGGTTTTTCGTTTATTTTTGTTGTTGTTTACATTTTCATTAGTTTGGGTGGAGTAGATGGAGTGCTGGCACTGGTGCTGTTTCTATTCTGTTTGGGACGCTTGAATTCTGGGATTTGGGAGCTGGAACTCAGGACCTGAGCACTGTCCTTCCTTTACATTTTTCTCTCCAGACTAGCACTCTACTACTTGAACCACAGCTCCACTTCCTGCTTTGGTTATTTACTTGGAGCCAAGAATGTACTGTAGATTTTCATACATGGACAGCCAGGCTTTGAACTGTGATCCTTAGTATCTAGACATAGGAAATTTTAAGTCAAGGTATCTGAGTATCAAGATATAGGAGATTTTAAAACAGGGTACACAAAGAAAAGCTCTGAGTTGTCTTTTTACATCCCTGACTGAGTAAATGTGTCACTTTGAAAGGTAGTGCCTTGTTGAAGGTGCTCTTAAGCCTTTGGCTTTCCTTTGCAGCCTTATTTTAAGCTGTGGAAATGTGGAGAACATGAGACAAGATAAGGTAGGCTGGGAAAGTAGTATGTGTAGTAAAAAAGGTAGTACATGGGCTATTTAACAGTTTTTCTCAAAGTCTAATTAACATTCATGTTTTTCCCCATGTATTTCCTAGATTCTGTTCCTTAATTAAAACTTCCAAATGAGCTCTTCACAGGCGGTTTATGGTCTTAATTTTGCAAGTCTTAGTCAAGCTCAAGGTGCAGTGAAGGCTGAGAGGTAGACTGATATGGAGAGACAGAGAGAAACAGACTGAGGGTCAAATAGATAGTGTGTTCAGGGCAACCATCTGGTGACCCGTGTGATCACTTGGTCTTCTTCTACATTTGCATATAGACTTGGACTCCTTGTATCATCTGTCTTGAGACGCTTGTGCTGGCTGTATTGTTGTGGGTATTTCAGTCCAATGTTACCAGCATATTCTTTCTCCCTTCTTGTAGATACATCTGCCATATGTTTCACTGATAAGAGTGGTGTCATTGAATAATTAGAGGAAGTTAGCAGTAGTGGGCCCCTGCTAAAACATTACCAGAAGAGGTTTAAGGTGCTCTGAAATACAAAATGAAAACACTTCCAGTTCCTCCACCACGGTTCTTGAGCTGGGAATTTTATCCAGGGCCCTCATACATGGAGAACATATGTTCTGCTGATAGGTTGCATCCCTATTTCTTTTGTTCTGACGATAATGGGGGAAGGGGAAAGTAGGGCATCAAATGCACTGTTGCTTCCTATGAAAAGAGGAGATGGGGTTGCTCATATTAGTAACTGCTCATATGAGAGGTATGTTCACCTCTCCTGTGCCCCAGTATGTGTTAGGAAAGGAAAGCATTCAGTGACTCTTCACAGACCCAGACTTCAGGCTTTAAAAATAGTTGCTGTCTTTGCCAGATCGTCTACAGCATGTAGCATTGGCCGATTTCTTTCCTATGTGCTGGAGCTCTTTCATCTTTTTCATTGGTTGGTCACAAATGATTAAAGTACAAGTGAATCTCAGAAGGCTGAGTACCAAAGAACCTTTCCAAAGTGGAAAGGAAGCAAACACACCTCTTGTTGGAGTAGTGATGTACTTAGCACCCTCTTACCAGGCAAAATTAGTATTTATAGCAGGTAAGCCGGTGATAGGCTTAGCCTAATAGTGCAGGGTCTTTGGAATATTAACATCTGTGTAAAATTTTCTGAGCAGCAAACCTCTATGGATGATCAAAGGAATTCTGCCTACAGATTGTTGGGATACCCTCTGCTCAACACAATTGTAGGATTTCTACATAAAAATCAACTTTTGTTTATTGGGTTTCCAGTCAGATGTGGTTGTGTCTTGAAGGAATAAATCCACTTGAAGGACTGTATTGATTTCAGACATCAGGAAATTATGAACTGTAATGTTAAAAAAGAAGTAAAAGGAAGAGAAATTGTTCATGAGGAATTGGCAAGGGATGATACCGAGTCTGGCAGGGAGTGAAGAAAACTGTAATGTGTTATACATTAGGACTCTCCCTTAGTTTGTGGGTTTGGACATGTTCTTCCTGTTGGAAAAAAACAAAAGCAACAATATGGGAGGAAATCAGAAAGGTGAAAGGTCAGGGATAAGGTAGCCCTGAGATACATGGGAGGAAAACTAGGATGTCACTTAAGGAAAGGGAAGGAATTGTGTGCCAAATCCTGAGCAGCCTAAAGGATAAGTAGTTAAAAAAGAAAAGCTGGTATGTCAAAGGAACTTGTGTGCCAAATCCTGAACAGCCACAGGATAAGTAGTTAAAAAGAAAATCTTGTTATATCAATGGAATTTTTTTTTTTTTTTTGTCTGTCATGGGGCTTGAACTCTGTGCCTGGGCGCTGTAACTGAGCTCTTCAGCTGAAGGTTAGAACACTACCACTTGAGCCACAGCTTCACTTCTGTTTTTTTGTGTGTTTTTTTGGAGATAAGTGTCTCGGGGACTAGTTTGAACCACAGTCCTCCAATCTCATCCTCCTGAGTAGCTAGAGATTACAGACGTGACCATCAGCTATGGATATCAATGGCACTTTTGTTTCCATGTGTGCCTTTGTGTTGGTCTTTAGAGAGAGTCTACTTCCATATGTAGCAAGCTTTTGCTTTGGCCTTAAACTTTCTATTGACCTGCATGGCAGAGCACACGCTTCATCCAAAGCACTAGCATTTCTATTACATTAATTGGATTGGCTTTTGTAGATAAACCGAAAATGCCCTTAATTCAGTTTCATCTAGTTGGTTAGAGAAGATTAATTTGGATTTAATTGTGTGGGTGCCAGTCCTGGAGATTGAGCTCAGGGCCTGGTGTCCATGAGACTGAAAAAGGATTACTTTTAGGCTCCCTACTAGCTAGGATAACAGGACCCTGGCACTTTATCAGGCTCTTCATTGAGAAAGCATCCTTGCAAACAGTTTCTACGCCGACTGGCTTCAAAGTATAATGCCAGTTAGTAATCTCAACTTTTCAATGAATTATGTTTGAGCCAGGAGCTCGTACCTTACTTGCATTTACATTTTTAAGAGAAGAAATAGAAATATGTAGTGAGACCTAGTTTTGAAAATCAGGAATAACAATAATGGATTTGCAGCCAGTATTGGTTCTCTGTTTCATTCGGGTTGATGACTGTGGTCTTGTTATTTGAAGCAACGTGATTGTCTTAAACTATGTTTCTTACCAGTGAATAGAGAAAAACTGGGATGTTGAAAAGCCATTGTTTATATATAAATTACAGTTGAGTGTGTTATTTACTTGTATGTGTTTATCAGGACCACATAACCTTTTTTGAAAAAAATAAACTCTTTTCATATACTAGGTCTGATCTCTGTCCCTGAGCCTGTTGTACTCAAAGATAAGACCTTATCTCTTGAGCCACAGCAACAGCTTTTTCTGAATAGCTTATTGGAGGTAAGATGTCAAAGATTTTCTCCTTTATATTGTCTGTGAAGCAGGATGTTCAGATCTGAGCCTCCTGAGTAGCTAGGATAACTTGTGTGCCACTGTTGGGCAGGTAGCATGTCTTCTGAATAGAAATGCATATTAATAGCCGGGCACTAGTGGCTCACACCTGTAATCCTATCTACTCAGGAGGCTGAGATCTGAGGATCACAGTTCAAAGCCAGCTTGGGCAGGAAAGGCTGTGAGACTCTTATCTCCAATAAGCCACTCAAAAACAGGAAGTGGTGCAGTGGCTCAAGCAGTGGAGTTCTCCCCTTGAGCTGAAGAGCCCAGGAACAGCACTCAACCATGGACAAAAAAAAAGAAAGAAAGAAAGAAAGAAAGAAATGCACATCAATGTAGGTATCTATGTATCTACCTATCTATGTATTGATGTGTCTATGTACATATCTATCTATACCTGAGACTTAATTTTTCTACTGGAAACTAAATATAAAGTGAATAACTTTACTCTTTTTCTATACCTCTGTTAGCATTTTAGCTACAATGAGAGAAAGAGAGGGATTAGGGTTTCACACAGGTTATGAAAGTGGGTTTTTATTCTGCTCATATGAACTTGTCTTCTTTAATGGCGGAGAAGAGTTCCCTTTTAGACCAGAGAGCAAATGAAAGAGACTGACATACAGTTACATGTTCCTCCCTATTTCTGTAATCACAAGGTCATTATAAAGGGAGGCGGCCAGTGACTACCCAAAAATGCAACAAGTGTTTACACTTCTTAGATATTTTGAATTGTTACCATTTTGTGAATTGGTGATAGCAAGATTAAGGTACCTTAAACTTAAGGTATAAGAAACTCTCACAGAAATCCCTTTATTAAATGGGCTCAGGTTGAGCCAAATCATGATACTTTTAACGTTTCATTGTTGGTTGTACTTTATGCCTTGTCATAGGTGCTGTGACGACTCAACATTAAAGGTCATGGATGGAGATGGATTTGAGATGCAGCCACAAGAACCAAACTCATTCTGTCCTGCAATAGGTATAAGTGTGTCTTACATGATCCTACTTTTAATGTATCAAACTTGGAGTTTTTTATTGAGAGAAGAAATGTCCCAATTTAAGATTCATTGATGGCCTTGTAATTCTGCCAGATTCTCATAGCTAATTCATTGGTCTTTTACTCTGGTCACTTGGCTTCTCTAATTTTCCCAGTTATACACTTCCATCCTAGTAGCTATCACAATCAAAGTGTTCGTAGTTGGATGTGTTATTTGTGTCTATTAGTGTATTATCACAGTTCCTACCAGCAAGACTGGTAGTACTTGACCTCGGGATTCTGAGATACATAACTGGATTCCCTTTGGAATTTCTTCCATAAGGGCAAACTCAGGGTTTCTGTGTGGCTTCCTTTAGATTCTCCTGACTATAAAGATTTTTTCAGTCCTTCTTTGCTTTCCACTTATCCACCATATTGATTTTCCCTTTCAGATTTTTGCTCCTGGTACTTTGCACAGGATTCCCTCAGGCAACAGTGAAAGGAGTTTTCTCATGTATTGTATTTTCCATACCATGTCCTCCATCACTTCTGGACTCCAGCCAGAAAACTATTCCCCCTAAGAATGTGTACGGTTATCTTTAGAAATCCAAGCCATTGCTCCAACCTTAGAATTTATCCTATTATGTGTATTTCCAGTTGTTTTGGTATACACACACTGACACAGGTGGGCACACACATTTACAAACATGCACTCACATGCACACACAGAATAACCTCTTATATACAGACACATGGCATTTTTACAATATTAGGAAGTAGGAGTTTGTTGTTATCTCTCTCACAAATGTGAAATATAAAAGGCCATTCTCAGTGTTCCCAGTCCATGAATGTCACTGAAGTTGTACTGAAGTTTAGCCCTTTTTAGTTGTAAAAGAACATTTAAATCTGATACTAATGATCCTGTGGGCATAGGTTAGGAAGTGCAGCAACCTTCTGGAATACAGTTTCTCTTGTAAATTGACAAAAGTTATAAACACAAATTGCCTGTTACTAAGTTCAAGATAGCCTGACACCTGATAAACATGGAGAAACACCTGAGTTCACAGGTGTCTCCTGACTGCAAAGCAAGCTACTCAGGATGTTGAGATCTCAGGATTCTGATTCCAAGCCATTCTGGGCAGGAAAGATAGAGAGTTAGGCTGGAGCCAAAATCCTCTCCAAGACATTTTCAGGTCTTTTAGTCTATCCCCAGGAGAGACACAACAACACAGGAAAAAGAAAAAGAAAGTAAGCACAAAAGACAGTTTTAGGAAGTATTAGCATTGGTAGAGGTACAGGAAGACTTTCTGGGGAAAGCCATCTTAGCTAGCTCTAGTGCTACACACATGTAATTGGGGTCCTCAGAAGACTGAAGTGGGAGTATCTTACGTTTGAAAGCACCCCGGCTATATAGTGAGACCTTGTCTTAAGCATGATTAAGGAATCTAGGCCCTGTTGGCTCCTGCCTAATCTAAGCTACTCAGGAGGCTGAGATCTAAGGATTGTGTTTCAAAGGCAGCCGGGGCAAGAATGCTGGTGAGACTCTTTTCTCCACTGACTTGCTGAAAAGAGCCTAGAGTGGAGCTGTGGGTCAAATGGCAGTAGCCCTGAGCAAAAACTCTCAGGGATAGTATCCAGGTTCTGAGCCCCATTCTCAGGACAGGTACCCTAAAAAACAAGAAATTAAAATACACAAAATTCAACTCATCCTTTCATGAAGGTCTTACTCTTTGACCTACATAATTTTTGGAACTCTTGTTATAAGAAAAAGTCAGCTTGCCACACAAGATTAACTTTGTTTTGTGTTCTCATCTCTATTCAACTTGTCTGAAGTATGTTTATCCTGAAATTCTGTTGCATTTCTGATGTATGTCTATCTTGAATTTCTGCTGTCTTAACTCTTAATTTGACCTACCTTTTCTTTTTAGTCTCTAGCTCCTTACTGTTGCCTTCAGCCCAGTGCGGGAGTTGGAGGAGGAAGGCACCAGGGGACTGGACAGGTGTTTGTGTGTGTGCGTGTGTGCGTGTGTGCGTGTGTGCGTGTGTGTGTGTGTGTGTGTGTGTGTGTTTGTGTGTGTGTGTGTGTGTGCTGAAGGTTGATCGCTCAGAATAGGTGCTATCCCAGAGTGTTTCCCTTTGCTGTCTTTGTGTTATTTTGCTTAAGGCTAACTCTCTTGGGGTTGAGCCACAGATCCACTTCTGGCTCTTTTGGATAATGTATTGGAATTCAGAGTCTCACAGACTTTCTTTCCAGGGGCTGGTTTAAACCCCATCCCCAGATCTCAGATCTCCTACTAAGGAGGATTATAGGCATGCACTACTGCCTGGGATTTGCTAGCTGTCGAACATTTTTGTAAGAAAATATTTACCTTTCATACGTTAGGTTGTGAAATATATCAGTTTCCTTTCATTAAAAGATGTTTTCATTCTGAGACCAATTGTGTTTAAAAATGTAGCTTGCAAGCCAAGTAGGCTCTGGTGGATCATGCCTCTGATCCTTATTGCTCAAGAAGCTGAGATCTGAGGATGTTGGTTTGAAGCCAACTGTGGCCAGCAAATTCAAGGGACTCTTATCTCCAATTAAGCACCACAGAGCAGGAAGTGGGGATGTGGCTTAAGGTCTTGGTCCAAACTGTTACGTTTTCTCTCAGATGTGAACGAAGCCTCCTAAACAACAGTGGTACATGAAAACTTCTGCAGGGCCTTCTGTGTTTACTCATGAATAGACACAGCAGACACACCCGAAGAGGATACTGTTCCTTGAGGAATCCAAAAGTGTACATCTTAAATACTGTTCATGAAAACGATTGCCACAAATGGAATTCATTTCGTTGGTGTTGTTTCTTATTCTTTTTTCCTGGTGGATTAGTTGTACTGTTAGGGTGGACAAATGTAGATGTGATATTCAATATACCTTATAGAAACAATGTACTATGTGCAACTTGTGGGCAAGGACGGCAGGACAAATCTGGGAGGAAAAACGGATGGTGACACATTATCTAGAGAGTATTTTACTCATAACCTGACTTATGGAACTGTGACCCACCCCTTCATCTTCCCGTACAACTCTTTAATATTAAAAAAGAAATTGTATTTTTAAAAAGTTACACAAGAGGGCTGGGAAGGTGGCTCAGTGGTAGAGCGCTTGCCTTGCATGCCTGAGGCCCTGGGTTTGATTCCTTAGCACCACATCAGCAAAAAGAAAAAAGCCGGAAGTGGCGCTGTGGCTCAAGCGGTAGAGCGCTAGCCTTGAGCTGAAGAGCTGAGGGACAGTGCCTAGGCCCACAGTTCAGGCCCCACGACCGGACCCCAAAAAAGAAAAAAGTTACACAAGAGAATGAAACCTCAGTTCCAGGAACACAACTAAGGAAGGGAGCGTGTGAAGGGACGAGGTAGGAAGGGAAGGAGGCATTGAATAGGAGAGCAGGAAGGAGAGGACAAAACTGAGAGGGTAAGAGAGGAAGTAACAAATGGAGGAAGGGATAATAAGTGAAGTAAGCCAGGCCTAAAGAAACTTAGGTCCCATGCTTTCCCTTATTTGCAATAACTAGTGTATGTATGAGTCAACCAGAAAAGGTCAGATAAGTTGATGTTAGGGAAATGAACCCTAAGATATGTATTCTAATGTTTTTTTCTTTCATGTGATTGTTTCTAACACAGTATTAAGATTATTTCTTTGTTGCTTTGTTTGTCCCTCCCCCATGGTATAACCCCTTCATTTACTGTATTTGAGATTTGGTATAATTTGTGAAGGGAAAGGGAAAAAACAAATCATTTAAATAGGGATACTGGTGGATACATTGCAATAATGAGATGTACAAGTCCTTAAGTGGAAAACAAGCTTTAGACCTTTTGTGGGGGCGGAGGGGGGAAGGAGGATTGGAAGAAATGGGAAGGGGAAACAAAGGAGGAGGCTACAATGCTTGATAAGAAATGTACTCATTATCTTGCCCATGTAATTGTCACCCCTCTGTACAGTATTTTCACAATAAAAAAAAAATGGAGGGAGGGAAGGAGAAAAAGCATAAGGATAATAGGACTTGGAATTATATTCCTGAGTGTAAAGAGTTTTAGCACATATATGGTACATGTGTGCACATCTGATGGATACTAGATGGAGAAAACAAAAACAGAGCGAAATGGAAAAAAATCCATCAGAAGGACCCATCAGCTTCACAGGTCATTGATCAAAACAAACTAAGCAACTCATGGCATCAATGGGAGGGAAGGGAATGAGCAGGAAAGTGGAAACTGCTGATACTAAGCACAAGGAAAGAAATGTTACATATCACCTGATGTGGAAGATATAACTGTATTGTCAAAGCTCATAGAACTCATAAACTCTATAGAACATGATAAAGACAATTTGCCTGATGAAAGTTAGAATGTGGTTGTGACTTTTAACTAAGTATCACTATCTCACAATACTGTGGAATTCATGTAATCACTTAGTCACAATAAAAAATTTGCTAAAACAACTACAACAACTAAATCACCAGTTATAGGGCCTAAGGCTTTGGAATTATTGCATGTCTGATTGCTACATTTTACACCTCATGTTTGTAGGAAGGAAGATTTCAGTATATTCCTACCTATCAGTTTTGGTTCTTTGTAGGGAAAGAGAGTCAAGAGGATTCACTTTCACTGCTGATTTGCTTATAATGTTGGCTTTACAATTGCTACAAACAATGAACCAATTTTAATTAGAAGATTGTAAAATAGTTCCAAGATTCCACAACATAGCTCACCTGTTTACAAGCAGTTATTTAAAACTAGGATTAAGAATTGGGGATACGGAATTCTATGCCTCCATCAGAAAGAATGACATTGCCCAATTTGTTAGGAAATGGAAAGGCTTGGAAAAAATTCTATTAAGTGAAGTAAGAGAAGCCCAAAGAAACATAGGTCCCATGGTTTCCCTTATTTGCAATATCTAATATATGTATGAGTCAAACAGAAAAGGTCAGATAATGAGATGTTAGGAAAATGAACCCTTAGATATGTATTTAAATGTTTTTTTCTTTCATGCATTTGTTTCTAACCCATTTATAAGATTATTTCCTTGTTGCTTAGTGTGTCCCTCCCCCACAATATAACCCCTGCTTTCACTGTATTTGATTTCGGTATAATTTGTGGAGGAGACGAGGAAAAACAAGTCGTTTAAATAAGGATACAGGTGGACCCGTTGCAACAATGAGAAGTACAAGTTGTCATGTCCAAAACGAACTTTACTACTTTGGTGGGGGGGGGGGTGGGGAGGATTGGGTGAGGGGGTGGGGGGACACAGGGAAGGGATGTGAAGGGTAAACAAAGGAGGAGGCTGCAATGCTTGATAAGAAATGTACTCATTATCTTGCCCATGTAATTGTAACCCCTCTGTACAGTATGTTCACAAAAAAAGAAAAATACATTTAAATACATTTAAAAAAAAAGAAATGTACTCATTATCTTGCCCATGTAATTGTAACCCCTCTGTACAGTATCTTCACAATTAAAAAGTAATAATAATAAAAATTTAGAAAAAGAATTGGGGATACCCAGCCTAACACCGTTGGATCAGGCCTATAATACTAGGTATTCAGGAGGTTCAGATTGGAGGATCAGCCTGGGCACCTTTGGGTAAAGGAAAGAAAGTATATGTCTTGTTTTTTGTTTACTGTAACCTAATTTAGCAATACCAGAAATTTGACTTATGTGGTATGCTGGGACAATTTTTTCTCAAACATCTCTTAAATTATTTTCTTTTCTGTGAGTCAGATTAGAGATTGTATTGGACAAAAAGACTAAGAAAATAGCACTACTTCATGTATATCAGCTGGTTGATTCTGATATATTTCCCACCTCTGTAGTGAATGATGCATGCAACTTGGATCATGGTGGTCCCATTAGACCGAATATGGACATGGAACCAGAAGTCAGTTCTTGTAAAGTAGATGACACTTGCCCTGAAGTCATGAAGATGTCCACTTTAAAATCTGACAGTGGAATGGATGACTTAGGTAAAGAGGAAACCTTCAGCATGTTTATATGCTGTTCCAAATTACTCATCTTGATTCCTTAAATGGTCGACCCTTAGCTTTCCTAGACCAGAATAATTGACATCTTCTTTGGAGACATCTTTTAAGATGTACTTGAAATGTATGGTAAAAGTATTACAGAGGACTGTGTTGAAATGAAGGTTCTAATGAATTCTTGTCTTGTTTCCTGACCGGTGGCCATGCAGACATGGTAGAAAGTGCCACCTGAGAGTAATTTTGGAGAGGAACTAGTGTGTCAGAGCAAAAGAATTTTTACTTCCAGGGAATAGAAACATGTATGCCTGTCAGTGACTGCAGGCAAAAGAAGAAGTCTTAAGTAAGCAGAAGGCATGTGGTGGGAAACATGTCCATAAGTTGTGGGGATTAAGAGCTACTCAGGATTTTGTATTTGGGACAGTAAGTTTACTATGAAGGTACTCTGCTAACTGAATGTGTCTATGCCTCCATTTTATTATTATATTTCAGGCAGAACTAACATTTTTGTCCAAGGACAGCCTCAGCTTATATTGCTGCTAACTGTAGACTGTTGCGAAGCTGGAATCCCACATCCAGATTGTTGTTGTCTCAGATTGTATTACTCCTAAATATAGTCTACTGAGTAAGTAGCTGGGGCTCACACACAGGATGTCTGTTGAGATGCTGTCTCTGCGTTTTTTCCAAGCAGCTCTCCTTTAGTGGCTGGATTATACACGTAAGATGCTCTACCCAGCCTACACTGGGTATTCAATGCAAGCAGTATTTGAATGAAGTAAGGGACACTGTTTTAGTCATTATTATGGTCTCTTTTTTCAAAGAAGGCATCCTTGTCTTTTAAGTCAGCAAGAAATCCTTAGGTTGTTGATTCTTTCCTTCTTGCCTTTCATGAACTCGGTCTTTCTGTCCTCTTTTTGCCTTTATTCTTTCCTTCTCAGCCTTTGTTACTTCCTTTCTTCCTTTCTGTGTTCATTCCTTGTTTTCTTGCACCTTTCCTTCTATCCTCCCCGCTTTCCTTCCTTTCTTTCTGTCTTCTTTCCCTCCCTTCATCCTTTGTTCCATTTTTCCTTCTCTCTGTCTCATTTTCTTTCTGTCTTTCCCTTTCTTCCCCTTGGGGTTTACATTCAGTGGTGGAATTCTGTGCTTTACCTTTGTGTTTTCAGGACTGGAGGTCTATCACTTGAACAACAGTGTCTCTTTCAGCTTGAGGTTTTGGTGTTTAACTGCAGAAAAGAGTGACACATGCTTTTCTTCCCAGTCTGGCTTTGAACCTCAGATCTTCACATCTCAGCCTCCTGAGCTGTTAGGGTTACACATATGAGCCTACCGGTGCCCAGCGACATTGGTGCTTTGAAAGTTTATGGAAGGGGTCGATGGTATACACCTTCATTCATAGCACTTTGGGAAGCTGAGTCAGGAGGATTTCAGCCAGCATGGGCTAGCAAGATTCTGTATGAAAAATCAAAGTATGAATTACAGCAGAGTCTCAGAAATTAATATCTCTAACTTTTTGTGCATCTACTTAATTTTGTACTTAGGTTTTGTTGAAATTACTGATGAAGGATATATCGATGTGATTAAAGGAGAGGAATATGCTACCGCTCTAGCATCTTCTGCTATACATGAACAGCAAGTGGGTGACAATGAAATGAAAGCTCTGATGCCAGTCTCATGGACAGTTGCTTACGGTAAGTCACATAGTAGTTGAAGAATTCAGTCTTTGAATAATGAAAAAACTGGCATCTGTGTTATTCAGAGTTTAGCACTGAGAAATGAATTTGTGGTGGTTTAAGGAGAGGTGAGGAATTCTCAGATGGGTTTTCTTTTTCCCTATGCATTTTGCTCTGAGTTTCCAGGTACGTTAGAAAGGGACAGACTTTCAATGTGTTAGCTTATAATTTTGCTTGTACATGGCTCATGACTTGACCACCTCTTTAGGAGATTGCTGGGTTTGGAAGCAAGGTGTTTCCTGGTCTCGATATGAATGTGTCCATAAACAGTCCCTAAGCGGTATGGAGGTTCCTCAAAACACATAGAGCTCCCCTGTGACCCAGCAATCTGACTTCTGATGCCCCTCAGTAGAAGAGTAGATCAAGAAGATATTATACATATATACAATGGAATTCTGGCTTCCATCAGAAAGAACCATACTGTCCCTTTTGTTAGGAAATGGAAAGACTTGGAAAAGATCGTATTAAGTGAAGTTGACCAGTCCCAAGGACATTTAGGTCTCATGGTTTCCCTTATTTGCAATAATTAGTATCCATAGAGGATAATCTTATCAGAGAGCTGAAAAGCTCAGAAACCTTGTACAAATGACCATATAAGCTGGTGCCAAGTGAAAGGAACCCCAAGATATGGACACAAGAGGTCTGTCTTAATTGTTACTGTTTTAAAAGTACCATGTGATTTTATTACTTTCTGTTGTTTTTGTTGTTTCTTTGTATGTTCTTTCCCCTATGGCATATCCCCTGTTGCTACTGTACACATTAAAAATAAAGTAAGAATTTTAAAAAGACACAGTGACTGAAATAAGGAGTTTCTATATCTCATGAGTGTCAGCACTTGTTTTCATGTTTGGGGCTAAGAGTCCCTACTGTTTTATGCCTCATAATACTTTGTAAAAATGTTTTTAATACTCACTTACTAGGTGATATCTCTGATGGACCTGAAAACCAGACTTCTGGAGCAGGTACCCTCTTGCATGCAGATGAGTGTGGTGGCCAAGATCGACTCGCTAAACAAAACCCAGGGAAAAGGAAGAGAGATGATTCCCAGCAACAGCAAATGGGTGAGGGAAGGGTAGTTTTCACTCCACACGTTGGTGAGGTTTTAGAAGAAATTGATGAGCTACAAGTAGCTTTTGTTTTTGAAAATAGAGTTTCTAGAATTCAGGGAGAGTCATGAATGAGTTCCTTGGAAAAATCTGATTGTGGTTCAGAATGAAGGAAAGGAATCAAAACTGTAAGCTGATTTTAGTGGAGATGAAACAAAATTCCCAACCCACCTTATGGGTCTGGTCATTGTTTTTAGGGTCCTGTGAGTTTCAACTCACAGGATTTTTCTTGTTTGTTTGTTTTATTCTAGGTCATCGACCCCTGAGCTAAGGTACATGGCTAGGGTGCTAGCTCTCCTTTCTTTTTCCCCTTGCATTTTTTTCTTATTTGGGTCTAGCACTGAATGAAGTGAGCTGGCACATCCCTTACAGCTCTCTCATATGTATAATTGGAGATAAGAGTCTCAGGAACTTCTCTGCCCTGTCTGGATTGGAACCTCAATCCTCAGATCCTCAGGCTCATGAGTATCTGGGATTACTAGCATGAGCCACATGCACTCAAATTTCACTCATTATTGTCAAGATAAGCCAGCCTGGGCAGGAAAATACATGAGACCATTATCTCCAATAGACAAAGAACCAAATCGTCAAGTACAGCTGTGGTCCCTCTGCAGGCATATAGGATGATATTTTTCTCATTCTCAGACTTTTGTTTTATCATAAAGTGATATGTAAAGAAAAGGTGCCACCAAAAGGTACTTAGGTGTAAATTCTGTGAATGCGAGACAGCTGTTTTACAAGGGATATTGAGTCATCACCTTTTAGCAAGAACTCTCCCCACAATTGTGTAGGGTGCAGAAAATGTTTTGGCCCGTATTAGAGCACAGAATCCACATGAGAATCCATTGGAGAGGTTATGGGTTGTGGAGGTGGGGGGGGGGAGTAGGGAGATGGGGCGGAGGGAGCTCTATTAGCACTTGTCCTGGGAATATGAGTCTGCGGACTCTTCTAACTTGAAAACACATCCAAAGTCTAAGCCCAGCAAAGAGATGCCATTTAAGGGTGACATTTATCTTCTGACTTCCCCAGATACCAGAGAAGCAAGGCAACATGGCTTTATCAACCCAGGAAGCAAAAGACACCAGTGTTGGTATTGTGACCACAGGAGCTCAAGCTCAGGTGATTTGAAACGACATATAATTTCAGTTCACACCAAGGAGTACCCCCATAAGTGTGACATGTGTGGTAAAGGTTTTCACAGGCCTTCCGAACTCAAGAAACATGCCGCTGTCCACACGGATGAAAAAATGCATCAGTGTAGACATTGTGATTTCAAGATTTCAGATCCATTTCTGCTAAGTAGCCACATTCTGTCAGTTCACGCCAAGGATCCTCCCTTTAGATGTAAGAGGTGCCGAAAGGGATTTCAACAACAGGATGAGCTTGAAAAGCACATGAACACACACAGTGGTCGGAAAGTGTTTCAGTGTGAGCACTGTGAGTACAGCACCACAGATGCCTCAGGCTTTAAACGGCATGTTATCTCCATTCATACAAAAGACTACCCTCACCGCTGTGAGTACTGCAAGAAGGGATTTCGAAGACCCTCTGAAAAGAACCAGCACATACAGCGACACCATACAGATGAGAGCTTGTCCTCTCAGTGTGTCCACGGATCTTTATAAACCTGTGCTGTGAAGCAAGAGACTTTCTTAAAGGCAGTCATCCTTGGTCATAGGCAGCTGTTGATGTACAAATACAGCTGAGTTCTCTGTAGGCTTTATTCAGTAGAGCGTTCTGGATCTTACTCTCTTTCTTTAACAGATGAGCAAAAAGAAAAAAGATTAAAAATCATCAACAAGTTGCTTTGTAGAAAGTAGCCAATCCTTCTCTTTACTGAAGTTTTAGTCTTTGAAGCTTTAATGCATGCTTACTTACCTAACTTTCCTCATCTCAACAAGATGAGTCACTCTAAAAAGTAATCATCTTAACCAGGTTGGGGCAGACATTTTCACATTCCTTGGAGATGAGATGATTTTGGTAATATAAATAGTGTCAGATCTTAACTGAACTTTACAAGGAATCATTTCCTGGTCTTAGTTTCTTCAGCCTTTTGGACTGTGAGACTTTCCGTGTGAGCACACTAGTGAAGCTGAATACACATTGACCGTATTTGCCCAAAGTTTTCATTTTGTCCAGTGGGAAAAGAATGCTACTACTGAGCATAAGATTTCCTTTGTACTGTCTCTCTATTTTTCAGCAGAGCTACCTTTCCAAGTAATTTTGATTTTTGCTCTGTGTGTTCAGATTGTGTTTTATAAATGAGACCTCATGTAGTCAGGCTTTATAAGACTCTCAGAAGTGCATGGTACCTGGTGACACTTTTGGCCACTTAGCTGTTTTTCTTGGGTATTCCTCAAATCTTATGTCTAGGGTGAAAACTATTCGACAATATAGAGCTTGAATATCTAGAAATGTCTGCGATCTTTCTGTAAACTTGATATAAAAGAGTAGAGTTCATGTGAAGTAGAGAGATAAAACGAGTGAACTGTGTAGAAAGTTTTCCCTAATAACTTTTATTCCTGCCTTGAATTGTTCTGGGAAATTAACTCAGACATGGTCCTTCTGTTCTGAGAAGCTGGTAAAGATACTTTCTGTTTTGCAATGAAAGGGACATGAGGAGGAATTATAACTCCATTTAATAAATGAATGAGAAGTAATTCCTAGAGTGGCAGATTAAGCCTTCTTTTTGTTTGTTAGAAAACAATGCTTGAAGAGTTCCTATGCAGGCTGGCTTTTATTAAAGCTTAAGATGGAAGCAGTGGAGGGGCTCAGATTTGCCTTGAGCAAAAGAAGCTCAGAGGCAGCACCTAAGGCCTGAGTTTGGGCAGGCAGGCAGACAGACAGACAGACGATAAGCCCAACACACACACATCTTCACACACACACAAACACACACACACACACTCATACACACACACAGAGTTCAGATGTGAAGTTTGGCTTTCAAATATCAGCCAGTCTTTCCATTTTGTCTAAGAGTTCACTCCATGTTAAGTCACTAACTTGACTATAAATGAAATATGAAATTAATTCACTTTGCTCGTCTTGAGGCATTAAGCTTTTTAGAAAAGAGGAAATTTTTTACATCTCTTAATATAGAAAGGGACACTGCCAAATGGGGCAACTAATAGAACTGATTTTAAGAAGCACATTCTGAAGAATCTTCTGGTTCATGATACTCCAGGCTACATGTGCTAATAGGCTTTTATTTTGTAGTGTTACACACACACACACACACACACACACACACACACACACACAACTTCTTCACACTCATTTTCAAGTTTGACATCCCACCATAAATACAGATTGAGTTTTGAAGCCTCTTATAGCTTCTTACTACCTCTACATATTCCCATGGTGTTTAGTCCGATGGTAAGGTATTGTGGAGAATAAATTTTTGTATGTGTAACAATTTTCAAAGTCTTCTTTGAATTTCATTTTTAATACAAATATTCAAATGAAAATTTAACATAAGATATTTAAAAAGTACAAAAACATTAATTTGGTGACATTTGTTAAATAAACAGAAAGATAAGAGAACACTTTACATGCTTCATATTTCTCAGCCTCCCTGGAGTCAAGTGTGTTGATTTTAACTTGTGGCATTGCAGAGTGAAAAGCCAGAAAATTTTGGACAAAAAAAATCACCTCAAAGTAAAGCAGAAAAGGTCAGACAAGGTGATGTTAGGGAAATGAACACTAAGATATGTATTCAAATGTTTTTTTTTCTTTCATGCGATTGTTTCTAACACATTTATAAGATTATTTCTTTGTTGCTTTGTATGCCACCCACCCACAGTATAACCCCTGCTTTCACTGTACCTGATGTTGGTATAATTTGTGGAGGGGAAGGGGAAAAACAAATCATTTAAATAGGGATACAGGTAGACCCACTGCAACATTGAGATGTACAAGTTGTTATGTCCAAAACCAACTGGTGAGTGGAGGAGGGTGAAGGAGTGGGGAGGAATGCATGTGGAGGCAGGGGGAGGATGGGAAGGGATGGGAAGGGGAAACAAAAGAGGAGACTACAATGCTTGATAAGAAATGTACTCATTATCTTGCTCATGTAATTGTAACACCTCTGTACACTATTTTCACAATTAAAAAATCACTTCAAAGAAAAATGAAATTGTTGTAGATTACTAAACTGTTGGGATAATAGTCTGCTTTTTGTTTTATATTCAGTTGGCTAAGTTAAAGAAGTTGTTTCTGTTAAACTTTTCCAAGAGTAGAAAGATCTTAGCATGGCTAGTTATGATTTCACTGAAATTCACTTTTGGATATTTTATGTCCTTTTGTACTCGTTGTGAAAAATATCAATTATTTAAGAAATGCTAGTGTATACATGGTTGGAAATATGTGTTTGATTGCAAAAATTAGATGAGAATATTTTTGTTTTATAAAAGGTTAATATGACTCTCAGGGATTTGGGCTTCATAGGTGATGAGCCACCAGTTGAGCCACAAACAGCCCTGTTTAGCTTCCATTCTGTTTGAGATAGTATCTCAAATTGATGGTAGACAACACTGTTATTCTCATGCTATAAAGAGCTAAATACAAAGCCCGGTGACTTTTTAAGTACTTAATCAGTTGAGGTTTATCTTCTTCATGTTCATCACATTGTTTCTTTTATATATATATTTTTTTTATTTTGGGGGGGGAGGGTCCGGTTATGGGGCCTGAACTCTGGGCCTGGGTGATGTACCTCAGCTTTGCAGGTCAAGGCTAGTGCTCTGCCACTTGAGCCACAGCACCACTTCCTGCTTATTTCTTATTGCTTATGTGGTGCTGAGGATCGAACCCAGGGCCTCATGAATGCAAAGGAAGCACTCTACCACTGAACCACCTTCCCTGCGCTGTCTTTTATATTTTAACTTGGCATATTTTATATGAATGTTGATCTTAGTAAGCCAAACCCCTAGAGTGTTTCTTTCTTTCTTTTTTTTTTTGTCGGTCGTGGGGCTTGAACTCTGGGCCTGGGTGCTGTCCCTCAGGTCTTCAGCTTAAGGCGAGCGCTCTACCACTTGAGCTACAGCGCCACTTCCGGTTTTCTGGTGCTTTATTGGAGATAGGAGTCTCATGGTCTTTCCTATCCGGGCTGGCTTTGAACCGCGATCCTCAGATCTCAGCCTCCTGAGTAGCTAGGATTACAGGCGTGAGCAACCAGGGCCCGGCTCTAGAGTGTTTCTTTAGGAGCTGGCATCCTACTATTAATGAGGAATAATAGTTGATCACTGTTCCATTACATGAAAAGTAAAATCTCTTTTAAAAATAAATTTCGGGGGGTTCAGCGTGGGGCCAGAACTCTGGGCCTGGGCGCTGTCCCTCAGCTCTTCAGCTCAAGGCTAGCACTCTACCACTTGAGCCACAGTGCCACTTCCGGCTTTTTTCTTTTTGCTTATGTGGTGCTGAGGAATCGAACCCAGGGCCTCAGCCATGCAAGGCAAGCGCTCTACCACTGAGAAACCTTCCTAGCCCGAAAAGAGACAATTCACTTTGGCTCATGGTGTCCAAGGATTCTGTCCACTGCCACCTGGCTGCCTTATTTGTGATCTAGGTTAAGAAGAACATGGTGGAAAACTGGGTATCTCAGGTGATGAGGTGAGGCCACCTGCTCACCTCATGTCAGTTCTAAATGGAGAGAGACAGAAGAGAATGGAGATAGAGGCCTTTAAGAAGTCTACCTTTGCTGGGTACCAGTGGCTGAGGCCTGTAATCCTAGTGACCCAGGAGGTTTAGATCCAAAGTTCTGTGTACAAGTACAGCCCAGGAAGACGAGACCGTGAGACTCTTAGCTCCAGTTAACCAGAAAAATTGGGAAGCAGTGCTGTGGATAAAGTAGCTTCGTGCACCAAAAGTCAGGGACAGCACCGGCCATGAGGTCAACTGCCAGATGTAGTGGGAAAAAATGATAAACCAGAATCTTTTCACAGAAATACCATAGTTACTTACCAGTGAATTAATCCATTCATGAAGATATCCATTATGATTCAACCAATCATAACTCAGTGTTTTGCTCTACTACAGAGGCCAGGCTTTCAAGAGGAGAACTTTAGGGATGCTTGGCGCTGAGACCAATTCATTTTGTGTTCTTTTAATCTTTGCCTGGCTGTGATACTCTCATACTGTTAGCATTACATAGTAAGTATACCAAAAACATCTTTTCCTAACCACTTTGAGGTAGCATGCTCAGCCAAGATTAGCAAAAACATACTGTTTCCATAAAGCAAGGCAAACAGTAACAATAAATTCTCCTGCCATAAAGGTACATGTTATCTTTAATTTAAATGATAATAGGAAATTAGATTTAATGAAAGGCAGTATGCCTTTTGAAGGTACTAGCTAGAGTATGGCCCACCTTGTACAGATGGGGAGGACAATTGACTCTGACTCCCGGTTGCACAAGATCCAGGCAGTGATTGCTTAGCAGGGCAAGTTTTAGGCTGGGTGGTGTGTGTTGGGTGCCTCTTGGTTGAGTAGTCCAGAGAGCAGCCACCAGGAGCAGGATCTTTCCCCAATTCCAGACAGCCTTATCAGGCATCTCCTAATGAAAACCCGAAAGGCCATGCTCACTTGATCTTGTGGGGTTTGAGGGCCATGGTTGGTCCTTATTGTATAGAGTGAAATTTAAAAACAATGATGCTTTCCTTTGACTCTGGGTCCAACTAAGTATAGTGCTGAAGCACCACCTTGAGGCAATTCAGAAATTCAAATGGATAGTCACTGGGTCTCTGGGCAATCTTTGGGCTCCCTGGTGACTTGTCAGCGATGGGCTGCTACCCATGTGCCAGGAGCATAGGGAAAGCTGGACAGGATGGGCAGAGGGAAGAACAAGCATGGAGAGCAAGGAAAGCCTGAACTTGTATAGAACTACTAGCCAATTACCACGGTTGTAGCAATAATTGTCCAAGTCTCCGAGAATATTTTAACCACAAGTCTGGTTTAGGGGCCATTAAGCCTGGTTGTGTGGTATGTATACTGGCTAAGCCTTATTTCAATAAAACATAAGGTGTATTGTCTTTATAGACTCCTTGAGTGAAAAGACATCCAGGGAGCCGAGGAGACACCCTAAAGGAGTGTCTTAGGTGGGAAGGAACTGGTATCTCCCAGTGGAGTATGGTGAGTGAAAAGAGGCTAGAGTGGATGGCTGTATTTATTTGTACAATGTGCACCCAGAGATTATCTTATACTGAGCTTCACATTGTCCCAAACGGGAAGGACCGGCCAAGGAGGCATAAGGATGCTTCTGGAGTGCCACATCAAGAGAGAAACAGAGAGAGTCAGAGGGCCCACAGGTAGTTATCACTACAAAAAGGGGTAGGGAGAGAGTGGTGTGATGTGGATGTAGGGCCAGCAATGCCAAAGCCGAGAAATCCAGCATGGAGCTCCTCCAGCATTTAGGGCCCATGGAAGGGTGGTCAGAATGCAGGTTCGCCCTCAGAAAGAGAAGAGAAGGGAAGGCGGTGGCTCCAGACACTATTAGTGGGCATGATTGAACATCTTTAACTGGTGTGAAAGAATTTGGAGTTGAGTAAAGTAGAGAACAACATTATGGAGTGAATTACATGTCCTAGTAAACTAGGGAGACCAGAGCTCTTCAGCACCTACATAAGTGATAGGATAGTCACAGCAATCATTCCATAAAATCCACAAAAAGTACTAAGCATAGGGCCTAGGCTTACATAACTAATGGCTATATTTGGTGTTAGGACTCAGAAACATACAGAAGGAAGAGCTTGTGAAGAGGTAACAGTGAGAATGCTGCTTTGTCTCTAGGAGGAAATCAAGCACTTTAAAAATTCTGAGACTTGGGCTGGGAAGTTGGCTCAGTGGTAGAGCGCTTGCCTTGCATGCCTGAGGCCCTGTATTCGATTCCTCAGCACCACATAAGCAAAAAGAAAAAAGTCGGAAATGGCGCTGTGACTCAAGTGGTAGAGTGCTAGCCTTCAGCTGAATTTCTGAGGGACAGTGCCCAGGCCGAGAGTTCAGGCCCAATGACCGGGCCCCCCAACCCCCCCAAAAATTCTGAGACTTAAAAAGTGTGAGAGAACAAGTTTGTGTTATTTGAGCCACCAGTTGGAGCATATTATGGCAACCTTTCTATATTAATGCACTTAATTCAGTAAACCTTCAACAACCTTTGCACTGGATGTTACATGTTTGTAAACTTCCAAATAAAAAAGAAAGGAGTTATTGTTATATTGAAATGTCTCAGCCTACTCAAATCTATTCTCTATCTTATGTACAAGCCAGTGGTGTGATGTAAAATGTAAAGCCACTGGATTTTGTTGTTGTTTTGCTTTGCTATGCTTTGCTTTTTACCTCATTTTCTTTGGGAAAAACAATGTCACCAACTTTGCTCTGTGGAAGTGTATTTACCAATATAATGAATGAAGGCTTGTGTTCAGTTTCTAGAAATAAGCACATGAACAAATCCATGTGTCTCTCTACTTCCCATGCTATCTTTGTTGTCTTTAAGCCCAATCAAATGTGTTTAAGTTTGATATGGGATAGGTTTGTGACCATGAGCAGTTCTGAGCAACAGATGAATTCTCTGGTGTAGCCAGCTGCCTGATCCTCAGGAGAGGACAGTTGGTTGAGATCTCTGAGAAGCTGGAGGATCAAGTTCAAAACCAGCCTGGAGGGAAAAGTCGGTTACAACCCTTTTCCACAATTACCAACACAAAGCCCGTCAGAAGGCCTGTCTCATGTCCTAGAGAGCCAGGCATGCAAGCAAGCACACAGGCAGAGCAAGCTCAAGGCCCAGAGGTCCTACCCATGTACCTATTACAGTTAAACAAACAAACAAACAAACAAATCAAAACCAAAATCCTTGCCTCCTTCACAGCTACCTGTTTTGTATTCACAGCATGTGCTTCTGGAATGTTCTTGTCTCCACCAATAGATAGCCTTTCCTTGGTGCTTATTTGTAAAAGTACAATGGAAACCATGTAGAATCTTTTTCCTCTTGTCTATTGTGGATTTTGTGGGTTTGTCTGTTTGTTTGAAGCTGTTGTTTTTGCTGTTGTTGTTGCTGTTCCTGATAGCAGAGCTTGCTGCTGATTGCTTTGTGATGATCAGAGTATCTCAGATTTGTTTGCCTAGGCTATTTCTGAAGCCTAATTCTCAGACATCAGCCTCTGAGTAGTTGGGCTACTAGGCATTTTGCTGTTGTTGTAAGCTGTACTGGTGGTTGAACTCAGGGTCTTGGGCAGTCACCCTACAGCTTATGCTGCACTTGCCACCCCCCAAAAAATTCGTTGTAAAAAGTGTTTCAAAGGCAGTTACTCAGCAAATATGTGGTGACCTCCGTTTCTGAATTTTTGTCATAAGGCAGTGAACAACAAAAACACAATATAGAATGTAGTGGGCCCTTCAAATAAGATCTTGAAAATACCACATAACATGCATAATGACCGTTTCTGGTAAGTTCATAGATTGAATCAAGGGCCTACTAGATTATTTCTGCATTATTGTTTGTATTTTCCTATCACATCAACTTCTCATCTTCAGTATCTTTATTTTTTCTCTCGCTCACAGGACTTTGTTTTAGGTTAATGTACAATGAGATTGCCAAGTAGCTATTTGTTAGTGCCATGAAAGAGTGGAGCTGAGCCATTTGCAAGTGCCACGTGAGGCCTATAGTCCTAGCTACTCAGAAAGCTAAGATATGAGGATTGAAGTTTTATGCCAGATGGAGCAGGAAAGGCTGTGAGACTCTTATCTTCAATTCAACACCAGAAGACACGGAGTGGAGTGTGTCTCCAGTGGAAGAGTGCGTAGCCTTGATCAGAACACCCAAGCCCTGAGTTCAATCATTCCCCACCCCCAAATGCACACACATGCACACCCAGTAGCATAGACATTCTAACCACTTTCAACCAGGAAGCAAAACAATTTACCAGTAGTTAAACTTACTCCTGTAGTCAACTACAGAATAACGTCTTGGGCCTTTAAAAAAAAAAAAAAAAGTTATTTGTTGAGTGTGTTTGGAGGTGATATAGCCGTTTCTATTTCACTGAAGAGTTTGAAGAGATTAGGAAAGAGTTCTCCTTGGAAGGTCTTATAGACTCAGGCTGTGAATCCATCTGGTCCCAGGCTTTTCTTGGATGGGTGGTCCTTTACTGCCATTTCAATTTCATTACTCGTTACTGATCTAAATTAAAGTTAAATCTTCACTTTGGGGGCCAGTTGGGGCTGTCAATGTTCTCTAGGAATGCCACCATCCTCCTAGATTCTCAAAGTTATTGGCATAAAGATTTGTGAAGTATAATGCTTGGAATCTTGCATATTTCTGTTGGGATGTGTCCCACTTTCATCTCTAAATTCTTTTATTTGGGTGTGCTTCCTTGATAGGGTGTCCATTTTGTTATGTCTTCAGAGAGCCAGCATTTTGTTTTGTTGATTATATGATCTTTTATGCTCTAATTAGCTATTTCTGATTTGATTTGGATTATTTGTTTCCATCTATTGATAGGCGATTTGGCTTATTCCTGTTTTTCCAGGAGATTGAGCTGCATCACTAAAATGCTGACTTGAATTTTCGCCAACTTCTTGAAGTAAGTCAGCACTCAGAGCTCTACATTTTCCTCTGAGTACTGCCTTTGTTGTGCCCCAGACAAACTGGTATTGTGTGTTAAGTCTTATTATTTTCCATACAAGTTTGAATATTCCAACTAATATAACACATTGAGCAAGCTTCGGAGTGGTGCATAAAGAATCGCGAGCTATGTACAGATGACCATACAGAATAATATTCTATGACACGGTACTTCAAGAAAGGGAAACAAGACATTGTTGCTGTTTCACTTTCATTTTCTTTTGGTCTGGCTTCTTGGATTATTTGTATTTGGGAAGGTAAGAAAGGGCACTGCAAAGGTGGAACAAGGATGAACATATGCAATAGGGATACTCACTAGGCCCTTTGTGGAAAATGGACTGTGTATCCTGTGGGTAGGATTCATGTAACTGTAAATCTTCTGTGTTTACAATTCCCAAAAGCGTTACTTGTTCATATGATAAAGGAGATGTACACAGTGGTTACAGTTACACAGTACATATAATCAGTATATATGTCTTTGAACAGTGTCACCTCATCTTAGCTTATTGCATAGCATTAAGAAAAAGTAGGATGATGGTATTTTGATCAAGAATTACTGAGATACAGTATAGAGGCAGAAGAAGGGAAAAGGCATCCATCTGTAAGTTGAAAACTGGGAAAGTTGCAATTATTTACAGGATGGCTCCAGTTCAGACAATCTGAGATATTTAGACTAGAAAGTTCATGAGGGTGCAGTTGTGATCATCATTTCTGAGATATGTGTGACATTTGACTAGCAGCTCTTGTACACCGCAGAAGTTTCAAGGCTGAGAAATATACCAAGGAATTCAATATGTGCTCCCACTACTAACGGTTACCAAGAAATGGTGCCTCTTCTCTCATGGTTGCTTGCTACTATTTTTCCTATCTCCCCAAGTACAGCAGTACACTTAATAGCAAGGGTGTTAAGGTGGCTTACTGAGAGGATATTTAGGAAGTCTGTCCGATCCTTAGGTTAATTTTGGAGACATTGGTTTTTATAAAACAGCTCCTGAACTTGGGTAGCCTCCATTGTCCTCACAAAAACTCTGTCCTGGTGAAACTTACTGAAAGGCAATAACCCTTGCATCATTCTTTACTTGTTCAAACCTTTAAGCACCTCTTGTGACTTAGTAGTTGAGTTACGGGCATTCCTGAACAAGAGGAGCACGTGTTTCCGACAATGTTATGGTATAAATACCAAGCTTTCCACACCTTTTCTGGACTGCAACAGATTACAGCAGCAATGCTTTTAGCAGTTGTCCATGTTTACTACAACAGGTAGAGGTTTGGAAAGGAGTATGGCAAAAACAGAGAAGCAGCTATTTGTACAGGCATTTTTTGCTGCCTTATGAAATAAATTGTTTATGCCATTGTTTTTGTGGACTGTAGAAGTAGTTGATTTGTATTGGGAGAGCTGAAGTCCTACAGAGAAGAGAGAATTATATCGTGAACATTACATCTGTCAGAGGTGTTTCAGGACAGGTGCTCGATGAAGAGTAAATCAGACTGAAGCGTTAGAAAGAAGTGCGATTGTCTTTGGCAGGCAGTCCTATGAAAATGATTTTATATGTGTGCATATTTACAGCAGTACTTCTTTTATTTTCTTTGTACTGTTTTATTTTTTTTCTTAGCAGGGTAGACTGAGATGAGCTGGAAAACTGGAGGGATACTTAGTTTGGTAGTAATTGCTTTTGGTCAAAATTATGTGTTATTTTATAATATACACACATTTTAGAAAGACAGTCCCTTTCCCTGTTTAAAAATTAGTGTTTTGAGGGCTGAGTATGGTGGCTTTTGCTTGTAATGATACTTGCATAACGGGATGACTTTGAAGCCTGGAAGGGCAAAAGGTTATGCTAGCAAGATGACATGTAAACTGGGACTCATGACACAGGATTTTGATCCCAGTTACATGAGGTAAGAGTATCTTGAACTGAAACTAGGCTAGCTTCCCTGAAAAGTAACCCAAGCCAAAGAAGCTGGATGTTTGCCTCAAGTATTTGTCTAGGGATGGTAAAAGCTGAGATGAAGTCATAGTTGAGCCCAAAAATTGTTCGTATATGACTGACTGATTGACTTTCATCCTTCTTTTCTTCCTTTCTCTTTTCCTTTGCTGCTTCCTTCCTTTCTTCCTTTCATCCCATATATATATATGTATGTATATAAATTTATGTATTTATATATGTGCATATATCTTTGCTGTGTATAAATATATTTCCTTTGTACATATATACATACCTATATATATTCACAGCTTGTGTTCTGGGAATGGGACTTGTCAATTTGTCAATTTTGTCAATTTACTTTTATCTTCAAGGTGGTGTACAGAGGATTTAGAGTTACAAATGAAAAGCAACCACTCCCTTTCTTGTCATACCCATTACCCCATACCTCATTAGTCTCCCACTTTCCATCCTTCCCAATCGCCTCAAGTTGTACAGTACATTTTTCCCCTCAGGTTCTTTTTTTTTTTTTATTGTGATTGAGTGATTACTTAATTTCTGGAAATTCACAGTACTGTGGAATAATGATGCTCATTTAAAGTCACAAGTTCATTCTAACTTTCCTGGAGCAAATTGTCTATCACAGTCTGTAATATATAACGGTGCTCACATGTTATATACCATATATGTGATCAGCAGCATGGGGATATTTAGTGGTGGTTCAACCAGATGAGTGGGAGTTCTTTGTTTCTTAAGTCCTGTTAGTTTTGTCATATCACCTAACATTTTGGATTTATCTCCACTAATCAGGGAGACCATGTACTGTTTGTCTCTTCGTTCTTGACTTACCTCGCTCAACATGATTCCTTCTAGCTCCATCCATTTCCCTGCAAATGCCATTATTTTGTCATTTCTAATGGCTGCATAGTATTCCATTGTGTATAGATACCACAATTTTTGGATCCATTCATCTGTGGTGGGGCATCTAGGTTGTTTCCATATCCTAGCTATTGCGAACAGTGCTGCAATAAACATGGAGGTGCACGTGTCCTTGTATATTGGTTCCTGTTGTTCAGGGTAGATGCCTAGAAGTGGTATGACTGGGTCGTAAGGGAGGTCAATCTTTAGCTTTCTAAGGACCCTCCAGACTGCTTTCCAAAGTAGTTGTATGAGTGTACATTCCCACCAGCAGTGTAATAGCATTCCTCGTTCTCCACATCCCCTCCAGCATTTGTCATTGGCTGATTTGTGGATGTGGGACATTCTGACTGGGGTAAGGTGGTATCTCAGGGTTGTCTTTATTTGCATTTCCTTCACCACCAGGGATGATGAACATTTCCTCATGTGTTTCTTTGCCATTTTTATTTCTTCATTTGAGAAGTCCCTCTTTAGTTCCCTTGCCCATTTAGTAATTGGTTTGTTTGGTTTGGGAGGGATTAGTTTCTTGAGTTCCCTGTATATACAGGATGTTAACCCCTTGTCTGATATATTGCTGGTAAATATTTTTTCCCACTTAGTTGGTTGTCTTTCTAGTTTGGTTGTGTAGCTTTATCTGTGCAGAAGCTTTTTATTTTAAGGTAGTCCCATTTGTTGAGTCTCTCTCCAATTTGTTGTGACCCTGGGACTCTGTTCAGGAAGTTCCTTCCTGTGCCTATTAGTTCAAGTGTCTCTCCTACTCTGTCCTGCAGTAGTTTCAGAGATTCAGGTTTAATGTTAAGGTCTTTAATCCATTTTGAGTTGATGTTGGTGCATGGTGATAGGCTGGGGTCCACTTTTAGTTTTCTGCATGTGGCTGCCCAGTTTTCCCAGCACCAGCGGTTGAAGAGGCTGTGTTTCTTCCATTGTATGTCTTTGGCTCCTTTGTCGAATATCAGCTGGCTGTAGGCCTGCGGATTTATTTCTGGATCTTCTATTCTGTTCCATTGGTCTTCGGGTCTGTTTTTGTGCCAGTACCATGCTGTCTTTGTTATTATAGCTCTGTAGTAGAGTTTGAAGTTCGGCATGGATAGCCCTCCCATATTGTCTTTATCCCCTAGAATTGTTTTGGCTATTCTAGGTCTTTTGTTGTTCCATATGAATTTTTGGACTGTTTTCTGTATTTCAGTGATGTACATCATTGGGATTTTAATAGAAATTACGTTGAATTTGTATATTAGTTTTGGAAGTATTACCATCTTTACTATATTAAGTCGGCCTATCAAAGAGCATGGGAGGTCTTTCCATTTTCTAGTGTCTTCTGCAATTTCTTTCTTTAACTTTTTATAGTTCTCATTAAATAGTTCTTTTACATCTTTGGTTAGGTTAATTCCTAAATATTTTATTTTTCGGGAGGTTATTGTGAATGGGGTTGCTCCCTTTATTTCCCTCTCTTCCTGTACATTATCAGTGTATAGGAAGGCAACTGATTTTTGTGGGTTTATTTTGTATCCTGCTATTTTGCCAAAGTGATTTATGATTTCTAAGAGTTTGGGGATGGAGTTTTTGGTATCGTGGAGGTATAGTATCATGTCGTCTGCAAAAAGGGATAGCTTAACTTCTTCTTTCCCTATGCGGATCCCTTTAATGTCTTTTTCTTGCCTTATTGCCCTGGCTAAGGGTTCTAGGACTATATTGAAGAGGAGTGGAGACAGTGGGCATCCTTGCCTTGTTCCTGATTTTAGGAGAATTGGTTGTAGCTTTTCCCCATTAAGTATAATATTGGCTATTGGTCTGTCATAAATGGCTTTTATTGTTTTTAGAAAGTTCCTTCTATTCCTATTTTCTCCAGAGCTTTTAGCATGAATGAATGTTGAATTTTGTCAAAGGCCTTTTCTGCATCTGTGGCGATAATCATGTGATTCTTGACCTTGGCTCTGTTGATATGTTGGATTACATTTATTGACTTACGTATGTTAAACCATCCCTGTGTCTCTGGGATGAAGCCTACCTGGTCATTATGAATTATTTTTTTTATGTGTTTCTGGATTCTGTTAGCTAGAATCTTGTTAAGGATCTTTGCATCTGTGTTCATCAAGGAGATTGGCCTGTAATTCTCCTTTTTGGTTGGGTCTTTGCCTGGTTTGGGGATGAGTGTGATATTGGCTTCGTAGAATGAGTTTGGGATAGCTCCCTCCTTCTCTGTTTCTCTGAAGAGGTTGAGGAGTATGGGTATTAGTTCTTGTTTAAAGGTCTTATAGAATTCTGCTGTGAATCCATCTGGTCCTGGGCTTTTTCTTGTTGGAAAACTTTTGATAGCTTCCTGTATCTCATTATAGGATATTGGCTTATTTAATTGGTTAACTTCTTCTTTGCTCAGTTTGGGCAACTTGTATTTCTCTAAAAATGCGTCCATTTCTGCCTGATTTTCTTCCTTTAGAGAGTATAGCTTTTGAAAGTAGTCTGTTAGAATTGTTTGGATATCTTGGGTACATGTTGTGATGTTTCCCGTGGCATCCCTAATCCTATTAATATGGGTTTCCTCTCTTCTTTTTTTAATTAATCTAGCCAATGGGCCATCAATTTTGTTTATTTTTTCAAAGAACCAGCTTTTTGTTTGGTTTATTTTGGTTATGGTTTTCTGATTTTCTAATTGGTTAATCTCTGCTTTTAATTTGGTTATCTGGCTTCATCTAGTAGCTTTAGGTCCCATTTTTTCTTGTTTTTCTAGCTGTTTTAATTGCAACATGAGATTATTTACTTGGTCTGTCTCCATTCTCTTGATGTGGGCACTGAGGGCAATAAATTTGCCCCTCAGGACTGCTTTTGCTGTGTCCCACAAGTTTCTTTGTGAGGTGTTTTCATTTTCATTGAGTTGTAGGAAATGCTTTATTTCTTCTCTGATCTCTTCTGTTATCCAGGCATTGTTAAGGAGTGTGCTGTTCAATTTCCATGTATTAGAGAAATTTCTGCGGTATGCTTTGTTATTGAGAGCTAGCTTGATTCCACTGTGGTCAGATAGGATACAGGGGATTATGTCGATCCCTTTGTATTTGCTTAAGTTCCTTGCATGAACTATGATATGGTCTATTTTGGAGAAAGTTCCATGAGCTGCTGAGAAGAATGTGTACTGTGTTGTTTTAGGGTGAAATACTCAGTAGATGTCAGTTAATTCCGCTTGAAGTATGGCCTCTCTTAATTCGGTAGCTTCTTTGCCAATCCTCTGGTTGGTAGACCTGTCCTTTGGTGAGAGTGGTGTGTTAAAGTCTCCTAGTATTATCGTATTGGGATCTATTTTATTCTGTAAGTTTGAGAGCATTTGTTTGACATATCTGGGCATATAAGTTGATGATGGTTATATCCTCCTCTTGGATTGTTCCCTTTATTAGTATGTAGTGTCCGTCCTTGTCTTTCTGTACTGATTTTAATGAAAAGTTTATTTTGTCAGATATCAGGATAGCTACACCTGCTTTGTTACTGGGGGCGTTTGATTGGTAGATCCTTTTCCACCCCTTCACTCTGAGTTTGTTTGTATGTTTGGCTGAGAGGTGGGTCTCCTGAAGGCAACAGATGGATGGGTCTTGTTTTCTGATCCAGTCCTCAGTTCGTTTTCTTTTAATTGGCGAATTCAGCCCATTTATATTAAGAGAAAGTATAGAGAGATGCATTGTTGTCCCTGCCATTCCGTTTTCCTAAGTTTTTCTTCTTTCCTTTCCTCCTGTGCTTGCTCAGTTAGACTTTGAGTAACGCCTGTTTGGGGCAGGCCCCAGTTCCTGGTTGCTTTCTTCAGGTTGTGTCCCCCCTCTTAGAATTCTTTGTAATGCTGGCTTAATGTTTATGTATTCATTTAGTTTTTCTTTGCTATTAAAAGTTTTCAGTTCTCCATCGAATGTGAATGCTAGCTTTGCCGGGTAGATCAGTCTGGGTTGGCAGTTATTGGCTCTCGGGGGTCGTATGGTGCTTTCCCAGGCTTTTCTTGCATTCATTGTTTGTGTGGAGAGATCTGCAGTAATTCTTATTCTTTTCCCGTTGTAGTATAGCTCCTTCTTCATTTTTGCTGCAGGCAGGATTGTTTCCTTATTATTCAGATCTATCATTTTTACTATAATGTGTCTAGAAGTGTTTCTCCTGGGGTCTTGCTTGTTGGGTGTTCGGTAAGCTTTTGTGATGTAGTTAAGATGGTCGTTTTTGAGGTGGGGAAAATTTTCATTAATTATATTGTTAAATAGGTGTTGCATTCCCTTGCTCTGGAATTCCTCACCTTCGTCCACTCCAATTATGCGAAGGTTAAATTTTTTAGCATTATCTGCTTGCTCTTGAATATCCCTTTGGTTTAATTTGAGTGATTTTTCCATATCTGTCACTTTTTGGTCCAGTTGGTGTATTCTGTCTTCTGTATCTGACACTCTACCTTCCATTTCATTCACTCTGTTGACAGTGGCTTCTATTGTGGTTTGCATGGAGGAAATGGATCCCTTTATGGATTCAATGTTGGTTCTCAGAGTACTGATCTCACCTCTCAATGAGGTATGCATTACCTCTAATTTGGCATTTATCTCACTTCTTACTGAGGTTTGTGCAGCTTCTATTTTTGCATGCATCTCTTGTTTGATACCTTGTATCTCTTTGGATAGTTCATCCTTGTGCTCTTTCAATTTCTGATCAATTTCTCGCTTTATTTCTTGAGTCATTGCCTCCAGCAACCCTTGAATGTAGCTTTTGTCTTCCATTCCTGCTTTGCTCCCACTGGGGCTCTCCCCTGCATGGCTGCTGGCTTTTGAGGTGAGCTTGCTGTCCTGGGTGGTGGTAAACCTTGTGATTTTTCTCTGTGATTTTCGCATGGAGGTTCAGGAGACTGCTCTTCAATTTTGTTTTGGTGTGTCTGTCTTTGCTTGGTTGCTGATTCTGTATTGGTAGAGAGAGTCTGTGCCTGATCTGGGTTCTGTTGGGAGCCTATTTCCAGCTGCTATTCTGACTTACTTAGGATTCTCAGCTCTCTGCTGTAGATTGCTGGCAGTTCCCGCCTTTGGAAGGGTTGAGCAGCCTAGACTGCTTGTGTTTGCTCCTACGGGTGCTCTTGTGAAGAACAGATGCTCTGGATGCACTCTCCCAAATACTGGAGTCTGCTATGGGCTCCTGATGTGTTTTTGTTTGTTTGTTTTGGGCTGGTTGTGGGCTTGAACTCTAGGTTTGGGTGCTGTCCCTCAGCTTTTCAGCTCAAGGCTGGCACCCTACCATTTGAGCCACAGCACCACTTCTGACCCTTTTTGCTTTTGTGATGCTGAGGAATCAGATCCAGGGCCTCATACATCCAAGACTATCACTCTATTGCTGAGCCGCCTTAACAGTCTGAGCTCCTGCTTACTATCAGGTGCTGGCAGCCTGTGTTGTCCAATTCCCAGTCTAGGGTATATGGGTGGAGTTTTGGTGGGGTTTGGGCTTCTCTTGTCCTGGGCCTCCAGGTCTTTTGTTGTCACAGGCGTGCTTCCTGGGGATTGTTGTTTCCTGGTTTTCTCCCCTCTGTTGAGGCGTATGCTCAGCTTTTTACTTCAATTGGGAGGAGTTGGTTGTGTTGTTCAGGCGCCGGATCCCCAGGCCTGGTTCTGGCCCCAGCCTGGAGCGCGCTTGTTAGGCCTGTGCTGATGTGTGTACCACCTAGGTTATGCAGCCTGGAGCGCACTCGTTAGGCCTGTGCTGATGTGTATACCACCTAGGTTATACAGCCTGGGGGACACAGTTCAAATTTCTTCTACTGTTGGTAGTCTTGACCCAGGGGCGCTGTTCCTGGCTTGGGCATTTAAGCTCCCTTCCAGGGGTGCTCTTGCTCTAGCCTGGCCAGCTGAGTGTGCTCCACAGGCTGGTGGAGCTCTCAAACAGTTCCCAGTTTTAGTGGGTCCTGTGGTCCGGGTGTTGGGGTAGGGAGTCTAGGTCAGGGTCTGGGGATTCCCTCCAGCTCTGGTCTCCCTTGAGGGATACACTTCCCCTGTGGGGTACTCACCCTGGAGCTGGTTGTTTCTGTGTGGTGTAGGTCGTCAGTTGTTGTTGCAATCCGGGCTGGGTTGGGCGGTGGTGGCTCTGTGTGATTCTTTTCTGTCTCTGCCTCTGTCGAAGCTGTTGGGTCAAAAGTGTCCATGCTCAGGCAGCTTCTTTGCGGTACCTCTGGGGCCAGAGCGCCCCGCCGGGTCATTGCGATCATGATCGGGCGGGCGGCGATCGGGCAGGCGGCGATCAGGCGGGCGTGTGGTCTGCCGACAGGTCCCTTTGTTGCGGTGCTAGTGCCGAGCGGCTTTGGTGGGATGGAGCCTCTCTGCTTGGGTGGATAGTGAGGGGTGGGGGGTGGGATCCTCGAGGAGACTCCTGGCTGGTAGGTTTCTCTGTTCCTGGCGATCCGCTGTTCTGCAAACCAGTACCTGGTGATCTGAAAGCGCCCCCCTGTGTCTCTGCTGTGTCTCTGGGGCTCCCGCAGCCCCCGCCAGCCCCCGCCGGGCCAGCTGGCCAGCGGCTTGGCGCACTGCCGCGCGGCCAGTAAAGGTTGGGGGAGGGGTCTTCGCTTTTCTCTGTTCTGAAATTCTTCTTTTCCTCTCTTTCTTTTTTTGTTGTTCTCCGCCTCTGGTTTTTCTCTAAGTGTTCGTCTTTTTGTTGTTGTCGGTCTCTTGGGGAGATTAAGCGTTGGAACTCAAACTCCCTTTTTGGTTGGAGAGAGCTGTGGCGTTTCCCTACTGTCCCGTCGCCATCTTGGTCCCCCCTCTTGTACAGTACATTTTTAACATAGTGTCTTGTGAGTATTACTGTTGTTTGGTTTGCCCTTTTTCCTTTGTCTCATCATTTTGTTGATCACTTTCCATTCAGATAATTTAGGTAAACATATTGTATATGACTTTTTAAGGTGCTCAATAGTGTATTTGAGAAGTAGCTCTCAATGTGCTAGAGAGGAGAGCACAAAGAACTGGAAGGCCAAAGTAGGTAAGGATGAATGTTCTAAGTGCTCTTGATTATTGGCGTTATTTTTGTTGACATTTATTAGAAGTTTGAAATGGCTGAGTATACTAAATAAGTTGTAAAGAAGCTGGTGTTTTCTTTCTTTTTTTTCTTCTCTCTCTCTCTCTCTCTCTCTCTCACTCTCTCTGTCTCTCTCTGTCTCTCTCTGTCTCTCTCTGTCTCTCTGTCTCTCTGTCTCTCTGTCTCTGTCTCTCTCTTTTGGTATGGCGGATGGGGGTTTGGGAGAGCAGTCCTGGGGCTTGACCTGGGTTGTGTCCTTCAGCAGTTTTTCCCAAGGCTAGCACTCTACCACTTAGAGCCACAGCACCACTTCTACCTTTCTGAGTGACTAATTTATGATAAGAATGTCAGGAACTTTCCTGGCCATGCTGGCTCTCAACCTCCTCAGTAGCTAGGACTACAGGTGCCCCATTTGTCAGGAATCAGTTGGTGAGGGGTTTCTATCTTAGTTTTTCTTGCCACTTATCCTCACCTCTCCTATGAGGAGGTTTGCACAGTTTTTCTCAGTTGTTTTAGGAGGAATTGCGCTGGATGCCTGGGAACTCAGTTGATCCAGCTGCTTGAGAAGTTGAAGCCAAAGGATCACAAGAGCCTAACAGTAGGGAAGGGTCTATGTTAACTGACTAGCTAGCCAGCTATCTAATTACATAACTAAATAACACATCAATAAATAAATGTATTATCAAAGTGGAAATGATGTCATCTGTTGTGAGTACAGTTTCAAAGTTTGAACTTTGCCGACAATTGTAGACCTCTTTCAACAACGGTTCTAATTAGTAGTGGGTGTCTGATATTGCATGGTCAAAAACGTCTTTTCAGCCAGATAACTGGGTCACTGTGTGCCCCTCATAGGTTCATGTCCACTGGCTTGCATAAAATTGGTTTATAGGGCTAGGCATCGGTGGCAACTCCACTTTGGGCTTTTTTGGTGATAATTCATTGGAGTTAGTAGTCTCACAGGCTCTCCTGCCCAGTGTGGTTTCAAACATGGCCGGTCACATCTCAGCCTCCTCAATAGCTAGGATTACAGGCCCTTGAACTGCTTTAGTTATTTTTGAAACAGAGCCTTCTCTTTTTGACTGGGCTAGGCTCTGACTCTAGTTCTCCTCCTGGTGACTTGCTTTACAGGCATGTCTCAGTGTGTCCCCTGGTCTCTGTGGAGACCAGGAGTTGCCAGACTGGCTTTGAACCATAATCTTGCCTCTCTCTCACTTTCCAAAGTACCATACCTTAACTAGCAGCTCTCCTAGGCCAACACATGTATAGATGTTTTAAAAACAAACCAGGTATAGACTCAGATATAACAAGGTAAGCATTATTCTGAATTAATACCTAAATAAAAATTTGAATTGTGCTAGATTATGATTTGACATGATTTTTATACTGCAGTAGTACAAAATCTCAGTATAGTACTTTTGCAAAATAATTGAGCAGCATTGAGTAGAAGCCAGGTGCCGGAGACTCACGCCTGTAATCCTAGTTACTCAGGAGGCAGAAATCTGAGGATCATGGTTCAAAGCCAGCCTGGGCAAGAAACTCCATGAACCTTATCTCCAATAAATGATCAAGTGGTAGAGTACTAGCCTTGAGCTGAAAAGCTCAGAGACAGCGCTGAGGCCTAGAGTTCAGGTCCCATGACTGAAAATATAAAGTATCTTTAAAAATTACTTTTTTTGTACATATGTACGCTTACAATAAGAGTAACCAAAGCTTGCTTTAGAAATATTGTACTGCATGAGGAATACACTTTTTTGTTTTGTTCTGTTTTTCTTGGATTTTTTTTTCTCAGTCTTGGTCCTCTTGGCCAGTGTCTCCAGAGGAACTGAAGTTATATGCTGGTTGCCACAGACTCAATTGTATTTGTCTAGTTGATATTCATACAATTTTCTTTCACTAAAGTATTATCTCATTTTTGTCATTTTATAAAATTGTTCTCTTATAATGAGTAGAACAGGGGAGAGCCCAAATGTAAGTCAGTGATCAAAGTATGCTAAGGATTTCCACTTGTTTTGGTTTTTTTTTAATTTTAATTTTTTTATTGTGAAAATACTGTACAGAGGGGTTACAATTACATGGGCAAGATAGTGAGTAGATTTCTTATCAAGCATTGTAGCCTCCTCCTTTGTTTACCCTTCCCATCCCTTCCCATCCTTCCTCCCCTATCATTCAATCCTTCCACCCCCACCACCACCACCCCCCCGCAAGTTGTAAAGTTCGTTTTCGACATGACAACTTGTACTTTCTCATTGTTGCAACGGGTCCACTTGTATCCTTATTTAAACGACTTGTTTTTCCCCTTCCCCTCCACAAATTATACCAATATCAAATACAGTGAAAGCAGGGGTTATACTGTGGGAGAGGGACATACAAAGCAACAAAGAAATAATCTTATAATTGCATTAGAAACAAATGCATGAAAGAAAAAAAATTTAGGGGCTGGGAAGGTGGCTCAGTGGTAGAGTGCTTGGCTTGTAATGCATGAAGCCCTGGGTTCAATTCCTCAGCACCACATAGGAAAAAAGCCGGAAGTGGCACTGTGGCTCAAGTGGTAAAGCACTAGCCTTGAGCTGAAGACGTGAGGGACAGCGCCCAGGCCCAGAGTTCAGGCCCCACAACCGGACCCAAAAAAAAGAAAAAAATTCAAAATACATATTTGGTTTATTTTTGTTGTTGTTGTTGTTTACATTTTCATTAGTTTGGGTGGAGTAGATGGAGTGCTGGCACTGGTGCTGTTTCTATTCTGTTTGAATTCTGGGATTTGGGACCTGGAACTCAGGACCTGAGCACTGTCCTTCCTTTAAATTTTTCTCTCAAGACTAGCACTCTACTACTTGAGCCACAGCTCCACTTCCTGCTTTGGTTATTTACTTGGAGCCAAGAATGTACTGTAGACTTTCATACATGGACAGCCTGGCTTTGAACTGTGATCTTTAGATATTAGTATCTAGATATAGGAAATTTTAAATCAAGGTATCTGAGTATCTAGACACAGTAGATTTTAAAACAAGGTCCACAAAGAAAAGCTCTAAGTTATCTTTTTACATACCTGACTGAGTAAATGTGTCACTTTGAAAGGTAGTGCCTCGTTGAATGTGTTTTTAAGCCTTTGGTTTTCCTTTGCAGCCTTATTTTAAGCTGTGGAAATGTGGAGAACATGTAGACAAGATAAGGTAGGCTGAGAAAGTAATATGTGTAGTAAAAAGGTAGTACATGTGTTATTTAACAGTTTTTCTCAAAGTCTAATTAACGTACATGTTTTTCCCCATGTATTTCCTAGATTCTGTTCCTTAATTAAAACTTCCAAATGAGCTCTTCACAGGAGGTTTATGGTCTTAATTTTGCAAGTCTTCGTGAAGTTTAAGGTACAGTGAAGGCTGAGAGTCAGACTCATATGGAGAGATAGAGAGAAACAGACTGAGGGTCAAATAGTGTGTTCAGGGCAACCATCTGGTGACCCGTGTGATCACTTGGTCTTCTTCTACATTTGCATATAGACTTGGACTCCTTGTATCATCTGTCTTGAGACACTTACTTGTGCTGGCTGTATTGTTGTGGGTGTTTCAGTCCAATGTTACTAGTATATTCTTTCTCCCTTCTTGTAGATACATTTGCCATATGTTTCACTGATAAGAGTGGTGTCATTGAATAATTAGAGGAAGTTAGCAGTAGTGGGCTCCCACTAAAACATTACCAGAAGAGGTTTAAGGTGCTCTGAAATAGAAAGTAAAAACTCTTCTAGTACCTCCACTACTACACCTGAGCTGGGAATTTTATCCAGGCCCCTCATACATGGAGAACATATGTTCTGCTGATAGGTTGCATCCCTATTTCTTTTGTTCTGACGATAATGGGGGAAGGGGAAAGTAGGACATCAAATGCACTGTTGCTTCCTATAAAAAGAGGAGATGGTTGCTCATATTAGAAATTGCTCATATGAGAGGTGTGTTCACCTCTCCTGTGCCCCAGTATGTGTTAGGAAAGGAAAGCATTCAGTGACTCTTCACAGACCCAGACTTCAGGCTTTAAAAATAGTTGCTGTCTTTGCCAGATCGTCTACAGCATGTAGCATTGGCTGATTTCTTTCCTATGTGCTGGAGCTCTTTCATCTTTTTCATTGGTTGGTCACAAATGATTAAAGTACAAGTGAATCTCAGAAGGCTGAGCACCAAAGAACCTTTCCAAAGTGGAAAGGAAGCAAACACACCTCTTGTTGGAGTAGTGATGTACTTAGCACCCTCTTACCAGGCAAAATTAGTATTTATAGCAGGTAAGCCGGTGATAGGCTTAGCCTAATAGTGCAGGGTCTTTGGAATATTAACATCTGTGTAAAATTTTCTGAGCAGCAAACCTCTATGGATGATCAAAGGAATTCTGTTGGAATACTCATCTGCCTACAGATTGTTGGGATCAAAGGAATTCTGTTGGAATACTCATCTGCCTACAGATTGTTGGGATACCCTCTGCTCAACACAATTGTAGGATTTATACATAAAAATCAACTTTTGTTTATAGGGTTTCTAGTCAGATGTGGTTGTGTCTTGAAGTATTAAATCCACTTGAAGGACTGTATTGGTTTCAGACATCAGGAAATTATGTATTGTTATGTTAAAAAAAGAAGTAAAAGGAAGAGAAATTGTGAATGAGGAATTGACAAGAGATGATACCGAGTCTGGCAGGGAGTGAAGAAAACTGTAATGTGTTATACATTAGGACTCTCCCTTAGTTTGTGGGTTTGGACATGTTCTTCCTGTTGGAAAAACAAAAGCAACAATATGGGAGAAAATCAGAAATGTGAAAGGACAAGGCTACAGTAGCCCTGAGAAACATGGGAGGAAAACTAGGCTATCACTTAAGGAAAGGGAAGGAATTGTGTGCCAAATCCTGAGCAGCCAAAAGGATAAGTAGTTAAAAAGAAAAGCTACTATGTCAATGGAAGTGTTTTTTTGTCTGTCATGGGGCTGGAACTATGGACATGAGTGCTGTCTTTGAGGTCTTCAGCTCAAGGTGAGAACACTACTATATGAGCCTTAGCTTCCCTTGTGGATTTTGAAATAACAGTGTTGTGGACTCTCCTCTATCAATTGAACTCTGTTTGTTTCCATGTTTCCATGTGTGCCTTTGTGTTGGTTTTTAGAGAGAGTCTACTTATATATGTAGCAAGCTTTTGTTTTGGCCTTAAATTTTCTATGGGCCAGCATGGCAGAGCAGTCCCTTCCTCCTGAGCATTAGCATTTTATTACATTAATTGTATTGAATTTTTTTAGATAAACTGAAAATTCCCTTAATTAAGTTGCATCTATTTTGTTAGAGAAGATTAATTTGGGTTTAATTGTTGTGTGAGTGCCAGTCCTGGAAATAGAGCTCAGGGCCTTGACACTGTCCATGAGCCTGAAAAAAGATTCATTTTTAGATCCCCTACTAGCTAGCATAACAGGACCATGGCATTTATCAGGCTCTTCATTGAGAAAGCATCCTTGCAAACACTGTTTCTAGCCAGACTAGCTTCAAAGTATGAGCTCAAATTTTGAATGAGTCATATTATTTGAGCCAGGAGCACGTACCTTACTTGCATTTACATTTTTAAGAGAAATAATAGAAATATGGAATGAAACCTAGATTTGAAATCAAGAACATCAATTATGGATTTATAGCCAGTATGTGTTCCCTTTTCCTTTGGGTTGATGATACATTAGTATAGCCACTGTGGTCTTGTAATTTGAAGCAATGTGATTGTCCTAAAGTATGTTTCTTACCAGTGAATAGTAAATAAAATGGAATGTTGAAAAGCCATTGTTTATATATAAATTACAGTTGAGTCACCTACTTGCATTTGTTTTCAGGACACATAATCTTTTTTTTTTAATGTTTGCATGTACTAGGCCTGGTCTCTGTCCCTGAGCCTGGCTGTATTGAAAGCTTGAGCCACAGCAACAGTTATCGCTTTTTCTGAATAGCTTATTGGAGACAAGATGTCACAGACTTTCTTATTTGGATTTTCTGTAAACTACAAGTTTGGATCTTAGCCTTCTGAGTAGCTAGGATAACATATGTGAGCTACTGTTGCCCAGCTAGCATATCTTCTGAATAGAAATACCTATCAATTTATGTATCTATGTATCTACCTATCTATGTATGAATGTGTCTATGTATCTATCTATATCTGAGAGTTTAATTTTCTCATGGAAACTAAATATACAGTGAATAATTTTACTCTTTTTCTATACATTTCAGCTACAGTGAGAGAGAGGGTTGCTTAGTTAGGGTTTCACACAGGTTATGAAAGTGGGTTTTTATTGTGCGTATATGAATTTTTCTTCTTTAATGGCCGAGAAGAGTTTGCTTTTACACCAGGGAATGAATGAAAGAGATTGACATATAATTACATATTCCTTACTGTTGCTGTAATCAGAAGGTCATTATAAAGTGACACAGGTGACAACCCAAAAATACAGAAAGCGTTTATACTTCTTAGATATTTGTAATTGTTACCATTTAAGATATAATGAACACTTACAGAAATCCCTATAGTAATGGGCTCAGGTTGAGCCCAAATCATGATCCTTTAAATGATTTATGAATATGATTGGTGGTTGTACTTTATGCCTTGTCGTACTTTATGGGCTCAGGTTGAGCCCAAATCATGATCCTTTTAATGATTTATGAATATGATTGGTGGTTGTACTTTATGCCTTGTCGTAGGTGCTGTGACCACTCAACAAAAAGGTCATGGATGAATATGGATTTGAGATGCAGTCACAAGAACCAAACTCACCCATTGCAACAATGAGAAGTACAAGTTGTCATGTCGAAAACGAACTTTAAAACTTTGGTGGTTTTGCAGGGGGAGGATGAGAAGGGGAAACAAAGGAGGAGGCTACAATGCTTGATAAGAAATGTACTCATTATCTTGCCTATGTAATTGTAACCCCTCTGTACAGTATTTTCACAATAAAAAATAAATTAAAAAAAAGAACCAAACTCATTCTGTCCAGCAATAGTATAAGTGTGTCTTACCATGTCCTATTGGAGTTGTTTATTAAGAGAAGAAATGTCCTGATCTAAGATTTATTGGCCTTATTATTCTGCCAGATTCTTATAGTTAATTCATTGATCTTTTACTCTGGTCACTTGGTTTCTCTAATTATCCCGGTTACACACTTCCATCCTAGTAGCTATCACAATCAAAGTGTTTCTAGTTGAATGTGCTGGATGTGTCTATTAGTGTATTACCACAGTTCTTTACCAGCAGCGCTGGTAGTATTTGACTTCAGGATTCTGGAGTTTCTTCCATAAGGGCAAACTCAGGGTTTCTGTCTGGCTTCCTTTAGATTCTCCTCACTATGCAGATTTGGGGCCACATTAAATTCCTTTGGTTGTAAGGTTTCAGTCCTTCTTTGCTTTCCATTTATCCACCAGATTTTTGCTCCTTGTACATTGCACAGGATTCCCTCAGGCAACAGTGAAAGGAGTTTTCTCATGTATTGTATTTTCCATGCTGTGTCCTCCATCACATCTGGACTCCAGCCAGAAAACTATTCCCTCTAAGAATTGGTATGGTTATCTTTAGAAATCCAGGCTATTGTTCTAGCTTTAGAATTTATCCTCTTAATTACATTTCCAGTTCTTTTGTATGCACACACACACACACACACACACACATACACACACACACACACACACACACACACATGTGCTCACAGAATAATCTCACATATACAGTCAAATGTCATTTTTACAATATCAGGAAGTAGGAGTTTCTACCATGAGAGGTACCATGTGGTACCTACCTAATTAGTGAAATATAAAAGGCCATTCTCAGTGTTTCCAGTCCATGAATGTCACTGAAATTGCACTGAAGTTTAGCCCTTTTGAGTTGTAAAAGAACATTTAAGTCTGATACTAAAGATCCTGTGGGCATAGGTTAGGAAGTGCAACAAGGTTAGGAAGTGCAACAACCTTCTGCAGTACAGTTTCTCTTCTGAGTTGACAAAAGTTACAAACACAAATTGCCTGACACCTGATAAACATGGAGAAAGACCTCAGTTCACAGGTGTCTCCTAACTGCAATGCAAGCTACTCAGGATGTTGAGATCTCAGGATTCTGATTCCAAGCCATTCTGGGCAGGAAAGATAGAGAGTTAAGCTGGAGCCAAAGTCCTCTCAGAGACATTGTCAAGTCGTTAATTTTAGCCCCAGGAAAGGCAAGACAACATAGGAAAAAGAAAAGGGAAATTACAAAAGACAGTTTTAGGAGGTAGTAGCATTGGTAGAGGTACAGGAAGACTTTCTGGGGAAAGCCATCTTAGCTAGCTCTAGTGCTACACACATGTAATTGGGGTCCTCAGAAGACTGAAGTGGGAGTATCTTACGTTTGAAAGCACCCCGGCTATATAGTGAGACCTTGTCTTAAACATGATTAAGGAATCCAGGCACTGTTGGCTCCTGCCCAATCTAAGCTAATGAGGAGGCTGAGATCTAAGGATTGTGTTTCAAAGGCAGCCAGGGCAAGAATGCTGGTGAGACTCTTATCTCCAATGACTTACCAAAAAGTGCCTGGAGTGGAGCTGTGGGTCAAGTGGTAGAGCACTAGCCCTGAGCAAAAACTCTCAGAGATAGTATCCAGGTCCTGAGCCCCATTCCCAGGACAGGTTCCTAAAAAAACAAGAAAATTAAGCACACAAAATTCAAGTCATCCTTTCATGAAGATATTATTCTTTGTCCTACATCATTTTTAGAACTCTTATTATTAAAAAAGTTAGCTTACCACACATGCTTCTATTTGTTTTGTATTCTCAGCTGTATTCAACTTGTCTGAAGTATGTTTATCCTGAGATTCGGTTGCATTTCTGATGTATGTCTACCTTGAATTTCTGCTGTCTTTGTCTCTGAATTTTACTTACGTTTTCTTTTTGGTCTATAACCCCTAACTGTTGCATGCACCTGTGTGTGTGTGTGTGTGTGTGTGTGTGTGTGTGTGTGTGTGTGTATATGCGTGCTTGCATGCATGTATGTACATGTGCTAGAGGTTGATCTCTGAGAGTGGGTGCTGTCCCAGAGTGTTTTCTTTTCCTGTCATTGTATTCTTTTGCTTAAGTTTAACTCTCTTGCAAATGAGCCACAGTTTCATATTCTGTTTCTTTTGGATAATATATTGGAGAAAGAGTCTTACAGACTTTCTTTTCCTGGACTGGTTTAAAATCCCCATCCTTAGAACTCAGCTTTCTTACTGCATGTAGGCATGCACCACCACCTGGGATTTGCTAGCTGTTGTACATTTTTGTAAGAAATTGCTTACTTTTCATACAATAGGTTGTGAAATGAATCACATTTTGATTCTGATACTAATTGTGTTTAAAAATGTAGCTTGCAAGCCATGCACGCACTGGTAGATCATGTCTCTGATCGTAGTTACTCAGGAGCTGAGATCTGAGGATGTTGCTTTGAAACCAACTATGGCCAGCAAATTCAGGGAACTCTTCTCTCCAATTAAGGACCAAAGAGCAGGAAGTGGGGATGAGGCATAAATTTTAGGGCACTCGTCTTGTCCAAAATGTTATGTGATATTTTCTCTCATATGTGGATGCTGCCTCCTAAAGTTCAGTGGTACATGATAACTTCTACAGGGCTCTGTGTGTTTACTCATGAGCAGACACAACAGACAGACTCAAAGAGTATACTCTTCCTTGAGGAACCCAAAAGTGTACATCTTAATTACTATTTATGAAAATGATTTCCATCAAATGCAATTCATTTTATTGGTGATATTTCTTTTTCTGTTTTCCTGATAGATTGGTTGTACTTTTAGGGTGGGCAAACAGAAGGTGGACAAATGTAGATGTGATATTCAGTATACCTTACAGGAACAGTGTAATAAGCAACTTGTGGGTAAGTGTGGCAGGCAAGATGAAACTGGGAGGAAAAAAGGAAGGAGATACATTATCTAGAGTATTATACTCATAACCAGACTCATGGATGGAACTGTGACACCTCTCCACAACTTTTTAATACTAACAATAAAATCATATTTTTTGGTGTGGGGGGGGATATTATCCGGTCATGGGGTCTGAACTCTGGGCCTGGGCACTTTCCCTCAGCTCTTCAGCTCAAGGCTAATACTTTACCACTTGAGTCAAAGTGCCACTTCCAGCGTTTTTCTTTTTGCTTATGTGGTGCTGAGGAATCAAACCCAGGGCCTCGTGCATGCAAGGCAAGTGCTCTACCACAGAGCCACCTTCCCAGCGCCTGAAATCATATTTTTTAAAGGTTTCACAAGAGAATCAATTCTCGATTCCAGGCCCACAAAGAAAAAAGGTAGTGTGTGAAGAGATGAGGTAAGAAGGGAAAGAGGAACTGAATAGAAAAGCAAGAAGGAGAGGACAAAACTGAGAGAGTAAGAGAGGAAGTAAGAAATGGAGTGAGGGAAGGAGGAAAAGGATAAGGATAATAGGACTTGGAGGTATATTACTGAGTGTAAAAGGTTTTGCACATATATGGTATATATATATATATATATATGCACATCTGAGAGATACTAAGAAAAGGACACAATAACAGAAGGAAATGGGACTCATCTCAATGGCAGCAATGGGAGAGCATGAATGAGCAGGAAAGAGGGAACAGCTGAGAGCAAAAGGAAAGAAATGTACATATCACCTGATGTGGAAGAAATAACTGTATTGTCAAAGCTCATATTAGAACTCATAAACTCTATAGAACACGATAAAGATAATTTGCCTCATGAAAGTTTAATGTGTTTGTGACTTTCACTAAGCATCACTATCTCACAATACTGTGAAATTTATGTAATCACTTAATCACAATTTAAAAATACTAAAATAAACAACAACTAATAATATCACTTGTTGTAGGGCCTAAGATTTTGGGATTATTGCTTGTCTGATTGCTACATTTTACAGCATGTTTGTAAGAAGGAAGGTTTCAGTATATTCTTACCTGACAGTCTTGGTTCTTTGTAAAGAAAGATGTCAAGAGGTTTAACTTTTACTGCTGTTTTGCTTATAATGTTGGCTTTGCAATTGCTACAAATAATGAAGCAATTTTAATTAGACGATTTTAAAATAGTTCCAAGATTCCAAAACCTAGCTCACCTAGCTCCAAAATAAGCAGTTATTTAAAACTAGGATTAAGAATTGGAGATACTCAGCTGGGCACTGTTGGATCAGGCCTGTAATACTCAGGAGGTTGAGTGGAGGATCAGGGTATAAGGCAAAAGTAATGAAAATAAAGTATATCTCTTGTTTACTATTTCCCAATTTAGCAATACAATAAATTTATGTGATATGCTGGGACAATTTTTTCTCAAAGATCTATTATTTAGTTTTTTGTGAATCAGGTTAGAGATTGTGTTTGTGAAAAAGATGTAAGAAAATAGCAGTACTTCATGTATATAAATGTAATGATTCTAATTTATTTCCCAGCTCTGTAGTGGATGATGCGTGCAAACTAGATCATGGTGATTCCATTAGATTGAACACGGACATGGAACCAGAAGCCAGTTCTTGTAAAGTAGATGACACTTGCCCTGAAGTCATGAAGATGTCCACTTTAAAATCTGATGGTGGAGTAGATGACTTAGGTAAAGAGGAAAACTTCAGCATGTTGTATATGCTGACCCAAATTACTCATCTTAATTCCTTAAATGGTTGAACCTTAGCTTTCCTAGACCACAATAATTAATATTTTCTTTGGAGACATCTTTTAAGATTTATTTGCAATGTATGGTAAAAGTATTACAGATGACAGTGTTGAAATGAAGGTTCAAATGAATTTCTTGTCTTATTCCCTGACCGGTGGCCATGCAGATATGGTAGAAAGTGCCACCTGAGAGTAATCTTGGAGTGGAACTAGTGTATCAAAGCAAAAGAATTTGTGTTCCCAGGGAAAAGATAATGAATATGCCTGTCAGGGACTCCAGGCAAGAAGAAGTCTTAAGTAAGAAGAAGGCATGTGGTGGGAAACATGTCTGTAAGTTTTGGGGATAAAGAGCTACTCGAATTTTGTATTTTGGACAGTAAGTTTTACTATGAAGGCACTCCGCTAACTGAATGTTTCCTCCATTTTATTATTATATTTCAGGCAGAACTAACATTTTTGTCCAAGGACAGCCTCAGCTTATATTGCTGCTAACTGTACCCTCTTGCGTAGCTCGAATCACACATCCAGATTGTTGTTGTCTCAGATTGTATTACTCCTAAATATAGTCTACTGAGAAAGTAGCTGGGGCACACACACAGGCTGTCTGCATTTTTTCCAAGGGCTGTTCTCTTCTTTAATGGCTGGATTATACACATGGTAACTAATGCAAGCAGTATTTGAATGAAGTAAGGAACACTGTTTCAGTAATTATTATGGTCTCTTTTTTCAAAGAAGGCATCCTTGTCTTTTAAGTCAGCAAGAAATCCTTAGATTGTTGATTCTTTCCTTCTTGCTTTCTTTCATGAACTCTTTCTTTCTGTTCTTCTTTTTGCCTTTATTCTTCTCGCCATTGTTACTTATTTTCTTCCTTCCTGTTTTCATTCTTTGTTTTCTTGTTTCCTCCCTGCTTCTCTTTCTTTGTTCCTTTCTTCCTTTCTTCTTTCCCTCCCTTCTTCCTTTGTTCCATATTTCCTCCTCTCTGTCTCATTTTCTTTCTGTCTTTCCCTTTCTTCCCCTTGGGGTTTACATTCAGTGGTGGAATTCTGTGCTTTACCTTTGTGTTTTCAGGACTGGAGGTCTATCACTTGAGCAACAGCATCTCTTACAGCTTGAGGTTCTGATGTTTAACTGTAGACAAGAGTGACACATGCTTTTCTTCCCAGTCTGGCTTTGAACCTCAGATCTTCACATCTCAGCCTCCACAGAAGTTAAGGTTACACATATGAGCCCTCCTTTGCTACATGGGTGCTTTGAAAGTTTATGGAAGGGGTTTGTGGGGTACACCTTCATTCATAGCACTTTGGGAAACTGAGACAGGAGGATTTCAGCCAGCCTGGGCTAGCAAGATTCTGTATAAAAAATCAAAGTATGAATTACAGCAGAGTCTCAGAAATTAACAATTCATCTCAGTAATATTTTTGTGCATTTACTTAATTTTGTACTTAGGTTTTGCTGAAATTACTGGTGAAGGATATATAGATGTGATTGCAGGAGAGGAAGATGCCGCAGCTGTAGCATCAGCATCTTCTGCTATACATGAACAGCAAGTGGGTGACATGAGGTGAAAGCCTTGAGGCCAATCACATGGGCAGCAGTTTATGGTAAGTCGCATAGAATTTGGGGAATTGAGTCTCTGATTATTGAAAAAACTGGCATCTGTGCTATTGAGAGTTTAGCAGTGGGAAATGAATTTGTGTTGGTTTAAGGAGAGGTGAGGAACTCTCAGATGGGTTTTCTTTTTTCCCTACGGATTTTGCCCTGAGTTTCCTGGGTGGCTAATGTTATATTAGAAAGAGACAGACTATGCTGATTCATGACTGGTGACTTGACCCCTTTAGGAGATTACTGAGTTTGGAAGCAAGGCATTTTCTGGTCTCGATATGAATGTGCCCATAAGATAGTCCCTAAGGGGTATGGAGGTTCCTCAAAACACGACATATAGCGCTCCCCAATGACCCAGCAAACTTACTTTTGGGCATTTATCCAGAGGATCACAAACAAAGCCTTACTAAAGCTACCAGGACAACTACTTTTATCGCAGCCTTCTTTACTATAGCTAAGATATGGAACCAACCCAGATGCCCCTCAGTAGATGAATGGATCAAGAAAATGTGGTATATATACACAATCAAATTCAATGCCTCCATTGGAAAGAATGACATTGCCCCATTTGTCAGGAAATGAAAAGACTTGGAAAAAATTATATTAAGTGAAGTAAGCCAAGCCCAAAGAAACATAGATCCCATGGTTTCCCTTATTTGGAATAACTAGTATATATCTGAGTCAAGTAGAAAAGGTCAGATAAGTTGAGGTTAGGGAAATGAGCCCTAAAGTATGTATTCAAATGCTTTTTTTCTTTCATGCAATTGTTTCTAACACATTTATAAGATTATTTCTTTGTTGCTTTGTATATCTGTTCCCCATGGCATAACCCCTGCTTTCACTGTATTTGATGTTGGTATAATTTGTGGAGGGGAAGGGAAAAAACAAATTGTTTAAATAGGAATACAGGTGGATCCATTGCAACAATGAGATGTACAAGTTGTTATGTCAAAAATGAACTTTACAACTTTGGTTGGGGGCTGGAGAGGAGGTTGGGTGGGGGAGTGGGAGGTAGGGCAGATGGGAAGGGAAGGGGGGGGAAAGGAGGAGGCTACAATGCTTGATAAGAAATGTACTCATTATCTTGCCCATGTAATTGTAACCCTCAGTACAGTATTTTCACAATTAAAAAAAATAAAAATAAAAATAAATTCTGAAAAAAAATACAAAGGGACACTGCCAAATGAAGCATCTAATAGAATTGATTTTAAAAAGCATATTCTGACCTGAGAAGGATCTTCTGGTTCATGATACTCCAATCTACATCTGCTAATAGGCTTTTATTTTATTTTCCAGTGTCACACACACACACACACAATTTCTTCACTCTCATTTTCAAGGCTGACATCCAACCATAAATACAGATTGAGTTTTGAAGCCTCTTATGCCTTCCTATCACCTCTACATATTCCCTTGGCTTTTAGTCTAATATTAAGGTATTGTGGAGAATAAATTTTTGTATGTGTAAGGATGTTTTCAAAGTTTTCTTTGAATTTCATTTTTAATAAAAAATATTCAGATGAAAATTTAACATGAGATATTTAAAAAGTACGAAAACATTAATATGGTGACATTCATTAAACAGAAAGATAACAGAACATTTTACATGCTTCCTGTTTCTCAGCCTCACTGGAGTCATAATTGTGTTGCTTTGAGCTTGTGGAATTGCAGAATGAAAAGAAAGAAAACTTTGGACAAGTAAATAATAAAAAATTGCCTCAAAGAAAAATGAAATTTTTCCAGATTACTAGAATGTTGGGATTATAGCCTGGTTTTTGTTTTAAATTTGTTGGCTAAGTTAAAGAAGTTATTTCCATTAAAAATTTCCAAGAGTAGAAGATCTTAGCATGGCAAGTTATGATTTCACTGATATTTCCTATTAGATATTTTATGTACTTTTGCACACGTTACTTAAAATATCAATTATTTAAGAAACGTAAATGTATGCATTGTTGGAAATGTGTGTTTTAGAATGACATGCAAAAAGAGAATTTTTTTATTTCATCAAATTTAGTATGATTCTCAGGGAATTAGGCTTCATAGGTGATGACCACCACTTGAGCCACACTCAATTCTGTTTAGCTTCCAGCTAACACTGTTATTCTCATACTATAAAGAGCTAAATACAAATCCCCTGTGACTTTTTAAAATACTTAATCAATTGAGATTTATCATGTTTGTATATACTAAGTTCATTTTTAAATATTTTATATGAATATTTATCTTAGTGAGCTACAAACCCTAGAGTTTTTTTATGACCTGGCATCCTATCATGAATGAGGAATATAGTTGGTCAGTCTTCCATCATGTGAAATGTAATTTTTTTTGTCAGTAATGGGGCTTGAACTCTGGGCAGGGAGCTGTCCCTGAGCTCTTCAGCTCAAGGGTATGGTCTACCAGTTGCCCTACAACAACACTTCTGGCTTTCTCTGTTTATGTGGTGCTGAGGAATCAAATCCAGGGCCTCATGCCTGCAAATTAATGACTCTACCACTAAGCCACCTTCCCAGCCCCTGAAAAGTAAAATCTTAAATGATAATTAATTCACTTTGGCTCATGGTGTTTGAGGTTTCAGTCTACCACCACATTACTGCCTAGGGATCTGGGTTAAGAAGAATGTGGTGGAAATGTACGTATCTCAGATGATGAGGTGAGGGCACCTGTTCACCATATTTCAGTTCTAAACAGAGAGAGACAGAAAATGGAAATGGAGGCCGTTGAGAAGTCCATCTTTACTGGGTACTGGTGGCTGAGGCCTATAATCCTAATGACTTAGGAAGCTGAGATCTGAAGTTCATGTACAAATACAGCCCAGGGAGAAGGGACCATGAGACTCTTAACTCCAGTTAACCAGAAAAATTGGGAAGCAGTGCTGTGGATAAAGTAGCTTCGTGCACCAAAAGTCAGGGCTAGCACCTGGCCCCAAAGGTCAACTGCCAGATGTAGTGAAAAAAATAATAAGTAAATCAGGATCTTTTCCCAGAAATTTATTTATTTATTTATTTACTTATTTATTTATCAGTGAATTAGTTCATTCATGAAGACATCCATTATGATTCAACCAATCATCACTCAGTGTTCTGACCTATCACAAAGAGACCAGACAGAAGAACTTTAGGGATGCTTGGCACAGAGACCAATTCATTTTGTGTTCTTTTAATATCTTTGTCTGGCTGTGATACTCTCATACTGTTGGCATTACACAGTAAGCCTATCACAGTCATGGTTTCCTATCCACTTAGCAGTAGCATGCTCAGCCAAGCTTAACAAATACATACTGTTTCAATGAAGCAAGGCAAACAGTAACAGTAACCTCCCCTGCCATAAAGATACATTATGTGTAATATAAATGATAATGGGAAATTAGATTTTATGAAAGCAGTATGTTCTTTGTAGGTACTAGTTAGTGTTATGGGAAAATGAATCAAGTATTAAAAATTAAGTGGGGGAGTGTAGTTGTGGAGATGGGAGGGGAGGGATGGTAGGGGAAAAACAAAGGAGGAGGCAACAATGCTTGACTTTGCTCATGTAATTGTAACCCCTCTGTATGGTATTTTCACAATAAAAATTTTTAAAAATAAAAATTAAGAGCCAATGGGGCTAGGAAGTTGGCTCAGTGGTAGAGCACTTGTCTTGCATGCCTGAGGCCCTGGGTTTGATTCCTCAGAATCACATAAGCAAAAAGAAAAAAAATGGAAGTGGCGCTGTGGCTCAAGTGGTAGAGTGCTAGCCTTGAGCTGAAGAGCTGAGGGACAGCGCCCAGGCCCAGAGTTCAGGCCCCACGACCAGACCCCCCCCAAAAAATTTAAGAGCCAATAAATAAGAACCTAACAATTCAGTGAGATTAATGTCACCTTTCCATGAGGTTTCAGTTTACCATTCCATTAGGTTTCAGTTTAAGGATGTTCATCTGTAATGCTCCTGTGGTATAAGTTAATGAGTGGTTGTGGAGTACTGAGCTTTTTGCATCCTGACCTTCTAAGGGCTTTTCTCAGTAATGGTCTCCTGGGAACCTTGTACTATCTGTACCAAGGGTCTAGTATACTAGCAATGATGCAGTCTTTCATCCTCTTCAAATTTTTGGAAAAGTTTGATAAGAATTGGTTTTAATTCTTCAAATGTTGGTGTGAATTCCATAGTGAAACATTTGGTCTTTGTTTCAGAGGTAAATGTTGACAGACTCATCTCTTCAGACAGACAGTCTTTTCAGATATCTGAAAAGATCTGTAATAAACTAGAGAAGCTAGACAACAGGATCATTTCATTTCTTCAATTTCAGTTGGAATATGTAGACCCTACATTAAAACAAACAGATAGAAATACATTTTAAACAATCAAGCAATCTAAAAGATAATTGGTTAAAAGAATGTCCAATGTTAGCTCCTTCTGGTACAAAGGAATTGCTTGAAATAAAATAGGAGTTTCTTTTGGTTTATCTTTGGTTTTTGTTTGTTTGTGAGTTGTTGGAGTTGAACACAGGCCTATGTGCCCTCCCTGGTCACTTTTGGTTAGGGCTTGAGCTCTATCACATTAGTCACAGGTCTTCTTCCAGATTTTTAGTGGTTATTGGAGATAACAATCTCTGTAGAGATTTTTCTGCCTACACTCACTTTGAACATCCATCCTCACATCTCACCTCTGGAGAAGTTTGATTTTTCAGGCATGAGCCACTGGTGTTTATCTTGTAGAAATCAAAGCAATACACAGGAGATGATAAAGATTTAAAATCTTAGGTGTTTTAAGTTTTTATTGCTTTGGTGCGTTTTTTTTTTCCTTCTGTTTTCCCAGTACTCTGGCTTGTACTTCGTAGGTCATTCACAAGCTTACTACCATTACTCAGATTCACTAGATCCTCACTTTAAGCTCAATATATTTTAAGTTTCCTTGTTGTTGTTGTTTTGTCAATCCTGGTCTATAAGTTCAGGGACATTGGCTGTCTCTGTGCTTTTTGTACTGATCGCTGTCTCTCTACCATAAGAGCCACAGCACTACTTCTGGCTCTTTTGTTGGTTCATTGAGATAAGTCTCCTGGACTTTCCTTATCAGCCTGGCTTTGTGCCATGATCCTGAGATATCAGACTACTGGGAGCTATGATGACATTGCTGAGCCACCATCACCAAATAAATGGGAGAAGGTCACAAAATTTTCTTCCTAGGATGGTTTGGAATCTCTTATTTTCTGATATCATTCTTCTAAGTAACTAGGATTATAGGATGGAGCCCTCAAAGCCTGCTCAAAATCAGCTTTCTAAAAATGAAATTCATTGATGGTTTTCTCATTCTGCTCAATTCTAACTTTATTTCCATTCTGTAAAGAGACATTTACTTTAAAAAAAATAAGTAGTGGATTACTGGCTTCTATCACTAAATACATTTGTGACATTTATGAAAATATTGATTAAACCTTACCTGTCAATTCATTTTCATAAAAGATGAGGCTATCCTGGGCTTGAACTCAGGGCTGGGCATTGCATATAAGCTGTTCTGCTTAAAGCTAATATTCTATTTTGAGCCATAGTTACACTTAAAGCTTTCTTAGTAGTTAATTAGACATATGAGTCCCTTGGTTGTCTTGGAACTACATTCTCTAATCTCAGACTCTTGTGTAGCTAGTCTTATAGGTGTTAGCCACTGTTGCCAGTGTTTTCACCTATAAATTCTTATTATTTCTTGAGTTATTGAAGTTCTGTCTTTAAAGTTGTTGTGTCTACTTTTACTTAAAGTATTTTATCCAAGTATGCTCATTTTCTTCTTGTAGTTTCATAGTGTTAGGTTTACATTATTGTCTTTAAACTATTTTAACTGATTTGTTTACATGTTAGAGAAATTTTTTAATGCTTTCCATGTGCACAAAGTGATTTTTTTCACTACTTATTGAAGATAGTGTCTTTTCTTCAACAGTTTCTGTCAACTTTGTGGATAATCCAGTAGCTATAATTATGTGTGTGCTTATTTCTGGATTCAGTCCTATATCCTGTAGTTCTATATGTATTTTTTTTTGTCAGTCATGGGGCTTGAACTCTGGGCCTGGGCACTATCCCTCAGCTCTTCAGCTCATGGTGAGCACTCTACCGCTTGAGCCACAGCATCACTTCTGGTTTTCTAGTGGTTTATTGGAGATAAGAGTCTCATGGACTTTCCTGCCTGGGCTGCCTCTGAACCGTGATCCTCAGATCACGGTTAGGATTACAGGAGTGAGCCACTGGCACCAGGCAGTATGTATTTTTAATGCCTTACAGTACTTGTTTTATTACTCTGAATTGTAAGTAAGAATTTAAGTCAAGTATTTGAATACCCCCAAGATTGTTGTTTTCACTAAGACATTGCTTTAGTTAAGGTCAATATGACCATTACATTTCTGTGAGGAATGTTATTGGATTGTTAATGAAGATTGAGTTGAACCAAAGATAAATTTTAGAAATGACTATTTGTAATATTATTTTTTGTAGCTATCATTTTTCTTGCTTTACATACTTTATCTCTTCTTTTGAGACAATGTAATTGTGGAATAATGAAAAGTAGTACTTAATGGTCTTATTTTTCACCAAGTCTTGGTTTGCCTGTTTTCTTTTTTCTCTACGTTTTTATTGTAAAAAATGTACAGAGGAATTACAGTTACATGAGCAAGGTAATGAGTACATTTCCTATTGAGCATCATTGCCTCCTCCTTTGTTTTCACCCTGCCATCTCTTCCCTCCCACCTCCACAACTCCCACCCTCCACAAGTTGTAAAGTTCCTTTTCAAGCAATTGTTACAGTGGTTCACCCTGTATCCTTATTTAAGCATTTTGTTTTTTTCCTTTCCCTCCCCGAATTAGAGAAGTGTATATACAAAATGCAGGGCACTGCCATCAAATACAGTGAAAATAGGGGTTATATCATGGGGAAGGAACATACAAAGCAACAAAAAAAAATCACATGGTACATTATAAATACGTTAGAAACAATAGCAAGAAAGAAAAAAAGGTATTTGTGTCTCTATCTTAGGGTTCATTTCGCTTAACATCATCTTATATGGTCATATGTATTCTTCCTTCATTGCTTCCTTTCTTCCATCCTTTCTTCTTCTTCTCTCCTTCCTCCTTTTCTTTCATTCATTCCTTTCTTTTCTTGTTTTGTTAGTTCCTTCCCTCTCTCCTTCATTTATTCCTCATCATTTTCTTATCCTTGCTTCATTTTGTTGTCTCTTCTTTTTTTCTTTGGTGTATTCTTTTATATATACATTATTTTCATCTCTACAATGCTTTTAAAAATAAAGGGATGAATTGAGAAGAGTGAATTTTTGGATGGGTTTGTCTAACCTGTAACCTTGCATTCTGATGTTTTAAACACAAATTTCCAGGACTGGAAATCTTCTGGTGGTGTGTTCTGGAACAGTTACAAACAAAGTTTGGGGGAAAAAAATTAAAAAAAAAAACAAAAACTCCTAAGTCTACTTTGTGTACTTGAATAAGAAGTGAGAAACCTTCTTAAGGGATGAATGAGATAAAAATGGGCAAAGAAGAAGTATAAATCCCGGTGAGAAAGAGTTCCTCTGTGCTGTAAGAAAACCCTAGTATTCCACATTACTTCCTCTAAGCCCTAGGATTTTTGCATTTTGGGTACAACTGTTCCACTTTCATTTACTGCTTAAAACAATTGACCCAAGTATTATCCCTAACTAGAAATAATACTGCTCTCCTAATTAGTACTGTGAGCATTAGCAGCATTGGCAGATTAGTTGCTTGTAGCTTTTTCATTGTCATTGTGTTGCTAATTGCAAATGGGTTATTTGCAATGGAGTCCCCTTGACCTTCTCCTGAAAGCTATTTTCTTATCCATATTATCAATGTACCTCTAACTCCCAGGTAGTACATTCAGTAGAGGTCTCCTTAGTTCTTTACAACCTCTACCACTAGATAGTTTTATGGAATTGAATTTTATTTTTTGAAAATCCCAGCCTTAGAGTACAGTTATCCACTTTTCATCCTCTAGTTCCTCCTACTCTGTCTATTCCATTCCTCTTCCAGCCTTCCTTACTTGGAAATAGTTTTTATAATTAACAGATCCTTTCTTCTTAGGGATTTCATTTAATCTACAACTAAAGTTGTGTGAATTCCAAAAGGAATCTTTCTTCCTCTCAAGTTCTTCTTGAAGATAATGTGTTCTCAGAATAGATGACAAAGTCTCTTTAGGCCTCCAAATGTCATTTTAAAATGGTGTCAGCACTGAAGCACATTACTGTATGCAAAGTGAACAAAACTTTCCCATTTCCCCCCAATGGCCATGAAAAGCTTTTATGTTTAATATTCTGGTGAGTTTGCCTCTCATAATTTCTTCATATTAGACTAAGTCAAAATAAATGTGTAATAAAGACAAGTACCAATTATTACTAGTCTGTTTCCCCACATGTTAATAGCGGCTTTATTTTATTCATCCTTTTTTATCCCAATAATGCTTATCTTTCCCCTCCTCTTTCTCTTGTTCTTCTCTGTATCTCTCCTTTCCTCTATCCCTTTCTTTGCCTGGCCCTCTGTGTATCTGTCCATTTGCCTGTCTGTCTCTTTTGCTCTCTTATTTTGTGTTTTTGTCTTTCACTCTTTTTCTTCTTCCTACTTTCATGTTCATCTTTCCTTTTTCCTCCATTAATTCCTTCCTTTTATGACATAATATCTTGAATAGATATTTGAACTCATAGTAATGAATCATTGGCTCTTTGTATTAGAATTTTGGTTCTGGTATCTGAAGTGTGCAAACCCATTTGGAACTATGCAAGCTGTGAATTCAGCACATGACAGAATACCAGGATAAAAACCAAATATAAATGCCCCTTTACTTGAACAGCTCAAGACTGACTTTTGGCAAAAAGTACAAGGGCCAACAATATGGGACAAATCTAGTTTTTCACAGAGATCTTGGGCTGATTTGACAGTCTGGCTCTCCATTGCAGGTTTAGAGAAATATGAAATTGCCCAATCTGCTTTGTGTATTAAACAAGGGAGTAGTAAAATCTGAGAAGAAATGAGCCCAACTTGACAAAGAGTAGCTTGGGAATCTTAGTGAAACTTTCCTTATTTCCCCAAGAAGAAATCTCCCTTCTCTCTATACTTCTCAGTAGGTTTGTATAAACCCTGTAATTTCACAGGAAGGGCTCCATACCTCATTCTGGCTGACTGGTCAAACAAGTTTACCATGCCATTTCTGTTTCTAAGTGGCTCTGAGCTATAGAAAGGTCTTGGTGTATGACTGTTTCCTTGCCATTGTCTGTCTGGTAACAGTGTGATTACAGTGGGTGGTTCTTTAAAGCAAAGTTCTTTCCCTATCACTCTTTTTCTATTTTCAGTAGTCTTAATTATCAGACAATAGGCCCACACCAGACATCCTAGTTCTCTTCTATCTACCCCACTAGTCCATAGAAGAGCTTCAGTAGTCCACAGAAGAGCTTCAGTGGTGTGGTCCTCTCCAACTGTTCTAGTTTAGAATTCCAACTATTGATTCTTCCACTTCTGGTCTCCTTTCCCTACTATTGATTTACTGACATCTGTTTTTTCCTTTCCTCTCTTCCCTCAACATGGAGTCCTTCTCTGTGATATATTCTAGCTGATTTCCCACAGGGATTCAATTTAGCCTATAGCTTGTCAATTCCACTGCAATATTCAAAGCAGCCTTTCTTCCTTCAGACTTCCAACACAGTTAAATTCAATGAATATGTGCGTGTTCATATCAGCAGGTGACCATTTCAAGTCAGGGGTGAGCACTTATGTTTTCATAATTATAATTGTTTTTTCAGTCTTCACACATACTTCTCTCTATATATTTTATTTTTTTCTATGATTAATATCATGCTTAATCTCCTTTATCTCAATCTTTCAGTTAAAGTAATTGTGGAAAACTGATGTAGTGATCTTAATCCTAATTTTTTCACCACTTGTGGACGTCTTCCTTCCTTTTTCTTTTTATTGTCCTCAATTGAGAGAAAGGAAAAAAATTAAGAAACGAGGAAAGAAAGATAAAAAGGCTCTCAAAGAGGAAAAAAAGAATTATGCATTGGTGGCTGATGCCTATAATCCTAGCTACTCAGAGGCTGAGATGTGAGGATTGTGGTTCAAAGCCAACCTGAGCAGGAAAGTCCATGAGACAACATGTCAGTTAACCACCAGAAAACCAGAAGTAGCTTGAGTGTTAGAAAGTTAGCAAATGGTGCTCAAGGACAGAGCTCAGGTCTAGATAGACTTAAAGCCCTAAGACAGGCAAAAAAATTTTTTTGAGGAGAAGATGACCTGTCTGAATGCAAACAGATTCTTATCCAGCATGTACCATGTATGTTATGGAAATTGAAAAGACTAGAAGATACTCAACTGAGGCAGTTCATTTGGTTTAAGTCCAAAGCCTCAGTTTCTGCAAGCTGCAGCCTTGCAGTACAGCCATGTTCTCTTCTTGCTTGGGTTTCCTTTTTCTGTTGTTAATTCACTGAAGTCTGGAAATTTTTCTTTAATATTCATCTGGAATTTTTCTTTGTGATTTCATGATTTTTTTTCTCTCAGTGTTTTAATTTAGCAATAGCTAAACTCTATTTTTTCATGCAGTATTCCAAGCAACCTTTCTTCCTTCAAACACCAATACATATAAGTTGAATTTAAATGTGTATATTCTCACCAACAGGTGACCCATTCAGGACATGACTTGGAATGAATATTTTCCTAATGATAACCCTTACTGACTACACGGTCCTCATTAAGAGTTTTGTCTACATAACTCAGTGTTCATTGGTGGCTCACGCCTGTAATCATAGCTACTCAGGAGGCTAAGATATGAGGATCATGGTTCAAAGCCAATCTGGGCAGAAAAGTCAGTGAGACTCTTAGCTCCAATAAATCAACAGAAAACTAAAAAGTATGCTGTGGTTCAAGTGGTAAAGCATAGCCTTGAGCTGAAGAGCTGATGGACAATGCCCAGGCCCAGAGTTCAAGCCCCACAGACAAAAAAAGAAAAAAGATGCTTGATGTTTGAAGATGTATCATGATGTAATTATGTATTTATAGAACATTTATTTAACATGGGGGATTTTCTTTCAAGTAGAAACATGGCTATCTAAGTCACCTATTCTTAATTTTCAATTTAAATGTTTATTATTTAAAATATTTACCTGTCACTTAAGAAACAAAGAACTCCCACTCATCTGGTCCAACCACTACTACATATCCCCATGCTGCTGATCACATGTATGGTGTATATGTGTACACCGTTATATGTTATAGACTGTGATAGACAATTTGCTCCAGGAAAGTTAGAATGAACTTGGGACTTTAAATGAACATCATTATTCCACAATACTGTGAAATTTGGGAAATTATGTAATCACTTAATCACAATTAAAAAAAAAAGAACCTCGGGGAAGGGAGGGAGGGAACGGATGGTAGGGGGAAAACAATGGAGGGGGTAACAATGCTCAATAGGAAGTGTACTCATTACCTTGCTCATATAACTGTAACCCTCTGTATAGTATCTTTACAATAAAAAATTAAAAAAAATATTTACCTGTCAAAGGTAAAGCTACTTCAATAATGAAGACATAAAGGAAAAAAAGGAAGGGCCTTGAAAATTTCTATCAGGCCTAGTGGGATTTGGGTGTACAGCAGAAAACACACTTGCCTAGATCCCAAAATCTTATGGGCCCATTAATTCAATTTTCACCTCCTGGAACTTAATTCCTGATAGACATATGGATGTTATTAGAGTATGAACAGCTCAGAGAACACCTTGTGATTGTTGGTCTCATTCTTACCTAACTCAGAAGCAACACATAATGATTGAGCCATGGTTATTATTAACTTGGGACAATTTAATTAAAACAACTTTCTTTAGTTTTCTTCTTGTTCTTTTTTTAATGTATAAAACAAAATCCTTAGCTATCACTTTGGAATAGATGTGACTCATCTACTTATCACACGCTGTGTGTCTTAACTTGACAACTTGACTCAGCTTGACAACAGTGTAAGAAATACTTTTGCTTGGCAGCTGAGCTTTGAAACAGAGACCTTGAATATTCTAGGCAAGATTTATTTTTAATTATATTTTTATGATAGTATCTTGTGACGTTGCCCAGGTTTATATTGAACCTCAATTCTTATCCTTATACCTCCCATTTCACTGGGATTACCAGAGGGCCCCATAATACTCAGTCTATAGAGACTCATTTTCATGTTTGATTATATTTAAAGAAATATACATTATTTCTGTCATATTAGATTTTATATGTGTACACATTTATAAACACAAATATATTTATGCATATATATACCTGCATGTATACATATATACTATTCATGGATATAATAATAAATATCACATATACATATATGTGTGTGAAATATATCCATATATATCACACATACACATATTTTGTAGATAAAATATACATGTACATGTTGATGTATGTAACACATATATATCATATATAAAGCATATATCCTTTTCTTTAAAATGCAGTTAAGAATATCTGTGCAAAATTAGGAGGTATTAAGCAAAAACTTTTATTCAAAGTTATTGTGTATAATTTACCATAACAATGTAAATAAAGAAATTTAAACAAAAAAAGAAAAAAGAAAAAGAAAGAAAGAAAAACAGAAAGATACTTTATCTGCATCACTCTGAAAACATTACAGGAAGGAATAGGTGAAACTCTAGGGCTCCTTGGCACAGGCCGAAATTTTCTTAATAGAGACCCAGAAACATAACAAATTAAAGAAGGTTGGACAAATGGGATTGCATTAGATTGCAGAGCTTCTGCATGGCAAAGGACATAGCTAGCAAGGTCAATAGAAAGCCCATGGATTGGGAGATAACTAGCCATACAATGAACAAGGGTCTCATATCTAAAATATACTTTGAACTAGTATATGTATGAGTCAAGCAGAAAAGGTCAGATAAGGTGATGTTAGGAAAATGAACCCTAAGATATGTATTCAAATATTTTTTTCTTTCATGCGATTGTTTCTAACACATTTATAAGATTATTTCTTTGTTGCTTTGTATGCCCCTCCCCCACAGTATAACCCCTGCTTTCACTGTATTTGATGTCAGTATAATTTGTGGAGGGGAAGGAGGAAAAAAAGTCGTTTAAATAAGGATACAGGTGGACCCATTGCAACAATGAAAAGTACAAGTTGTCATGTCGAAAACCAACTTTACAACTTTGGGAGGTGGGTAGGGAGGATTGGGGGGTGCAGGGCTGGGGGAAGATGGGAAGGGATGGGAAGGGTAAACAAAGGGGGAGGCTACAATGCTTGATAAGAAATGTACTCATTATCTTGCCCATGTAATTGTAACCTCTCTGTACAGTATTTTCACAATAAAAAATAATAAAAAAATTTATGTTCAAAAACCTTTTAATAAACACTCTTTATATATATATATATATATATATATATATATATATATATACTTTGAACTCAAAAAATTAAATCCCAAAAAAACAAATCCTCAAAGAAACAACTGCTTGTTAAATAAGTGGACTAAAGACTTAAAGAGAAACTTCTCTAAAGAGGAAATAAGAATGGCCAATAGACACATGACAAAATGCTCAACTTCTGTAGCCATAATCAAAACAACATTAAGATTCTACCTCACCCTAGTCACAAAGGCTATAATCAAGAACTCTAATAACAACATATGGTGGAGGGGCTTGTGGCCAAAAGGGAACCCTACTTCATTGTTGGTAGGAATGTAAACTTGTTCAGACACTTTGGAAAACAGTATGGTGGTTTCTCAAAAGACTCCGCATAGCGCTCCCCTATGACGCAGCAATCCCACTTTTGGGCATTTTCCCAAATGTTTACAAACAACATCACACTAAAGCTACCAGCACAATTATGTTTTTCACTGCATTATTTACTATTGCTAAGATATGGAACCAACCCAGATGCCCCTCAGTAGATGAATGGATCAAGAAAATGTGAAATATTTATTTATTTATTTATTTATATGTGTGTATATATATATATATACTTATATATATGTATACACATACACATACACACACAATGGAATTCTATGACTCTATCAAAAAGAATGACATTGCCCCATTTGTTAGGAAATGGAAAGACTTGGAAAAAATATATTAAGTGAAGTAAGCCAGGCCCAAAGATACATAGGTACCATGGTTTCACTTATTTGCAATAACTAGTATATGTCTAAGACAAGCAGAAAAGGTCAAAAGCTATGTACAAATGACCATATAAGATGATGTTAATGAAATGAACCCCGACAGGGAGATAAGATTTTTTCTTTCTTGCTATAACATAGTTATAACATACTATGTGATTTTTTTTCTTTTGTATGTTTTTCCTCCATGGTATATCCCATTTCCACTGAATTTGATTCCAGTGCCCTGCATCTTGTATATATACTTTTATAATTTGGGGAGGGGAAAGGAAAAAACAAAATGCTTAAGTAGGGGTACTGATTGACCCATTGTAATCAAGAGATGTAAAAGACACTATGTTGAAAACGAACTTCACAACTTGTTGGGGGGGAAGAGGGAGGAGTTGGGGAGGTGAGGAGAGAGGGAATGATAGATAGGGGAAAAACAGAGGAGGAGGTAACAATGCTTGATAGGAAATAACTCAATACCTTACTCATGTAACTAACTCCTCTGTGCACTATGGTTACATTAAAAAATGTATTTAAAAAAATTTGTCTGCAGGGGCTGGGAAGGTGGCTCAGTGGTAGAGCGCTTGCCTTGCATGCCTGAGGCCCTGGGTTCGATTCCCCAGCACCACATAAGCAAAAAATAAAGCCGGAAGTGGCGCTGTGGCTCAAGTGGTAGAGTGCTAGCCTTGAGCTGAAGAGCTGAGGGACAGCGCCCAGGCCCAGAGTTCAGGCCCCACGACTGGACCCCAAAAAAAAAAATTGTCTGCAGAAGAAACAAAAGCCTTCAACAGTTTTCCTTTGCAGTGACTGTATTGAAGATCTCTGTTTCAGTAAAAATCCCTTGTCCTTCCCTCTGTATGTGTTTTCCTTTTCTACATCTATTATTTTTTAATGGTATCTGACTCTTTTTCTCATATATCTCCCTTCTACTTAGAAGTATCTTTTTTATTGATTTTTTTATTTTTTATTGTGAACATACTGTACAGAGGGATTATAATTACATGGGCAAGATAATGAGTACATTTCTTATCAAGCATTGTAGCCTCCTCCTTTGTTTACCCTTCCCATCCCTTCCCAGCCTCCCCTCACACTCCCATCCAATCCTCTCCCCACCCCCCCACCAAAGTAGTAAAGATCGTTTTCGACATGACAACTTGTACTTCTCATTGTTGCAACAGGTCCACCTGTATCCATATTTAAACGACTTGTTTTTCCCCTTCCCCTCCACAAATTATACTGACATCAAATACAGTGAAAGCAGGGGTTATACTGGGGAGGAGGGACATACAAAGCAACAAAGAAATAATCTTATAAATGCGTTAGAAACAAATGCATGAAAGAAAAAAACATTTAAATACAGTACTTAGAAATATCTTGATTGTGGAATAATTACAAGTGGTATTATAACCATCATCTTTTACACTAAGTATTGATTTTCTTTTTTATTGTGAAAATACTGTACAAAGGAGTTAAAATTACATGGGCAAGATAATGAGTACATTTCTTATCAAGGATTGTAGCCTCCTCCTTTGTTTCCCCTTCCCATCCCTTTCCATCCTTCCCCCTTGCCCAACTTTGCAATCCTCCCCGCGCCCCCCTCCCCGCATCAAATTTGTAAATTTGTAAATTTTTGACATAATCAGTTGTACATCTCATTGTTGCAATGGGTCCACCTGTATCCCTATTTAAATGATTTCTTTTTCCCCTTCCCCTCCACAAATTATACCAGCATCAAAAACAGTTAAAGCAGGGGTTATACCATAGGGGAGGGACATACAAAGCAACAAAGAAATAATCTTATAAATGTATTAGAAACAATTGAATGAAAGAAAAAAAACATTTAAGTACATATCTTAGGGTTCATTTTCCTAACATCACCTTATCTGACCTTTTCTGCTTAACTCAGACATATACTAGATACTGCAAATAAGGGAAACCATGGGACCTATGTTTCTTTGGGCCTGGCTTACTTCACTTAATATAATTTTTCCAAGCCTTTCCTTTTCCTAACAAATGGGGCAATGTCATTCTTTCTGATGGAAAGAATGTATATATACCACATTTTCTTGATCCATTCATCTACTGAGGGGCATCTCGGTTGGTTCCATATCTTAGCTATGGTAAATAATGCTGCAATAAACATTGTTCTGCTGGTAGCTTTAGTGTGGTCTTGCTTGTAAACATTTGGGTAAATGCCCAAAAGTGGGATTGCTGGGACATAGGGGAGCTCTATGTGGAGTCTTTTGAGGAACCTCCATACTACTTTCCACAGTGGTTGAACGAGTTTACACTCTCACCAACAATGAAGTAAGATTCCCTTCTGTCCACATCTCCTCCAGCATCTGTTTTTATTAGAGTTCTTGATTTCTGTCATTCTAACTGGGGTGAGGTGGTATCTTAATGTTGTTTTGATTTGCATTTCTTTTATGGCTAGGGAGGTGAGCATTTCTTCATGTGTCTATTGGCCATCCTTCTTTCCTTTTCAGAGAAGTTTCTCTTTAAGTCTTTAGCCCACTTATTTATTGGGCTGTTGTTTCTTTGAGGATTTGTTGGGGGATTTAATTTTTTGAGTTCCAAGTATATTTCAGATTTAAGACCCTTGTCCATTGTATGGCTAGTGAAGATCTTCTCTCAATCCATGGGCTTTCTATTGATCTTGCTAGCTATGTTCTTTGCCATGCAGAAACTCTGCAACTTCATGCAATCCCATTTGTCCAACCTTCCTTTGATTTGTTGTGTTTCTGGGTCTCTATTAAGAAAATTTTGCCATGTGCCAAGGAGACCTAGGGTTTCTCCTATTCCATCCTGTAATGTTTTCAGAGTGCCTGCTTTGACTCCAAGGTCTTTGATCCATTTGGAGTTGATTCTGGTGCAGGGTGATATGTAAGGATTTGGCTTTAGTTTTCTACAAGTAGTTAACCAATTTTGCCAGCACCATTTACTGAAGAGGCTTTCTTCCATTCTGTTGTTTTAGCTCCCTTAGATTAGATGGCTATAGGTCTGTAGGTTCATTTCTGGGTTTTCAATTCTATTCCATTGGTCCTGAGGTCTGTTCTTGTCCAGTACCAAGCTGTTTTGATTACTATGGCTTTATAGTAGAGTTTGAAATTTGGTATTGATATTCCTCCAGCAGTGTTCTTTCTGTTGAGGAGTGTTTTTGCTATTCGGGGTTTTTTTATTGTTCCATATGAATTTTTGGATTGCCTCTTCTATTTCCTTGAAGAATGAGGTTGGAATTTTGATAGGTATTGTGTTGAATTTTTAGATAGCCTTGGGAACTTTTGCCATTTTCACAATGTTAATCTTTCCAATCCAGGAGCATGGGAGTTTTTGCCATTTTCTAAGTTCTGTTTTGATTTCCTTTTTCAAGATTTTAAAGTTTTCATCATAGAGGTCCTTCACTTCTTTAGTTAAGTTAATCCCTAGGTATTTTATTTTTTGTGGGGCTATTAAAAATGGAGTTGCTTTTCTAATTTCAGCCACACTTTTCTCATTGTTGGCATACAGAAAAGCCATTGATTTTTGAGGGTTAATTTTATACCCTGCTACTTTGCCAAAATTTTCAAACAGCTTGAGTAATTTGGGAGTGGAGTCTATGGGATTCTTTAAATACAAGATCATGTCATCTGCAAAGAGGGAGAGTTTTATTTCTTCTTTCCCTATTTGGATCCCCTTTATGTCTGCATCTTGTCTTATTGCTGTAGCTAGGCATTCTAATACTAGATTGAAGAGAAGTGGAAAGAGTGGACATCCTTGTCTCATCCTGAGTTAAGAGGAAATTGCTTTAATTTTTCACCATTAAGTATAATGCTGGCTGTAGGTTTGTCATATACAGCCTTTATTGTATTGAGGAATGTTCCATGGATTCCTACTTTTTCCAAAATCTTCATCATAAAGGGATCTTGGATCTTGTCGAATGCTTTTTCTGCATCTATTGAGATAACCATGTGGCTCTTATCCTTGCTCCTGTTGAGGTGATGAATAATATTAATTGATTTGCATATATTGAGCCAGGTTTGCCTCCTAATTTTCTTCTTTTACATCTTGATTTTAATTCTCTTCTTCCTTTTATTCTTTGTGTCTTCCTTTCTTTCACTTTTTTAAACTTCTTCCATTTTCCTTCTTTCCTTTCTCTGTTATTTTTTCTTTCCTTTTTTGCAATTTTTCTTCTTTTTTCCTTTCAATCTTTCTTTTCTTTATTCTTTCTTCACTCATTGCCTTGTTCTTCCTTTCATTAATACCTTCCTCATTTTTTTGCTGTATTTTTTCCTTCATTCCTTTTTTGAAGCCTCTTTCTTGTCTTTCCTTTTCCCTTTAACTTTTTTGTCTTTCTCAAATGTATATAGAAATAGTATTTAGTTGAACATAAGCAACTTCTGCTTATGATACTTTTTTACCTGAAACTCTTGTTATCTGATGTTTGGAACCCAGTTTGCAATAACATAGTGCTATCTGGTGTTTTGTTCAAGGAAGTACACTAAGCTCAAGCCCTTTTCATCATGTTTCTTATTCATCATTAGTGGCTTTGGCAGTATATTTTGTTAGAGGATCCTCAAATAGAATAGTCCCAAAATTCAGTATCTGTCATCTGCAAAGACGATTGGGGTTTGATCAGGCAGACATCTCCCCATTGCAAGGTTTTGGGAAAACCTAAAACTGGCTCTTTAAGGTACTTTACACTGTGCTTTCTGTAGAAGGACCCAAAACTCCCTATCCTTTTCTTTTGTCTTGCCAATGGAAGTAAATTATCATTTTTGCTTCTTCCAATATACCTTCCTTTTTCTTTCTTTTCTTGCCTAATATTCTGCTGTGATTTGCTTCTCCTAATATACACAAAACCTAGTTGAAAATAATAATAATAATAATAAGTGCCAAGTTTATTCTGAATAGTATGAGTAAGAGACCTCTGAATCAAAGAGACAACGTGGGAGAGAGGGTGGGGGAAACTCCTCAAAAAGAGTTTCCTTATGGCACCAGAATGTCCCAGTAGTGCTTCTGCTCACTAAGATTTCTGCAGTTTGTGCTCAAATGTTCCACTCTCAGTGCTGCTCAAGGTATTTAGCCATTCAGGCACCATTCCTAGGAAGTGCTGTTTTCAGTCCCAGAAGGTACCTCAGAATGTTCCCTTGACAAAGTCTGCCTGGTTTTACTTGCTACCCAAGACTCTCTCCTTACATACTTTAACCATGTGTGGGAGTTATACTTTCATGGAATACTGTCTACAGAATCTTTTTAGTTGTCTTCAACCCTCCCTACCAGCTCTATATTTTAGGGCAATGTTGTTCATTTTTGACAACTCCAGCCAAGAATGGAACTGTACACTTTTAAACTTAGTCTCTGTATCCCACCAAGTACTTCCATGAAGCCTGCTTCATTGCCCCCTCACACCTCACTGGGAAATTTTGGGGGGGATTAAGTGATTCTTTCCTCTTAAGGACTGAATTTAGCTATCAACAAAATTTGTGTAAGTCCAGAAGAATGGAAAGCATATTCTTTGTTTTTCTCAAGTTCCCCTGTAGTTTTGGTATGGAATGTGTATTCTTAGAAATAATTGCAAATTTTTCCCTATTGCCTCTGCAACTGCCATCTTAAAGCTGTCAAAGACCTGTAAGACAAGTCTTTCTGAAGAAATACCCCTCAAATTTACCATCCCTTTCTTTTGTCTTGCCAAAGGAAGTAAAATGTCCTTTCCTTGGCAGCAGGATCATTCCTGGGTTTTCCAACCAACTTTTCCTTTTCCTGTTCATTTCATGCCTGACATTTTCCTGTGATTTGCTTCTCTAATATCCTCATCCACAAAACCTAGTTTAGAAAAAGTACAATAACAATAAGTGCCAAGTTTATTCTGAATAAATTTCCTTACATTATATGGGATAGATTTTTTTTCCTCTTCTCTCTCTTCCTTTTCTATTTCTTACACCCTATTGCTGATCTCTTTTCATTTCTTTCTTTTTCTTTCTTTATGTTTCCTCTTTTTCTTTCTTTTTATCTATTTTCTCTTTTTCTGTATCTGCAATGCTTTGGACAAAAGTTTTAACGTAGAGTATTGAACTTGTGGATCTCCAACTGTGTCATTCTAACACCTTAGAAGTGCAAACAGTCTGAACTATCCAGTTGTGGGAACTCCTATTAGTGCATGACTTTTAAAGATCTGTGTGCTTTCTTTTTATTGAGTTCCAAAGGGTTAACTTTTGTTGTACACTCCTGGTACAGAATAAATTGATATGATTTGCTTTGGTTGGCCACTGATATCTGTTTCTGATGTCAAGACTGGCTTTCCATTGCATAGTTTGGGAATGATTAGAAACTGCTCCAAGCCGGGTGCTAGTGGCTTAGGCCTATAATCCTACCACTCAGGAGGATAAGATCTGAGGATCACAGTTCAGTGCTAACCTGGGTAGAATGTCCCTGAGACTCTTATCTCCATCTACCTACCAGAAAACTGAGTGGTGCTGTTAAAGTAATAGAATGATAGTGCTAGCCTTGAACAAATAAGTTCAGGGGCAGCACCCAGGCTCTGAGTTCAACCCCCATAACCAAAGAAGGAAGGAAGAAAGGAAGAAAGGGAGGAAGGGAGGGAGGGAGAGAGGGAAGGCAGGCAGAAAGAAAGAGAAAGAAAGAAAGAAAAAGAAACTGGGAAGGCAGGAAGGAAGGAAGGGTAGGAGGGAAAGTAGGAGAGAAAATAAAAAGAAACTGCCCCATATGTACTTCATGACCTGAAGGAAAGGTAGAACCTAAAAAGGAAAGAGATCAAGTAGAAAGAGAAGATTGTTCATCTATAAGAAGAAATTTCTGTGTACACATGGATGCCCCAGAAATGTTCCTTGTCATTACTTCTCAGTAGGTTTGTGCAAGCCCTCAGTCTGTAGAATGGACTCCATGGCACCACTCTGGCTGGCCAAGGTTTTTCCATCCAGATACATTACCCATATGGCCTTGACCATAGGGGAAGATCTTGGGTTTTGCTTGTGTCTTTCTCTATCTGATTAAACAAAATAGTTTTTTTCAGTCGGTGGACAGTTTCATGTGTGCCTCCAAGTGACCTATCCCATAACAATTTCTAGTCTGTTGGTCAGCTTTCATCTTGCCACACATAAAGACCAGTGAAAGCTTCCATAATCCTGCCCATTTCAGAATATATGAGGATTAGATTGTATTCTCTAACATTCATTCAGAAATCCACCTATGCAAAATTACCCAACTGGTCTCCTGTAACAACTGTTGATTTACTTGTGTTTGTTCATTTTCTCTCCTCTTCATCTGTATTTTATTTCCTGATTTTTCCCTTAAATTTAAATTTAACCTACTGCTAATTTTTGGCCATTTCAATTTTTTTTCAGTTTTTTCCATTTGCAATGTTTTGTGCATTCTTCCTTCAAACTCCCAAGGTGATTATAATGAATGCCAATGTGTGTATTTTCATCATCATGTTATCAGTTTAGATCAGGTAGGGCATTGATTTCCCCATAATGAAAATTGTAACCATTACTGCCTTTGTAAAGAGTTCTTCAGCCCATCTCCTTGTAGTGACTGTAGCCAAGAAAAATACTTGTTTTTGTTTGTTTGTTTTTGGAGTCTTCCTTTTTAGTCTTAATCTCTGTATTTCTATCTGTGGTTATTTCTTTTCTATAGTTTGCTATACTTTGCTCCTCTTTATTTACTTTGGCTTCTACTCTAAGATAACATAAATGTAGTATAATGACAAGTGAATCTTAATTCTCATTTCTTTTACTGAATTTTGATTTTCCTTTACTTCCTTTCTTTCTTCCTATCTTCGCTTGTGTATTGGTTTGTTTGTTCTTACCTCTTTTTAAAAAAGCATTCTTCATTATTTCTACTCCCTTTCCTACATTTCCCAAGAATAGAAGATAGAAGTTTCCACATACAGAAATATTCTAAGGTCCACAGCTCAATTTAACCAAGTATACATTGAAAAGCATACCTTAACTTCAAGAGAAGAACAAGTTAGTAATGCTTAAATCTGTCCCAATTTACTTGATAGATTTTCTTTGGCAGAATCCTCAATTACAGAAAAGAGTAACGTTTTCATAGAGCTTTCAAGATGAAAAATAGAGAATGAAAAGTTCCAACACACAGTCTGAAATAATATATCTCCATTGTAACTCTGCTATAATCAGTATTAAACTCATTCATCACATTCAAAAAAAGTTGTATTGGAGAAGATAACACACTCAAATAAATAAACTCAGAGGTGAGAATGGAAACATCACCACAGAAACAGCCAAGATTCAGAACACTATAAGGGAATACTTCTCAAGCTAATAAGCTTGAGAATTTGGCAGAAATGGACTTTTTCCTAGCAAATACTGACATGCCATAACTAAACCAAGATGAGCTAAACCAACTTAACAGGCCCATATCAAGCATTGAAATAGAAACAGCAATAAGAGACCTCCCATCTAAGAAAAGCCCAGGGCCAGATGAATTTACAGTGGAATTCTACAAGGCCTTCAAAGCAGAGCTCACACCAATACTCCTCCAACTCTGCAATGAAATTGAAAGAGAAAGTTCACTCATTCTGTGAAGCCATCATAACCTTCATTCCAAAACAAGGGAGGGACTCATCAAAGAAAGAGAACTATAGACCTGTTAATGCAAACTTCTCAACAAAATTTTGCCCAGTCAACTTCAACAATTCATCCAAAAAATCATACACACGATCAAACAGGATTCATTTCAGGGAGACAAAGCTGGTTCAATAAACACAAATCAATTAATATAATTTATCACATCAACAAGAGCAAGGATAAGAACCACATGGTATCTCAATAGATGCAGAAAAAGCATTTGACAAGATCCAACACTCCTTTATGATGAAGGTTCTGGAAAAACTAGGAATCCAGGGAACATTCCTCAGTACAATAAAGGCTGTAATTATTTACCATAGCTAAGATATGGAACCAACCCAGATTCCCCTCAGTAGATGAATGGATCAAGAAAATGTGGTATATATACACAATGGAATTCTATGCCTCCATCAGAAAGAATGATATTTCCCCATTTGTTAGGAAATGGAAAGGCTTGGAAAAAATTATATTAAGTGAAGTAAGCCAGGCCCAAAGAAACATAGGTCCGATGGTTTCCCTTATTTGCAATATCTAGTATATGTATGAGTCAAGCAAGAAAGGTCAGATAAGGTGATGTTAGGAAAATGAACCCTTAGATATGTATTTAAATGTTTTTTTCTTTCATGCATTTGTTTCTAACTCATTTATAAGATTATTTCTTTGTAGCTTTGTATGTCCCTCCCCCACAGTATAACCCCTGTTTTACTATATTTGATGTCAGTATAATTTGTGGAGGAGATGGGGGAAAACAAGTCCTTTAAGGATACAGGTGGAACCGATGCAACTATGAGAAGTACAAGTTGTCATGTCAAAAACGAACTTTACAACTCTGGTGTGGGGAGGGGGGTGAGGAAGGGATTTGGATTGGGTGGGGGAACGGGGGGGGGGAGGCTGGGAAGGGATGTGAAGGGTAAACAAAGGAGGAGGCTGCAATGCTTGATAAGAAATGTACTCCTTATCTTGCCCATGTAATTGTCACCCCTCTGTACAGTATGTTCACAAAAAATTAAAATTAAAATAAAAATAAAGGCTGTATATGACAAACCTAAGCCAGCATTATGCTTAATGGTCAAAAACTAAAGCAATTTCGTCTTAACTCAGGATGAGACAAGGATGTCCACTCTGCTTCTGTTCAATTTAGTATTAGAATGCCTAGCTACAGCAATAAGACAAGATGCAAACATAAAAGGGATCCAAATGGGGAAAGGTGAAGTAAAATTCTCCCTCTTTGCAGATGACATGATCCTGTATTTAAAGAATCCCACAGACTCCACTCCCAAATTACTCAAGCTGTTTGAAAACTTTGGCAAAGTAGCAGGGTATAAAATTAACCCTCAAAATTCAATGGCTTTTCTGTATGTCAACAATGAGAAAAGTGTGGCTGAAATCGAAAACAACTTCATTCATAATAGCCCCACAAAAAAATAAAATACCTAGGAATTAACCAAAGAAGTGAAGGACCTCCATGATGAAAACTTTAAAAACCTGAAAAAGGAAATCAAAACAGAACTTAGAAAGTGGAAAAATCTCCCATGCTCCTGGATTAAAAGGATTAACATTGTGAAAATGGCAATACTTCCCAAATTCAGTGTGATATCTATCAATATTTCTACCTCATTCTTCAAGGAAATAGAAGAGGCAATCCAAAAATTCATATGGAACAATAAAAGACCCCGAATAGCAAAACTGATCCTTAACAGAAAGAACAGTGCTGGAGGAATATCAATACCAAATTTTAAACTCTACTACAAAGCCATAGTAATCAAAACAGCTTGGTACTGGCACAAGAACAGACCTCAGGACCAATGGAATAGAACTGAAAACCCAGAAATGAACCCACAGACCTATAGCCATCTAATCTTCAATAAGGGAGCTAAAAAAGTAGAATGGAATAAAGAGAGCCTCTTCAGTAAATGGTGCTGGCAAAATTGGTTAACTACTTGTAGAAAACTAAAGCTAAATCCTTACATATCACCCTGCACCAGAATCAACTCCAAATGGATCAAAGACCTTGGAGTCAAAGCAGACACTCTGAAAACATTACAGGATAGAAGAGGGAAACCTTAGGTCCCCTTGGCACAGGGCAAAATTTTCTTAATAGAGACCCAGAAACACAACAAATCAATGGAAGGTTGGACAAATGGGATTGCATAAAATTGCAGAGCTTCTACATGGTAAAGAACATAGCTACCAAGTTGAATAGAAAGCCCACGGATTGGAAGAAAATCTTCACTAGCCATACAATGGACAAGGGTCTCATCTCTAAACTATACCTGGAACTCAAAAAATTAAATCCCCCAACAACAAATCCTCAAAGAAACAGCAGCCCAATAAATAAGTGGGCTAAAGACTTAAAGAGAAACTTCTCTGAAGAGGAAAGAAGGATGGCCAAAACCACATGAAGAGATGCTCAATCTCCCTAGCCATAAAAAATGCAAATCAAAACAACATTGAGATACCACGTCTCCCCAGTTAGAATGGCTATAATCAGGAACACTAATAACAACAGATGCTGGAGGGGATGTGGACAGAAGGGAACCCTACTGCATTGTTGGTGGGAGTGTAAACTTGTTCAACCACTTTGGAAAGTAGTGTAGAGGTTCCTCAAAAGACTCCACATAGAGCTTCCCTATGACCCAGCAATCCCACTTTTGGACTTTTACCCAAATGATCACAAACAAGACCATACTAAAGCTACCAGCACAACTATGTTATTGCAGCATTATTTACCATACCTAAGATATGGAACCAACCCAGATGCCCCTCAGTAGATGAATGGATCGAGAAAATGTGGTATATATACACAATGGAATTCTATGCCTCCATCAGAAAGAATGACATTGCCCAGTTGTTAGGAAATGAAAAGACTTGGAAAAATTATGTTAAGTGAAATAAGCCAGGCCCAAAGAAACATAAGTCCCATGGTTTCCCTTATTTGCAGTAACTAGTGTATGTCTGAGAGAAGCAGAAATAGTTAGATAAGTTGGTGTTAGGTGAAATGAACTCCAAGATAAGGATTCAATTTTTTTTCTTTCTTGTAATTGTTTCTAACATATTTGTAAGATGATTTCTTTGTTGCTTTGTATGTCCCTCCACCACAGTATTACCCCTGTTTTCCCTGTCTTCGATGTTGGTATAATTTGTGGAGGGGAAGGGAAAAAAACAAATTGTTTAAATAGGGATACAGGTGGACCCATTTCAAGAATGAGATGTACAAGATATTATGTCAAAAAATGAACTTTATAACTTTGGTGCAGGGGTGGGGGTGGGGGGGATGGGAGGGGAGGAGAAGAAGGGGAGGGAGAAGGGGGCTGGCGGGGGCGCAGATGGGAAGGAATGGGAAGGGGAAACAAAAGAGGAGGCAACAATGCTTGATAAAAAATGTACTCATTACCTTGCCCATGTAATTGTAACCCCTTTATACAGTGTTTTCACAATAAAAAAAAAAAAAAAAAAAAACAAAAAAAAACGAATCCTTCCCAAACCCAACAAATCAATTACTAAATGGGTAAGGGACCTAAAGAGAGACTTCTCAGAAGAAGAGATAAAAATGTCAAAGAAACACATGAGGAAATCCCTGGTTGTAAAGGAAATTCAAATAAAGATAACCCTGCGATACCACCTTACCCTTGTCAGAATGGCCTACTTCCTAAAGTCAGCCAATGACAAATGCTGGAGGGGATGCAGAGAAAGAGGAAACCTATTACACTGCTGGTGGGAATGTACACTTATGCAACCACTTTGGAAAGCAATCTGGAGAGTACCCAGACAGCTAAATATTGACCTCTCCAATGACCCAGCCATACCATTCCTAGGCATCTATCCTGAACAAAGGAACCAGAATACAAGGACTCATGCACCTCCATGTTTATTGCAGCTCTGTTCACAATAGCCAGGATATGGAAACAACTCAGATGTCCCACCACAGATGAATGTATCCAAAAGTTGTGGGACCTATACACAATGCAATATTATGGAGCCATTAGAAAGGACAAAATAATGACATTTTCAGGGAAATGGATGGAACTAGAATAAATCATGTTCAGTAACGGTAAGCCAAGAGCAAAGAGACAAACAGCACATGGTCTCCTTGATAAGTGGATGTTAAATCCAAAATGTAAGGTGATACGGCAGTTAACAAAGCCTGAGAAACAAAGGACCTCCACTCATCTGGTTGAGCCACTACTCAATAACCCTTAACTGCTGATCACGTATATGGTACATATATGCACACCAGTGGGAATCTAGGAGGAGGACAGAGAACTAGAGGGATTCAGGGAAAAACATACAACAGTAGGACTCATCAGCTGCATTGATCAAAACAAACTAAGCAACTTAATGGCAGTAATGGGAGGGAGGAAACAAGTGGGAAAGAGGGAACAGCTGATGCTATACAAATGGAAAGAAATGTACATATCATCCAATGTGAAAGAAATAACTGTTTTGTCAAAGCTTATAGAACTCATAAATGTTATAGACAACGATAGACAATTTGTCCCATGAAAGTTGGAATGTGTTAGTGACTTTAACTAAGCATCATTATCCTACAGTAGTGTGAAATTTGAGAAAGTACATAATCACTTAATCACAATAAAGGATTTGCAAAAAAAAAAAACATTGTGTTAATAGTTAATTGGGCATGTATTATGTTATTATTCACTGGTAAGTGAAATTTTCACAAAAATAAAGTTTTATATATTTTAAATATGGCATGTAACTGTTCTCTCTTTATTAGAAAGATTCAGTGGAAAATACAGTTAAAAATAACTTGTGTGCTCACATTTATACAATAAGAGATTGGTGATATTAGAAGATGAAAACAGGTTATAAAATACCATGATGTGAAGAGTTCTCTAGAACTTTTAAAATTAATTTTCCTTCTTGTTTAGATTTTATCCTGATGATTAACTTATCATTTGACAATATAGTCTTCCCTTTGCAAAAAACTGCAGAAGGCTCATAGTTAACCACAAATAACTGACAAACAAAATAAAAGTAATACTTAAAAACAGATTGCTGGAACTGTAGCACCTTCTACAATTGATAATGAGAAATCAAATTAGAAAATACCTTTAATAATGTCTATACTGTAGTAATTGGCTATCAGTAATTGCCTCAAAAGGACAATTATTAAATATTGTATTTACTTGACAAAAAGGAATAGTGTATTGGCTTCCAGAAACAAATCAGTTTTAGAATATGCTGTTTCATGATAGGATAAATAAAGTTAAGATTTTTAGACTCAACTACATCAAATAAGATAGAATTCAGATTTAAATAATAAAAAAAATCAAGAAATGCCATTAACTGATGATGAAGTCTTCATATAAGAGAAAATAAAAATGGCATGCATAAACATTAATAGACATAAAAGTAAGTATGTTAACCTAAAAAAAAAGTATTCCTTCACAGCTAAAATATCAGAGTTGGTGAACTTCAAGAAAGAAATACTTTGGCTAACCATTTCAGCCCATGGGTGTAGGCCTGTGATGAGAAAGAATAATATAATGGGATAGTACAAAAGCAGATGGCCAAGCTATGTTCAACAAATTATGGCCTGTAAGCAAAATATGAGAGAAGTGAAAGAAAGAGAAAAAATGGAGTTTAAATGTATGTATATATGTATGTTGATAGGATGGGCCAAAGGAAAAAATATACCCTCAAGGACACATCTTCAATCATATACTTCCCTCATCTATGCCCCAACATATAGTTTCTACCATCTCCCAATAATGAATTTAGTTATAAATCTGTGATATATTAATCCATAGATTAGAATAGAGCCTCTATGCTTCAGTTACCTCCTCTAAATTCAAATTCTTAACTCATATATTGGAAATCAAGCCTTCAACATGTTTTTGTGGAACATTCTAAATGCATTCCAGACATGGTCATTGACTGTCACTGGCCTCAAAGTCACATGTTTGCCATTTTGTTTCTATGTGTATTTTACTTAATATTGTTAAATATTGATGGATAAGTCATAATGCCCAAAGTAAGAGGTAGAAAAGAATCTTTTGTTAGTCTTCAGAAAGAACTGTCTTCTAGGAGTGAATTTTATGAAAACTATGTCTTGGAAATTTTATTATTGTAAAATTAGAGTAGAGAGGGAGAAGAGGTGGATGATGGAAATTCATTTTGCTAGTAATCTCAAATCTGTTTTAATCATAGCCACAAGCCTATATATGCATTTTTGTGCTTGTGCAAAAAAGTTCATCATTTCACTACATCTAACTGTATAGATTTCCTGATATAATATCATATATTTAAAAAGTAGAGCTAGTGAATTAGACAACTTGTAAATATTTTTAATATCAACAAAAACATGCATCTTTTTGAAATGATGAAATGAAGTTTTATTATTTATGTAATGTGATATTATCTCATTCTTCACATATGTTTTACTAATATATCATTTTTAGCATGAAGAATTTTAAAAATCCCTTATCTTTTCTATCAAAACGTTGAATCTGGACTAGGACGGTGGCTTAGTGATAGAGTACTTGCCTTGCATACATGAGGCCCTGGGTTCGATTCCTCAGCACCGTATCAGCCGAAAAAGCCAGAAGTGGTACTGTGGCTCAAATGGTAAGAGTGCTAGCCTTGAGCTGAAGAGCTGAGGGACAGTGCCCACGCCCAGAGTTCAGGCCCCACAACAGACAAATAAAAACATAAGAAAAGTAACTTTGAATCTTAAGGTCACAATCCACTTGCCTAGTTATAATCTTCAGGTCCCTGAAATCTGTTTTAATGCATTTGTATATACATTCATATTTAAGAGTTTTATATTCTAATAGTGCCCAGGAATAAATAGACAGTAGGACCCCCAAACCATTGATAAGCTGTGGTTTATCAGAATTATACTTGAGTGAAAAAACAAAGCACGGACATCAGGACTGAGCTGAAGGCTGGGATCGTGGAGCATGGCCACAAGTGCCAGCCAGCACCAGCTTTTAAACATTTTGACAGGATTGGAGGGAAGGAGGAAGAACTTGAGCTTGTGCAATTGGGCTCTTTGTAGATTTTGGCCAATAGTGACTCCAGAAGTTCGTGCAATTTTCGCCAGGGCCTTTCACCTAAGGACTGTTGACAGGAAGCTTGGAGAATGGAACAAAAGATGGGAGTGACACATTCAGTTAGCAGGAGCAGAGTTCCAGTTCAACTTTATAACCACAAAAACAATCATCCACTATTGATAAGCAGAGGCTTCTAATTTCTACATGGCCTAAATACCTAAATCAAATAAATTGTATCTTTAATTTTCATACCCCAACAATATGTTTTTATTCTTCTTAGGAAGAAAAAGTTAATGGTATTAGGATAAAAATGATATGTATATACATTTTTGAAAGCCTGAATTTTTCTGACTTGATGACAGCAATTCCATGAATCTTGTTACTAACCCTTCTTAAAGTTAATGAAAAACATGCATGTAAACATATACTTGTGTGCTACCTCTGAGTAATGGAGTTAGCAGCAAAGGGGTAAAAAGGGAGTCTGCAGAGAAATATGGATGAGTACATCGGATTTATATTTTGATTATAGCCATTGATTTGTATGCTTTGGCTGTTTCATTGGAATACATAGATTCTGTGAGAACATACTTTCTTGCAGATGTTTTAATTGTATACTATAGACTTGATAATAAGCTCTCTTGAAACCTGGTTAATATATTTTATTTATACCTCATTTTAAACTGACCATAAAGGAAATGCAGTATTTTAATTGTAATTCCATCAATATTTGTGTCTATAGACCTGTTTCCATCTTTGTCTTTAGTGAAATTTTGGTCTCCAGACAAGGAAAAATTACAGCTTTTTTGTCTTCACAGATTGAATTGCTGTAGTATATTCTTAGATAGGAAAGAATTTGTGTAGCTTTTCAATTTTGAATGCACAAATGTTCATAATGTTTGGAAAAGCATGGCACATATCATATGATATCACTTAAAACAGATTGTGGCCTTTCTGTCCTTTTCTGGCATCCTAGATGTCCAAGTGAGGACATGGTGGTTCTTCCGGTGCAAAATTTTAGATTTTTCTGGATCTTCCTGTAGATAAAATGTGCTGACAACAATAGAGCAAAAAACCTGTATATCATCTCTGTGAAAGGGATCAAGGGACAACTGAACAGACCTTCTGCTTCTGGTGTAGGTGACATGGTGATGGCTACAGTCAAGAAAGGCAAACCAGAGCTAAAGAAGAAAGTACATCCAGCAGTGGTAACTCAACAATGAGCATCAGACAGGAGAAAAGATGGTGTATTTCTTTATTTTGAAGATAATGCAGGTGTCATAGTAAACATTAAAGGGGAAGTGAAATGTTTTGCCATCACTGGACCTGTTGCAAAGGAATGTGCAGACTTGTGGCCCAGGATTGCAAATAATGCAGGCAGGATCACATGATCCTTCAGTGCCTTTGTAAAAATCTAATGCCTCATTAAAAATTATTTGTTCTTTAAAAAAAAAACGGTTTATGGTATATAAATAAAAGATCTAGAAACTCGTATCTTCTAGGCACTGATGGCTGTAATCCCAGATACTCAGGATGCTGAGCTCTAAGGATCATGGTTGGTAGCCAGCATGGGGCAGGAAACTCCATGAGACTCTTATCTCATGGGAGAGCACTCACCTTAAGCCAAAGAAGCTCAGAGATAACACCCAGAAGCAGAGCTCAAGCCCCAGGACTGGCATTTTAAAAAAATAGAAACTTGTATCCAACTAAATGCCTGATTTGATGGACTGGATGATTTTGTCTTTTGCTTCTTTTTATTCTTTATTATTATTTTGTCAGTGTGAGTGTGTGTGTGAGTGTGTGTGTGTGTGTGTGTGTGTGTGTGTGTGTGTGTGTGTGTGTGTGTTTGCTGATCCTAGGGCCCTAGGGCTTGACTTCTGGGCCTGGGCACTGACCTTGAGCTTTTATGCTTCAGGCTGTTACTTTTACACTTGAGTCATAACTCCACTGCCAGCTTTTTTGATGATTCATTTGGAAATATGAGTCTCATGTACTCTACTGACTGGGCAGTCTTTGAACCATGATCCTCAGATCTCAACCTCCAGTGTAGCCAAGGTTACAGGAACTGGGGCCTAGCTCTTTATTATTTTTTAAGTTATATGAAGGAGTTTCAAGCCAACAATCTACTTGTACATCTCAGTCCATGTCACCTTTTCCATCATTTACCCCCATCCCTCCCAAATCCACTTATCCCTCAAGTTACCTGGTTCAATTTTCATATGTATGGAACCATCATTCCTCTCTGAATTTGTCTTCCCCAACTTCTTTTGACCTCTTCCCCTCATTTGACCAAACATGTTTCAGATTTTTGTTACTTATTTTGTTAAACTAAACTAGTTGTTCAAAGGAAGTACACTATTTGAATCCTCAAAAGACCTACTTTTAGTAATCTGATTCTTTATAAGCCCCTATATATGTTTTCAAATATATTTGTAATTTGATCTACTTTCATATAAGGAGAACATGCAGTTTGTCTCTCTGTACCTGAATTACTTTAACTAACATTGTTTTACTGTAATAACATTCTTTTGACAGATGAGTAAATTTATATTGCTGCATATACATTTTCCATTGAAGGTCATAGGGATGCTTCCATAGCATGGTTATAGTGAGTAATAAAGCAATGAACATGGATGTGCTATATTCTGACTTGTAATATTCTGGATTCATCCCCATAGAGGGTAGTTCTAAGTTTAAATTTTTGAAAAATCTCCACATTGCCTTCTTTGTTGTTACACCTATGTTTACATTCCCATCAACAATGAATTAGGGTTCCTTTTTCTCCATATCCTTGACAGTATTTGTTCATATTCCTGTTGTTCATATTCAGTCTTGCTAAGATGAAATGAAATCTGTGTTGTTAAGATTTGTATTTTCATTATGTTCAGAGATGTTAATATTTCTTCAGCCATCTATGTCCATTATTGTTTCTTCTTTTGAGAAGTCACTGTTTAGCTCCTTCACTGATTTGTTACTTGGGCATTTGACTCTTGAGGGTTTGAATTCCTTGAGATTTTTATATTTTCTAGATATTAAGGCTATGGCTAGATATACAGCCATTGAAGATCTTCTCCCCTTCTGTAGGCTGTCTTTTAAATTTAGTATCTATGGGTTTTTTTTTAACTGTTCAAAATTTTTTTAGCTTGGTATAAATGTGTTAGTTTTCTATCCAATCTGCTAAACCCTGCCACATCACTCAGAAAGGTTCTGCCTATTCTGCTCCTAAAGGTTCTCCTATTCCTTCTTGTAGTAGTTTTAATGTGTCAGGTCTTTCACTGAATCTTTGATCCATTCTGTTTGCTTTTTCTATTGCAAACTGAATTCTTTTCCTAATTTCTCTACCTGCTCATTCTTGGTGCAAAAAACTACCAGTTTTTATTGGTTGAGTTTATATCCTGCTACTTTACCAAAAGTATTTAATGAATCCAGAAGCTCAGAAGTGGTACTTCCAGGGTACAAAATGACAGGGCAGTCTTCAGCATAAAGTTGTCCAGTTTTCCCAGCACAATTTGTTGAAGAGGCTATCTTATTCCTAACATATATTTTTGGTTCTCTTGTAAAAAAATATCAGATGGTGTTAGGTGTATAAATTTATTTCTAGTCTATTCGTTTTGTCTTGTTTTGTTTTATGACAGTACCAAGCTATCTTTGTTACTACAGTTCTGTATTAAGCTATGAAGTCTAGAATTATGATTTCCCAGCATTGTTATTATTATTGTATTACTACTCAGAATTGCTTTGGATTGTTTTCTCTGTCTCTATGAAGAATTACATTGGTGGCTGGGAAGTTGGCTCAGTGGTAGAGTGCTTGCCTTGCATGCATGAGGCCCTGGGTTCAATTCCTCAGCACCACATAAGCAGAAAAAAGCCAGAAGTGGTGCTGTTCCTCAAACAGTAGGGCACTGAGGGACAGTGCCCAGGCCCAGAGGTCAGCCCCCATGACTGGCCAAAATAAACAAAAACAATTACATTGGAATTTTGATTGGTACTGCATTGAAGTTGTAGATATTTGGCAGTATGTCTATTTTCACGGTATTCAATGAGTCTTGAACATAGGAGGTCTTTCCACTTCCTGTCTTCAATATCTTCAAAGTTTTTTGCTATATATTTCTTCATTTTTTAAGGCTTATTTTCTGTTTTTTTTTGTTTGCTTTTTCTATTGCAAACTGAATTCTTTTCCTGATTTCTCTACCTGCTCATTCTTGGTGCAAAAAACTACCAGTTTTTATTGGTTGAGTTTATATCCTGCTACTTTACCAAAAGTATTTAATGAATCCAGAAGCTCAGAAGTGGTACTTCCAGGGTCCTTTAGATGTAGGATTATATTATTTGTAAATATGTCTTTCTCTTGCCTCACTACTCTGTTGAGGAGTGAGCAAAGTGAACATACTTGTCTTGTTCTGATTTTTGAGTAACTGGTTTTTAGTGGTCTTATTTGGTATGATGTCATAGGTAGCCTTTATTTTTTGGGGGGGGGGTTGTTGTTGTTTTTTGGGTCCGGTCGTGGGGCCTGAATTCTGGGCCTGGGCGCTGTCCCTCAGCTCTTCAGCTCAAGGCTAGCGCTTTGCCACTTGAGCCACAGTGCCACTTCCAGCATTTTTTTTTTTGCTTATGTGGTGCTAGGGAATCGAACCCAGGGCCTCAGGCATGCAAGGCAAGCGCTCTACCAAGGAGCCACCTTCCCAGCCCCATAGGTAGCCTTTATTATGTTAAGGAATGTTTCATCTGAAAGGATCAATGAAAGGATCTGTCACATCCTTGCCAGGGGACCCGCAGAGGCAGTCAGGCACAGGAGAAAGATTACTAGTTTTATTAGAGAAGCCATATTTGCCTCAGAGAGAGGGCATATGGCAGCCTCCACTATCTAGGTAGCAGTAGGGTCCCAGGGTAGGAAGTGAGGTAGATGGGAGTTCAGGTGAGTCTGGGTGGAGAAAGGAAGGGGCCAGCTGTTTGACAGGAACTCTGGGGGAGGGAGGAGCTCAGGTCTGGGTGGAGCTGAAGAACAAAGATAATGCACACATTATCTTTTCCAGAACTTCTATCATAAAAGGTTGTTAGATTTTTAAAAGATTTTTCTGCATCTATTAAGGTTATTATTTGATGCTCATTATAGTTTTTGTTAGCGGTATTATTAAAATTATTGATTTATGTATATATTTTGTATATATGCATTTTGTGTATATGTATACATTCATATATACATATATAAATACTTTGTATATATGTTATGTATATATTGATTTATGTAATTTTATCCCTGTTTGAAACCAACTTGATTATAATGCACTTTTTTAGTTGTTTAATTCAGTTCAAAAGTAGAGAGCTTTATGCCTACACTCATCCAAAGAGATCTATAGTCTCTAATGCTCTTTCTGTCTTTGTCTCTCTCTGGCTATATAGTCCATAATGCTCTTTCTGTCTCTGTCTTGCTCTGGCTGTCTGTCTGTCTCTCTGTCTGCCTGTCTGCCTCTGTCTCTCTGTCTCTCTACTAGAATACTAGAGCTAGACATTGGTTTTTCACTCAAGGGTATGGCTCAGCCTTAAGCCCCAACTCTATTTATGGCTTTTTGGTGACTAGTTGGAGATCCAGTCTCACAGAATTTCTTGCCTGGATTGGCTTCAAACTATTATTCTCAGATATCAATCTCCTGAGTAGCTAGGATTTACAGGCATGTCATCAGTAAGTAGCTAGTTATATTCTTTTTTTTTTTGTTTCTTCCTTTCTTTATATCTTTCTCTTTCTGTTTTTTTCCTTCCCTCCCACCGTCCCTTCCTTCCATTGTCTCTTTGTCTTTTTCTTTATTGGGTCCCTATCTGGATGTATGACATGCTGGCTTCATAGCGTGATTTTGGTAGTCACTGTAAGGTCTCCCTGGGAAGGTGAGGCAGACTCCTCCCTCCTCTTGGCTGTCTGTATCCATACTTGTGTTATCTAGGTAATTGGCACACCTGGATATCACATCCTGAGCCATCGTGGTCATGCCTACCACCAACCTAGGGGACAATCTCAGGCCCTGAGGTCAGACCTCAGCCCTCCCCTTTTCGGCCATGTGGTCTTTACCATGCATGGTGGGGGGAACAGTTCAGGAAACTTCTCTTCCTACCTGAATATTGTGTGGTGTTCTATCTGCTACTTAATTAAACTTAGCATATTTAATTTAATTAATACAGTGCCATGACCTGGGAGGGGTTTTTGACCACCCTTTTCCATGAACTGAACTGCCTTGAAATGCCACAAAGGACTTTTCACCAATACCATTGCTGGCCTCCACATTCACATCAACACCACTTCTCTGCTCTGCTGAGTGTACTCTACAGGTTCTCTGGTTTTACATTTCTGTCCAGTCTCCACTCACCAGACTGACTCCCTCCTGTGCTTTTAGTGGGTGCTGCATATCACACCCAAACCAGGACACTTAGTTGGAATGCCTCTTGTAATTACTATGAGGCCTGGCCAGAACATTCTCAGAGATACAGTTTTTGCCCCTGCAATAGTAAGGGTCAAAAGTCTGTATACTTTCATGCTCTTTTTTGCTCTTTCCCTCATAATTTTCTCCAAACTTTTGCCTTGTGCCCTCAATAATATGATGCAGGCTGGGTCCCACAGACCCCCTCTAGGTTCCCTCTCAAAGGCTAGCCTCTAGGTTTTATCTTTCAATCCTCCCTCTCTCTTTCTCTCCTTCCCTCCCCCTCTTGACTGGAGATCATTTAATTTGGGCTCAATGTAAGTTAAAGCTCTCATCATGTCCACTGAGTTTTGTTACAGAATTTCCTCCTTGCAATATCTAGCCAGAACCACAGAGAAATAATTGTGACAAGTATGTGCTGGTCAATTCTTAACAATTTACAGGAAACCTGCTTGCTATTTCTGTTAGGCTCCTTGTTGCTTTAATTGGAAATAGAGGTTTTGTGCAAAGACTCATTGGATCTAAGGATTACAGTTCAAGGTCGGCCTTGGCAGAAAAATTTCCTTCATACTCCATCTCCCAACTAACAAGCAAAGAGTCAGGCTGGAAGCATGGGCTCTTATCTCTAATTAACCAGCAAGACACTCGAAGTGGCACTGTTACTCAAAGTAGTAGAGCACTAGCATCCAGTGGAAGTGCTCAGAGACAGTGCCCAGACATTGAGTTCAAAGTCTATGAATGCCAACTGGGACAAGCTATTTCAGCAACAAGCACTGAGACCCCTTGTACTCAGCAGTCCATGGAGAGGAGTAAAAAGAGATGATATGAACCACTTTATACCTGACCTTTCAAAATTAAACAAGGAGATAAATAGAAAGACGCTTGCCTATTTAATGCCTGTCAACCTTTTAACTGGACAGGAACTTAAATTCCTGCCTTTGGTGCCATTTGTGTGCTCTTAATATATGTGTGTGTTTATTATATATACAGGAACTTAAATTCTTGTCTTTGGTGCCATTTGTGTGCTAATACATGTGTGTGTATTATATATATATATATATATTTTTTTTTTCTGCCCAGCCCCTGCCTGAGACTTCTTCCAGACTTCATTCAAGAACACAACCAAAGTTGTGCTGCCTGCTGTCTTCTCCTGGAGGGAACCACTTCTCCATCTTTTACCCTTAATATTGATGCCCCTTTGCTAGCAGGAAGTAGCCAGAGAAAATCTGCATCCTTTTCATAATTATTAAAAGTCTGGAATGTAATGTCTGCCCTGGGATAGTGAGGCAGGCTCTGCCCTCCTCTTGGCTAAGTCTCTGTCCATTACCTGTGTCACCTAGGTAACTGGCACACCTGGAGGTCACATCCTGTCCCCAGTCACTCCTCCCATCCAACCAGGGGAAAGTCCCAGGCCCAGAGGTCACATCTACATCCAGTATGGCCACACCTCCCTCATCTGCTCACTCCTTCTCCCTACCCCTTCCCTACTTAAACCCCAGTCAGACCTCAGCCTGCCTATTTTTAGCCATGTGATCTCCACCATGGACAGTGGGGGCAGCAGTTCTATAAAACAATAAACTTCTCTTTCTGCCTGAATATTGTGAGGTGTTTTCTATCAGCTACCTAATTAAACCTAGCATACTTAATTTACATTAGTCACCTTTTCCTATGATATCAGGAAAAGTTTGAGGCATTATTGGTATTTGTCTTCTTTAAATGTTTTATAGTAATCAACTGTGAATCCACAAGGACCTGGACTTTATTTATACTTCTGATTGCTTTCTTTGAAACTTGTTTTTTATCCTCTTGGTTTAACTTTGGCTGTGCCAGTAGTGATTTATCCATTTCCTCTAGACTGTCCAGTTTATTTCAGTATAGGTTAAAAGTATTACCTCATAACCTTTTGGATTTCTTTAATATTTGTTGTAATATTTCCTTTTCATGCATTTTGTTGATTTAAGTCTTTTATTTTTTATTAACTAGGGAGTTGGCAATCTTAATTTTTTCAAACAATCACCTTCTTGTTTATTTTGGTTTTGGTCTCATATTTCATTGATTTTTGACATGACTTTTATTACTTTTGTCTGGTAGTTTGGGATTTGGTTTGCTGCTATTTAGTTCAAGAAGCTTAGTGCATCAAAGGTATTCATTCAAACAATTTCTGTTCTTTTTCTTTAGGTACTAATAGCTATGAACTTTCCTCTCAACACTACTTTTGTTGTATCTCAGAGATTCTGGAAAGATGTGCTCTCATCTTATTGGTTAGTAGGAATTTTTAATTATTCCCTTTATTTTTTGTCTCAGATGTTATTCAGCAAGGTACTGTTCAGTCTCTTTGTGTTTGAATATTTTATGTGGTATGCTTTAATTCCATTGTGGTTATATAGAATGCAGAAAATTGCTTAGCTTTCTTAGACTTGCTCAGACTTGCTGTTTATCCTTGCATATCATCTGTTTTGGAGAAAATCAAATGGCTTCTATGAAGAATGTATATTGTAGAGTTACTGAATTACTCAGAAAATGTCTATTAAATCCATTTTGGTTATAATGTTATTTAACTCCAAGCTTTCTTGTCTTGCTGATCTTTGGTTTGGATTGTCTATGGATGAGAGTGTAGTGTTAAAATTGCTCACTATTATTGACTTCTAGCAGGTGTATTTGCTTGCAAGGATTTTTAAAAGAATCATTCCTTTACTCTGAATTTGTGTTTGATAACAAGATGTATTTCTTGGAGACAACAAAAGATTGGCTGTTGTTTTTTCATCCAGTTTGTGGTTGTTGTTTGTTTTCAGTCTTGGAGCTTGAACCCTGGTCCTGGTGCTGTCCCTCAGCTCTTTTGCTTAAGGCTAGTGCTCTACCAGTTTGGGCCACAGCTATAAAAACTTCCAGTTTTCTGGAGATTAATTGGAAATAAGAGTCTCCTGGCCAGGCACCCGGTGGCTCACACCTGTAATCCTAGCTACTCAAGAGGCTGAGATCTGAGGATTTCAGTTCAAAGCCAGCCCGGGCAGGAAAGTCCATGAAACTCTTATCTCCAATAAACCACCAGAAAACCAGAAGTGGTGCTGTAGCTCAAGTAGTAGAGCGCTAGCAGTGAGCTAAAGAGCTGAGGGCCAGTGCTCAGGCCCAGAGTTCAAGCTCCACGACCAACAACAACAAAAAAAGTCTCCTGGACTTCCCTGCCTAGATTGGCTTTGAACCACAATCCTTAGAGTTCAACCTCCTAAATAGCTGATTACAGGCATGTGCCAGCTTATTCTACATATTTTGATTAGAGGCTTGAGTCCACTGACTTCTAATGCTACTATAGAGAAATATGTTTTGGGGTTTGGTTTTTTTTTGGTTGTTTTCATAATTCTTGCTTCTTTCCTCATATTTTACTAATCAACTTCTTTACTGGGGTTTATTTATTCTGTTTCTTTGTTGTTGGTTTTATTCCAGTCCTGGGTCCTGAATCCAGAGCAGGCACTGGTCCTGAGATTATTTTGCTCAAGGCTAGTGTGCTCTACTTTTTGAACTACAGTTCCCACCAGCTTCTTTGGTAGTTAAATGGAGATAAGAGCTTCAACAGACTTTCCTGCCTAGGCTGGCTTCAAAATTCCTCAGTAGTGAGGATTATAGGCTTGAGCCACTGGTCCTCAGCCTGCCTTTGTTTTAATTATTTTCTTGTGAAACTAAAATTCCCTCAAGAATCTGTTGTAGTGCTGACTTAGTGGTCATATGTTGCTTTAGCTCTCATTTAGCATGGAAAAAATTTTAATTTTTGTCAATTCTGAAGGATAGTTTCACTTTATACAGTAGTCTAGGGTGACAATTGTTCTTCAGAACTTGAATGATATTTTTCCAGGTTCTTCTTGCTCTTAGTGTTTGCATTGAGAAATCCACAATTATTCTAATGGGATTGCCATTGTCTCTTTCATTTTCTGTATTAAATATTATTTTTTATTTTGCATATTTAATGTCTTTACAATAATGTGTATCTCTAGTAGTGCTTCCATTGTTTTTATTTGGAGCTCTGAATCTCTCCATAAGGCAGATGTAATTCCCTTTTTTGAGGCTTTCTGCTATTATTTTATTTAAATAGTTCTAAATGTCTTTTGCTTTTATCTCCTCTTTCTTGTCTATTCCCATTGTACACATTTGTGATAATTTGATAGTCACACAAGTCTTTCAAAAACCATTTGAGTACTTTTTAAATAATTTTAACTGTTTGATCTAGTGTTTTGGATGGGTGGGGGTGGAGGCTTTAGCCACTGATACGATGTTTTCAGTTTCTACTATTGCCTAGACTTTTGAGGTTTTTATTAGGCTGATTGAGCTTTGCATTCCGAGATGTTGGCTCCACACACAGAGTTTTTACTTCTTTAAGAACATTGTTCATTTAGCTACTATTTTGTATTTTCTTGTTGTTTATTGACTTGTCTTAGGATTTGCCTAGTTTTGTTATTTAACATCTGCTCCTTTATATCATTGACTGTTCTCATCTTGCATATCCTATTTGGCTTCCTTCCTCAGTTAATCTTAACTGTCCTTTCATTGTATCAATATTGTTTTTGAGGGTGATATGTACTTTTGAAAACTGATACATTTTGTAACCTTTCACCTGGATTTCCACAGCTGGGTTCAGGGTCTGTGGGGGATTTGGTCTCCTAAATATTCTCAGTTACGGTATCTTCTGCTTTGTTGAGGAGGTGTGATGTTTGATGATGTTTTATGTGTTGAGATAGTTGATCTCAGTGTTTAAGTCATTGTGTGGAACTTTTTTCCTGTCAGTTTGTTTTCAAAGATTATTGTAGGTGATAAGCTATGTTAGATTTTGGAAAATGTTGTAACAGTTCTTGTTTCATTTTTGTTGTTGTTGTTGGTCCTGGGATTTGAACTCTGGTCCTGGACTCTTCAGTTCAAGGCTAGTGCTCTACCACTTGAACCATGGTGCCACTTCTGGTTTTCTGGTGGCTTATTGGAGAGTGGAGTCTTGCAGACTTTCCTACCTGGGCTGGCTTTGAACAGTGATCCTCATATCTCAGCCTCCTGAGTAGCTAGGATCACAGGCATGAGTCATCAGCACCTGACTAGTTTGTCTTTTATGGTATGTGAGAAATGCTAGAATTGGTCATTTGAGACTCTAGGGATGGTGAGCCAGTGCCCACATCTGCCAAATCTCACAATTAGGGGCATGAAGCCTAAATCTTGTGAGTTCTAACATAATGGGCAATGCAAATGGGAATAGAGACTAGAGTCAGAGTGCAAGAAGGTGAGGATACAGGCCCCTGTCCAGTTCTTGAGGGTAGGCAGGTTGTAGTATTGGGTTCCACAGAGGAAGAATATGCCAATAGGAGGTTAAAAGCATGTGTCTAGGCCAAGAGCAATAGAATATTGCAGCTTATCAACGTATTTCTCCCTTTCCTATAAATAAAGGAGAATGATAAGGATACAATTGTAAAGGAGGGAATGGAGTTTTTCATTACCAGGTAGTATGAAGACTCAAGAAATATTCACGGTGAGCAGGGGGCATTCAGAAGCCTTTAACCATTGATTGTAAGGGAGAAGTGAAATTGGAGTAACAGAAATGATAGAGCTCCTGTAAATTTGTATTGATTAAATGAGGGTATGATTAAGGGGCTGTTGAACTACTACCATGGGAGATTGTGGCTTAAGCCTCCTCTGGAATATAATTAAGAGTTAAGGGAGGGGCTGGGAAGGTGGCTCAGTGGTAGAGCACTTGCCTTGTATGCATGAGGCCATGAGTTCCATTCCTCAGCACCACATAAGCAAAAAGAAAAAAGCCGGAAGTGGCACTGTGGCTCAAGTGGTAGATTGCTAGCCTTGAGTTGAGCTGAGGAACAACGCCCAAGCCCAGAGTTCAGACCCTACAACCAGACCCCCCCAAAAAAAAGAGTTAAGGGAAAATATATTTTAGAGGACTTGTGTTTCCTTATGCTCACCTGTTTCTCTAGAAAATCAAGCCTCAGATAGATACTGTCTATTCTGATGATGGCTGCCCTTTTTGATAAGTGGGCTGCATGCCAAAGAGCCATGTTAAGAAGTCCGTTGATGGGAACCCATGTTCCTGTCATATCAGTACAAGAGTAAATAGAAGGTTATAAGCATATTTAGAATTGTACAATGTTACCTCTTTCTTGGCTAAGGAAATGGTCTTTATATGACTTCTGCCTGTTGTGATGTATCTCAATGACCCTTGGCAATTAATACAGGGATTCATTGTGAAGTCACTCAGCATATCCTTCACTTGGAGACACATTGTCTGAGGGCTTGGTGGAGATATCATCATTGGATTTAGGGCCCCAGGGATAGAAGTGTCAGTAAAGTGGTGAAAGAAGCTAAAGTGTTTCCTAGAAGTTATTTGGTGGGTTTTGGAAGGAAGTTCTTGGGCCTTCCACTGATAGTAGTGTGGCAGGATTGATGAGCTGACACCTATCAAATGAGATTTGGGATTGAGTTATATTGAATGGTGTTCAGGAGGGTGAGATAGGTTAAAAGGCCTTATTGTAGCTTATAAAATCCTTCCTGTTCTGGGGTGCTGGTGGCTCATGCCTGTAATCCTAGCTATTGAGGAGGCTGAGATAAAGCTAGCCTGGGCAGGAAAGTCTGTGAAACTCTTATCTCCAATAAACCACTCAGAAAACTAGAAGTGGTGCTGTAGCTCATGTGATAGAGCGCTATCCTTGAGCCGAAAAGCTGAGGGAAAGCACCTAGGCCCAGAGTTGAAGACTCATGACATACAAAAGAAAAATCTTCCACTAGGCCTAAATGTCTAGTGGAAAGAAGATGGGTTCTTGTGCCAAGCATGCATATAGCATACTGCTAGACTAATGTTTCACTCAATTTACTCAAATACTTCAAATATAATCCACACTAATAATTAACTCATGCTGTATGCTATTAAGTGTCGCACACTCAGGAGAGCTTACATGGCACATTACTTGGTCAGAGGTTGAGCGAAGTCTGTCAAGGGTGTTCTTTGGGCTGCTCCAGGTCACTGGAGAGAAAAGTGGCCACCTTGCCAGGGTGCTCCAATTGAGGGCCGGTCCAATGTGGAGTTGTCTCGTTTGGGGAGGCCATCTCACTGGATCTCAATTGCCCTGGTCTTTTATATTTTTTATGCTGGGCTTTTTCATTTCTGGCTATGTCTTATTATCTTAGTGGGCAGGGTTGCCTTGCTTCTGGTCAAGTCTTGTTATCATGGTGATGGCTCTACAAGGTCCCTGGGTGTGTCCTTATCTCTATACTCCATAGTTCTGACTCCTAACTTCTAACTCCTAGTTTTATAGCTTATTATTTCATACTATTTCACAGCACATATAAACTCAATATATTCCTAGTCAATAACCTATCATGTCAGTATTCAATAACACACAATGTCAATATTCCATAATACACTTCTATAATCTCAATCTTCTTCCTGCAAAAGTTCAGAGCCTTCCAAGGGTAAGGAACGAGGAGAGGAAGTGATGTGGACAGATGGATTTTACAATCATAAGATGCCTTGGGAATGTAGAAAAAGGTCTTACTACAGGTTTTCAGACAGACAATTGCCATTAATGGAAACGAATCAGTGTCCAGTGCTAGATGCTGGCTAGTACTGGAAATGTGTCAAATGGTCACTCCCAGATGTTACAGTGTGAAGGAAAGGGGAAAGGAGGAAGAAAGAGGAGGTCAAGTTTTCCCACTTGAAAACCCCTCCCTGGTTTTGGCACCAGAAAATATAAAAGTGCTTGAGGTTAAAATAAGCAACTTGAACAAGAGTCCATTGATGGTAAATAGTCTTTATGGAAGAAGACCTGGGTGTCTGTCAACATGCTTACTGTGGTCTGGAAAGGGAGGAGAAAAAGAGAGGAAGAGAGAATTTTTACACAAGCACAGGATGCAAGGATGGACAGAGAGGAGGAGCAAGGTTGTTTGGAGAAAGCCAGGACTATTGCTAATTGGTAAGTCTGAGCTTCTGTTTCTGGAGACTAACTTTGGTCCAGCAGTGATAATGAAAGTCTTCAGTAGGGCTATGACAGTGTGGTCTAATAGCAAAAGTAATTTCTTTGTTCCCTTCAAGGAAGCCCAAGATTTGTGGCAAAATGACCTGTGTTTCTCCAATTTTCCCTCTGTTCTTTGGTGAACTCTGTTAGCAGGCTTCTTTAGGCTGTTGTCAGTGGCTCTGTGTCCTCTTCCTCAGATGTTTGAGGAACCTAGAACTCCCCATGGTGACACAGACAAGACTCTGGGGTCTTAGTGTCTTATAGACAGGACCTTATGGGGCAGATTTCAGTGGCTGCTTTAGCTTTTGTCTGATCACCCTCCTTCCGCAGATGCTTACAAGCCTATAAACCTGAGTGTTTGGCAAAGTGTGGTGATGAGGCCCTCTGGAAATTACCTCTGGTCCCTGGGCTCCCAGAAACCCTGTCAAAAGATGATTTTCCACTTCTGCCCTGGGAACTGGAGACACCCAGAGTTTGTAGAATGTCTTGGCTCCCATCCCAGTCTCAGTCTTGTTACTCATTGCAGATTAGCCCCACCTCTCACCTTGAAGACAGGGGGACTTTATGGGTTGTACATGTTTTCCCACCACCTCTGAATTTAGGAATCCCTGGGTTGAATATGTGGCTGAATTTCTCTGTAGAATTCTCCACTTCCTCCATAGCAGGGAGAGCTGACCACTGGCAAGGCATGACATTTAGGTGTCCTTACTATTTATATGTTCTTCATCCTTTAATTCTGAGTTTTCTTGGATCAGCTCCATCTCCCCATAGGTAGGTTTTTTTGTCTTTCTCATCCTGAGTCTGGTGCTGGGTTTGGGGTCTGTTGGTTTTTTACTTTCATGAAGCAAATAAAAATATTGACTCTGGTTCACCAACTTGCCCTTTAGCATCTTGCCTGCTTAGCATGGATGCAGTTGTTTTCATTAGCATTTATGTCCACCTTTGGTCCTCAGCTCCACCCAGGTATGAGCTCTTCCCTGTTCTGGAGTTCCTGATATACAGCTGGCCACTCCCTCTCTCTGCCCAGACCCACCTATCTCATTTCCTGCCCCAAGACTTTCCTGTTACCTGAATAGGGATGGGTGCTATGTGCTCCCTCTCCTGGGAAATATGGCCCCTCTAATAATTTTTTGGGGGGGGGCTCTAGTCATGGGGCCTGAACCCTGGGCCTGGGCACTGTCCCTCAGCTCTTCAGCTCAAGGCTAGCACTCTACCACTTGAGCCACCACTGCCACTTCTGGCTTTTTTCTTTTTGCTTATGTGGTACTGAGGAATCGAACCCACAGCCTCATGCATGCAAGGCAAATACTCTACCACTGAGCCACCTTCCCAGCCCCCTCTAATAAATTTTAGAATAATCTTTTTATAATAAATTTTATAATAATAATGAACGTGAATGATCCTTTCAGTTTTTAGTAATATGTTAACTTGGAAAGTAATGGTTGTGTGTGTGTGTGTGTGTGTGTGTGTGTGTGTGCGCGCACACACACATGTGCGTGTGCATGCGCACACACACACACACACACACACACCAGTTCTGAGGCTTTAACACAAGGGTGTTAAGGTGAAAGGATCTGCTACAGAGTTTGTGCCCTTCTAGAGTCTTCCATGCAGAAACAGTTTCTTGTAAAAAGATGAATTTATTGGGGAAGTGGATAACAAACTGACCAGCCAGGGACACAGCATAGACTTAGGAGCTGTAACTGCGACCCTGATCCAGCAATAGGGCTTAGTTTATAAAGGCATGAGCCATGAAGCAAGTGAGGGTTGTACAGTCCAGAAACATAATGACATATGACCCTGCATCCTTGAAGCCAGGTGTTGTTACAAAGACAGCTACAGGAGAATTATTACAAAGATAGCTACAGGAGGATACACAATATACACACTGAGGCATTTGCATGGCCTCCTCCTGGCTGGGCTGGTCCAGGCCTAAATAGGGTTGGCACAGGGGACAGATCTGCAGGAAATTCCCAGTCCCAGGCACTGGACTGACAGATTCAGTAACCTATCATCCTAGTGCCCACCTCTGTCTCCAGGGATCCAGGCACATCTATCACCTGGGAGGCAGGTGATGGGCATTTCCTTCCTCCAGTATAAAGACAAGATACCAGACCCTACCATCCACCATGTGGCCAATATGGCACTGGCCAGACCTGACCTCCTTACTTCAGTTACTGACCTTTTATGCCTCTTAAGGAGATGGTCATTTAGATTATCAGCCTACTTAGTCCTTCCAACTCTTTTTTCTTTTTCTTCATTCCCTGCCAGTCTCTTTCAAGTTCTAGAGTAGTATCTAGCACTCTCTCTGTCTTCCCCCCCCAGATTAAATTCCCAACACTGGATAATATTGTCTGTAAATATTTCCACCAAAATCACATGGGTGGTTTTGTTGACTTATCATTACAGGTGATAGGAGACAAAGGAGGATCAAGCAAACTGGAAAGCAGAGAGAGGCATCATGAGCTGGAAGGGCAGCTGCAAGATATTGGTGGTAGTGGTAGTGGTGGTGGTGGTGGTGGTGGTGGTGGTGGTGGTGGTGGTGTGTGTGTGTGTGTGTGTGTGTGTGTGTGTGTGTGTGTTTGTGCTCAGTACTAGATAAGAAAGCCATGAGAAAACATGGCCCCAAGTGCACAGGTCTATAGCAAGAGAGTTGGGAAAGACAGCTGGGAAAGAGAGTGTCTGGGCCTGGGCTAGACCTTATCTAGGGTATGGGCAGAGAAAGGTGTGGCCACATCAAATGCAGATGTGACCTCATCAAATGCAGATGTGACCTCTTGCAGGTGTGCCAATTGTCTAGGTAATGCAGGTACTGGGTGGAGACTGCTGCGAGGAGGGTGGAGTCTGCTTGCCGTCCAGGAACTGACCTTACAGTAAGGAAATAAAAGAAGAAACTATAATTCTTTTTTTGGTGTCAGGACTTAAGTATTGTCCCTTAGGTTTTTCACTAAAGGAGAGTACTCTACCACTTTAATCACTGCTCTAATTCTAGCATTTTAATGTTAATTGAGGTAAGAAGTTCATACACTTTCCTACCTGGGCGGGCTTTGAACTGTGATTCTCAGAGCCTCTGGAGTAGATAAGATTACATGTCAGGTGTAAACCACAAATGCCTGGCTTTGGACTGTAATTCTTTTTTTTCACATAAATATCTTTTATATAGCATGTACATTATCTTCTTAGGAAATAGAACAAAGCCAGGCATAGCCTTGAATGGTAGTATTACCTGTGCACCTGTGACAGTGACTGTCAAGTTTACTCTTAAGAACTCTCCTATTAGAAGTTTTGATGGCACAAAGGACAGTGAGCTTTAGAACTGGAGTAGATTGCCCCAGATTAAATTATACAGTCTCTTTTACCCCTTTCAAATAATATAAGAATTAGTGTGAGGTCTTGACAGGCTCACTCTTCTAGTGGAGATTGAGGAACCTCAGAGGGCAGTCTAATTCGATTCTTGAGCTTTATCTGAAGACTTCTAGGCTCTTGTCAAGAAGTGGAAGTAGAAACATATATGGAAAGCCAATCTGGGTAATGACAGGCTCCAAGATTGCAGTATTTAGCATTGTCTCTATGTTCCATCTGCCCAGATAGGAGGACTGTACTTTTATAGATATCTGTACTTTTTTAGATATCTGGAGCTTCCCATCAGTAGAGGGTGCTGTTTTACATTGTGCTTTGCTCTAACACTGTTCTGCTTCCAGTTGCCACACAGGAAAGCTTCTAAGACAGTTACAGATGGAGCTGAGAACCTCCAGACTCCTGGCCTTAGCACATTCCATTTCAACCATGTCTCCATCTTCTGCTGAGCTGTGGGTTGTCCAGTGCAAAGACCTCCCAAAGTGGAGGTCTTTACTGAATGTGTTTTTGTTCTGAGTGGGGCTCTTGTGTAGACAGCCAGGCCAAACTGCAATATGCACAGAGGGGCAAGCTGTCCCTGGCAGGCTGTTATAGGACATATTTACATGGACTTGTTGCTTATTTTGTTGATTTTTCTCCTCTTTCTGAGTTAAAAATTTTTATGTTTCTGGGGCTGGGAAGGTGGCTCAGTGGTAGAGTGCTTGCCTTGCATGCCTGAGGCCCTGGGTTCGATTCCTCAGCACCACATAAGCAGGGAAAAAAAAAGCCGGAAGTGGCTCTGTGGATAGTGTGCTAGCCTTGAGCTGAAGAGCTGAGGGACAGCGCTCAGGCCCAGAGTTCAGGCCCCATGACCAGATCCCCCCCAAAATGTTTTTTGGATATTTCTTGATTGGCACTAGGCCTTTCCCTGGTATCAGTTCTCAAGCTAGATTTCTAGGTTAGAGATCTGTATTTCTGGTTGAGCAGACAAGCTCTGGCATTAACTTGTCTCACTAGTCTGCCCTGATGACTCTCTATCTTCAGTCATTGCATATAATCAAAAGAACTGTATCTTCCTATTTGTTGTCCCTAAAGGACTAAGTTCTGGAAGGTAAGGAACTTTTGTGTATATGTAGCTATGCCAGTAATGAGGCTTGAAACCTGGGCCTCCAGATTTTGATCACCATTTTTATTCACAAACATTGCTCTATGACTAGAGCCATGTCTTCAGTTTTGGCAGCCATGTCTCAGTTCTGGCCTTTTTCTAGTTACTTGAAGATGAGGGTTGTTGCATTTTGTCTGCCTAGGCTAGCTGTGAAATTAAATCTTCAGACCTATCCTTCTGAGTAGCCTGGAATCATAGGCTAGAGGCACGGTAGGGCTCAGCAAATATAAGAATTTTATTTGCTTCTATTTTACCATGGCGTACCTAATACACTGCTTTAAACTGGAAATGGTTTTTGCATGAACTAGGAGGTGGGGTTATTGTATAAAAAGAATATAAATATACCAAAGTGCCATTATAAAAGTGATTGCTTGTATATATTGCATGATCAATTTAGATTATACATGACATAGCTATTAATATGGGTATGTTAAGACCAAGACAGAGTTCTTGACCTTATGCTTTGTTGAGACATACTCTTATTCCATTGCCCATGTTAAGTTTAAATACACAATCCTCCCTGCATAAACCTTGCCAACAAAGGTTGAGGTGTATGCTATTATGGTTTCCTGTCCAGCAACAAATTTATAAAATACACATGGATGTGATCCAATTGCTTATTAACTTAGATCAACTAGTCCACTTCCACAAAGCATTTGGTTAAGTATGACAGAGACTGCTTTTTTTCATCTTCAAGACTAATCTTGTTCCAATATATACACTTTTCTTACCTCCCACCTACTGAAATGCATCAGAATACATAGTTGACAGCTTGATTTTTTTGTTGTTCCTCTTTTTTTCTTTTAACTGTATGCTTTGGGCTCATAACTAAAGGTTGGGCAATAGAATGATGTCAATGAAGGAATCTTGTAATATGTAGTTCATGTCTTTCACAAGAAAAATCAATTATTCTTTATCTCTTACTTCTTGATTTTTGTCAGTTGGGGGCTTGAAGTCTGGACACTGTCCTTGCACTCTACCACTTGAGCCACAGTGCCACTTCTGGTTTTTTTAGTGGTTTATTGGAGATAAGAGTCTCACGGATTGTGCTGCTTGGGCTGGCTTTGAACCGCAATCCTCAGATCTCAGTCTCCTGAGTAGCTAGGATTACAGCTGTGAGCCACTGGCGCCCCGCTTATCTCTTACTTCTTTTTGTGACATATTAACATTCTTAGAAGTCATTTTGAACTCAGTAATAAAAATTCCTTAATTTTTTTTTTTGTTGTTGTTGGTCATGGGCCCTGAACTCTGGGCCTGGGCGCTGTCCCTCAGCTCTTCAGCTCAAGGCTAGCGTTCTACCACTTGAGCCACAGTGCCACTTCCGGCTTTTTTTCCTGCTTTTGTGGTGCTGAGGAATCGAACCCAGGGCCTTGAGCATGCAAGGCAAATGCTCTACCACTAAGCCACCTTCCCAGCCCTCGATAATATTTTAGAATGGTAGTTGCAGAGACCTAAAGGGACTTCGTTATCTACTTATAGAATATACATCATAAAAAAGATTTTCAAGTGAGAAGCATGAGAGGTATGGAAGAAACATTAGAGAAGCACTAGGTGGAATAGAGAGACTCTATTCCTGTATATTCCTATATATTTCCTGATATTCCTATATATTTAGGGTAGAGGTTTTTAAAAAAATGAAACACATTTCTCATAAAGTGTCTAGTGGCAGAGAGCGCAGAAACCTAAGTTGACTCCATAGACCTTCTCCTTAGAAGCCTTAATCACAAATAAGGTAAAATAGGTAAGGAAAGAGCCTTGGACACAGGCCAAGAATATTGCATTAATAAATAGCCTTTTGGGCAACCAAGTAAGCTATATTAAGGAAAGACTCAGAGGCACCATGGACACAGCATCTCCTAGGATCCAGAATAAATAACTGCCTTGAGCAGCTACTGAGAGTTGCATAGTAGAAACTACACTGCAGAATCCTACACAGAGGAAGTGGGCAGGAGAACTTCTCCGGGGTGTCTTATCACAGAGGTGAACTTCTGATGAAGATTTTTCATCTTTCATTCAGTATGTCTCACCTTGCCAGGTTTGTCCACTCCTTCCCTATCTGTTTGGTGTCTTCCCCAAAGTTGTAATGGGGCAATGTCAATTAGCTAAAATCGCTGAGGTAGATGATAAGCGTTGCATTTTAAGCCCAATCTGTCTTTTTGAGCATCCCCTAGCCCAAATTTGGGTGCTGGTGAATTATTCCTGCACCTAATCCACCTCTAGTGGATTATTCCTGGTGGATTATTCCTAGTCTCTCAGAAGGCTGAGAACTGAGAATCACAGTTCAAAGCCAGCCTTGACAGGAAGCTCTATGAGATTCTATCTCCAGTTAACAACCAGAAAAGTGGAAATGGCACTGTGGCTCAAAGTGCTAGAGTGCTAGCTAGTGGTAGAGTGGGCTGAAGAGCTCAGAAGCAGCACTCATACCTGTTGTACAAACCCTATGACCAAAACAACAACAACAACAAAAACAGCCCCAAAGCTTCTAATGAACAATCCAAAATCATAATGAAAAGGCTTAAGCCTTGTGCACATTCCAGAAGGCTCACTAGAAGGTGACAAACTAGCTTCCCAACTCATATATCAAGGACTTCTTTGTGCACAATAGAAATGTCCAACATCTCTGGCCATAAAAGAAATGCAAATAAAAACATTGAGACTCCACTGAGACTTCATCCCATTTAGAATGGCTTTTATCAAGAACACAAATAACAGATGATGGTAGTGATGTTGACAAAAGGAATTTCTACTACACTGTTGGTGAGAATGTACACTTGTTTAACCAGTCTAGAAAGCAGCATGAAGGTGTTAGATTTTAATTTAGTAACAGAAGAAACTTCCAAACAGCCTTCAGGTAGGAAGAAAAATTTATTCTGAACTGTTTGCCTCCAGTGCATGTTGGAAACGTATAGGTAATGGGCAGAAATTTGTTTAAACAAGACTGCACAGGGGTCTTCCCAGGATGATCTTACAAGATGTTCCTCAAAAGACTAAACATAGAGAGCTGGGCGCCGGTGGCTCAAGCCTGTAATCCTAGCTACTCAAGAGGTTGAGATCTGAGGATCACAGTTTAAAGCCAGCCCGGGCAGGTAAGTCCGTGAAACTCTTATCTCGAATAAACCACAAGAAAACTGGAAGTGGCACTGTAGCTCAAGTGGTAGAGCACTAGCCTTGAGCTGAAGAGCTGAGGGACAGCACTCAGGCTCAGAGTTCAAGCCCCACAATTGACAAAAAAAAAAAAAAAAAGACAAGACTTAACATAGAACTCCCCAGCAATTCTACTCCTGGGCATTTACCCAAATGATTACAAATAAGACCACTCGAAAGCTACTGGCACAACTGTGTTCACTGCACCATTATTTATCACAGCTAAGATATGGAACCAACCCTCAGTAGATGAATGGATCAAGAAAAAATGGTATTCCACACAATGGATTTCTGTGCTGCCATCAGCAAGAATGACATCATATTAACAAAGTAAGCCAGACCCAAAGAACATAGGCTCCATTGTTTTCCTCATTTGTAATTAGTGTATATCTAGGAGAATCCTAGCCGAGGATCACAATAGCCAAATAGACATATGACCATATAAAATGATGCTAATTGAAATGAAGTCCATGATATGCAAACAAGGTTTTTTTGTTGCTGTTGTTTCTTCTTTTTTAGTGTACTGTTTACAGTTATTATTGATTTTATCTTTTATTTTTTTCTCCTCTAGTTTATTCCCTGTGATCACTTTTGTCTTGTATATAAGTTTACCTGATTTGGGGAAGGGAAAGAGAATCACAGAAACAGTGTGAGAAAAGGTGAAGCAATGCAACAGCAATATTCACTATACACTATGTTAGAAATGAACTTTACAACTTGTGGGGAGGGGAGTCGGGAGTGGGAAAGAGAGAAAATGAGGGAGGAGTAACACTGCTCTAAGAAAAAGTACTCCTTATCTCATTTAGGTAACTGTAATTCCTCTGTATATCACCTTTAAAATGAAATAAAAGTTTTAAAAATTCTTTTGCAAAAAATAAAATCTATTCAATACTTTGTTTTTAAATGCATTATAGAGACAGAAGTAATGCAAGAATTAAGAGAGAAAACAAGAATAAAACTCAGGCTGTCATCTGAAAAGAAAAAGAGAAAAAAAATACATGAATAGAAAATGAAGAAATAAGCCAATGAATGAAGAAAGAGGAATAAAGAGAGAATAAAAGAGGAGATGATGAAACAAAAAAGAATGAATGAAAAAAGCCAAGACAGTAGCTACCTTATAATCCCAGCTATTCAGGAGACTGAGATCTGAGGATTGTGGTTTGAAGCCAGCTAGAGCAGAAAAGTCTGTGACTCAAATCTCCAAAACACTATGCAGAAAAGGCTGGAAGTGACCCTGTAGCTCAAGTGGTAGAACACTAGCCTTGAGCCTAATATGCTCAGGGATAGTCACCTGCTCTGAATTCAAGTCCCAGGCCCAGCAAAAAAAAAAAAAAAAAAAAAGGTAAAAAATAACACGAGAATTAAGTTTTGTTATTGTTTCATAATAAACTTAATTCAGAGTAGGGAAGCCGGGTGCTAGTGGCTCATGCCTGTATTCCTAGCTACTCAGAAGGCTGAGATCTGAGGATCGTGGTTCAAAGCCAGCCTGGGCAGGAGAGACCGTGAGACTCCTATCTCCAATAAAACCACCAGAAAACCGGAAGTGGCGCTGTAGCTCAAGTGTAGAGCGCTCACCTTAAACTGAAGAACTGAGGGACAGCGCCCAGGCCCAGAGTTCAAGCCCCACGACCGACAAAAAAAAAAAAAACAGAGTAGGGGATAATAGGGGATAAAGAAGAAAAATAGAGATGACCCATACCAACATTACATGTAGAGAAGAAAGAAAATCACAAAGGGATACAAGATCTAGAAAGTACTGTTTTTCTAGTCATTACAAAAAATTGAAAAGCTTTTGAAGTAAGAAGGTCAGGTCTGGCTAGTACCATATTGATGATGTTAGCATCTGGCATCATGTCTTCATGCTGGGGGAAGGAAACCCCCTACCCCTCATCTGCCTCTCACCTGCTGGAATCCCTGGAGGCAGGTGTGGGCACTTGGTTAATAGATTACTGAATGTGTCAGTCCAGTGCATAGGACTGGGGAATTTTCTGTGGATCTGCCCCCTGTGCCAATCTATTTAGGCCTGGACCAACCTAGCCACCAGAAAGCCATGCCATGTGTATCTCTGTGATTGTGTCCTGTGTTCTGTCTCCTGGATAGTCTCTGGTCATCATGGCATCCCAGTTCAGCTCTCCATTGAAGCTGAATTGGCTTGTTGGTATTGTTTTTCTTATTTCTTTCCTCTTTAGCATGTTTCCTAGCTGTGGTATGTGTATTGGGGGGCTGCAGGCCTTTGTAACAATGATGGTTTACAGCTTGCTAACTATATAATAACGACTCCAATATTTCATATTCCAAAATGTGGCTTCTGGGATAATTCACCTTATAACACTTTTGTCTCTTCTGCATATAGAACATGTGATGAGTAGTATAGAAACAAAATCAGGAATGATAAGCACAGTTGTAAAGAGTTTATTTAGTAAAGAGAAAGTACAGGCCACTCAGGAGAGTGAGCAGCCAGAGCTGGAAAGTGTTGTCCACCAGATAAGAGATTAGCTACTTTGTATTGTATCTTCCTCTCCCTTGGCAATTTGTCAGATAATGATTGCTTGTTTGAAATAAGAAAGGCCAAGGGAAGCTTGGCTTATAGGAGGACTGGCTTGGGTTATGGCAACACCCTCCTTTGGGTTGTGGACACCAGTTGAGTGGAGGTAAAAGGGAATAAATATCCCTGAACTAGTTAACTGATGTTTTCCCTCATGACATAATACATACCCATGTCCTAATTCAGTCTCCTGTTGGAAAGAATACACATAGCTACATCCAATCTATGTGGAAATTTGAAAGAAGAAAGGCTGCATAGGTGCATAAGGGCTGGAATATAAAATATTGGAGTCGTTATTATATAGTTAGCGAGAGTGGATGGCAAAGGTTAATTATAAACCCTGAGGAGAAAAATCAAGAAATGGGAGAAAAATCACACACACACACACACACACACACACACACACACACACACACACACACAATCCAGATGAAAGGAAGAAAATCAATAGATTTCAGCTAATTAACAATAAAAAAAAGAAGACCAGAGTAGAAAGAGTGTATGGCTGGCAAGCGAAATTCAATCCTAGTCCATGGGCTGGAAATACAGTTTTCAGAAAACTGAAGAGGCTTCTTCTAGTTTTCCTATAAAATAATGGCTGACCAATACTGCAAAAATATGGGCAGAGGAGAACTTTGGAAGGCATTCCTTGAACCATAAATGAGATAATAAACTATAATTAGGTCACCCAGTCAAGGAAACTTTCAGATATTGAGACTTTCCTATATGGTTAGAGTCATTTGGGATATTAAGATGCAATGTGCCTTGGCCATCAAGCAGAATGATGCAGTAAAACCCATCATGCAGAATCCCAGAGTTTTGAAATCCTAAATGAGAAGTAGAGGGAAAAGAAAAAGCATTCTTTTTTTTTAATTTTATTTTATTTTATTTGTGAACATACTGTACAGAGGAGTTACAATTACATGGGCAGGATAATGCATACATTTCTTACCAAGCATTGCAGCCTCCTCCTTTGTTTACCCTTCACATCCCTTCCCAGCCTCCCCCCTCCCCGCCAATCCCAATCCTTCTCCTTCCTCCCCTACCCTCCCACCCCCGCACCGACATTGTAAAGCTCGTTTGGGGCATGACAACTTGTACTTCTCCTTGTTGCAACAGGTCCGCCTGTATCCTTAAACAACTGGTTTTTCCCCATCTCCTCCACAAGTTATACTGACATCAAATATAGTGAAAGCAGGGGTTATACTGTGAGGGAAGGACATACAAAGCAACAAAGAGATAATCTTATAAATGCATTAGAAACACATGCATGAAAGAAAAAAACATTAAAACACATATCTAAGGGTTCATTTTCCTGACATCACATTATCTGACCTTTTCCGCTTGACTGATACCTATACTAGATATTGCAAATAAGGGAAACCATGGGACCTATGTTTCTTTGGGCCTGGCTTACTTCACTTAATATAATTTTTTCCAAGTTTTTCCATTTCCTAACAAATGGGGAAATGTCATTCTTTCTGATGGAGGCATAGAATTCCATTGTGTATATACCACATTTTCTTGATCCATTCATCTACTGAGGGGCATCTGGGTTGGTTCCATATCTTAGCTATGGTAAATAATGCCGCAATAAACATTGTTGTGCTGGTAGCTTTAGTGTGGTCTTGTTTGTAAACATTTGGGTAAATGCCCAAAAGTGGGATTGCTGGGTCATAGGGGAATTCTATGTGAAGTCTTTTGAGGAACCTCCATACTGCTTTCCAAAGTGGTTGAACAAGTTTACATTCCCACCAACAATGAAGTAAGGTTCCTTTCTGTCCACATCCCCTCCAGCATCTGTTGTTGTTAGAGTTCTTGATTTTTGCCGTTCTAACTGGGGTGAGGTGATATCTCAATGTTGTTTTGATTTGCATTTCTTTTATGGCTAGGGATGTTGAACATTTCTTCATGTGTCTATTGGCCATCCTTCTTTCTTCTTCAGAGAAGTTTCTCTTTAAGTCTTTTGGACACTTATTTATTGGGCAGTTGTTTCTTTGAGGATTTGTTGTTGGGTGGTTTAATTTTTTGAGTTCCAAGTATATTTTAGATATGAGACCCTTGTCCGTTGTATGGCTAGTAAAGATCTTCTCCCAATCGGTGGGCTTTCTATTGATCTTGCTAGCTATGTCATTTTCCCTGCAGAAGCTCTGCAACCTTATGCAATCCCATTTGTCCAACCTTTCTTTGAATTGTTGTGTTTCCGGGTCTCTATTCAGAAAATTTCGGCCTGAGCCAAGGAGACCTTGGGTTTCTCCTATTCCATCCTGTAATGTTTTCAGAGTGTCTGCTTTGAGTTCAAGTTCTTTGATCAATTTGGAGTTGATTCTGGTACAGGGTGATATATAAGGATCTAGCTTAAGTTTTCTACATGTAGTTAACCAATTTTGCCAGCACCATTTACTGAAGAGGTTGTCTTTCTTCCATTCTATTGTTTTAGCTCCCTTATTGAAGATTAGATGGCTATAGGTCTGTAGGTTCATTTCTGGGTTTTCAATTCTATTCCATTGGTCCTGAGGTCTGTTCTTATGCCAATACCAAGCTGTTTTGATTACTATGGCTTTGAAGTTTGGTATTGATATTCCTCCAGCAGTGTTCTTTCCGTTGAGGAGCTTTTTTGCTACTCAGGGTCTTTTATTGTTCCATATGAATTTTTGGATTGCCTCTTCTATTTCCTTGAAGAATGAGGTTGGAATTTTGATAGGTATTGCGTTGAATTTGTAGATAGCCTTGGGAAGAATTGCCGTTTTCACAATGTTAATCTTTCCAATCCAGGAGCATGGGAAGTTTTGCCATTTTTTAAGTTCTGTGTTGATTTCCTTTTTTAAGATTTTAAAGTTTTCATCATAGAGGTCCTTCACTTCTTTAGTTAAGTTAATTCCTAGGTATTTTATTTTTTGTGGGGCTATTACAAATGGAGTTGCTTTCCTAATTTCAGCCACACTTTTCTCATTGTTGGCATACAGAAAAGCCATTGATTTTGGGGGGTTAATTTTATAACCTGCTACTTTGCCAAAGTTTTGAATCAGCTTGAGTAATTTGGGAGTGGAGTCTATGGGATTCTTTAAATACAAGATCATGTCATCTGCAAAGAGGGAGAGTTTTATTTCTTCTTTCCCTATTTGGATCCCCTTTATGTCTGCATCTTGTCTTATTGCTGTAGCTAGGCATTCTAATACTAGATTGAAGAGAAGTGGAGAGAGTGGGCATCCTTGTCTTGTTCCTGAGTTAAGAGGAAATGGCTTTAGTTTTTCACCATTGAGTATAATGCTGGCTGTAGGTTTGTCATATACAGCCTTTATTGTATTGAGGAATGTTCCATGGATTCCTAATTTTTCCAAAACCTTTATCCTAAAGGGGTGTTGGATCTTGTCGAATGCTTTTTCTGCATCTATTGAAATAACCATGTGGTTCTTATTCTTGCTTCTGTTGATGTGATGAATAATATTAATTGATTTGCGTATACTGAACCAGCTTTGCATCCCTGAAATGAATCCTGTTTGATCATGGTGTATGATTTTTTTGGATGAATGTTGAAGTCGATTGGCCAAAATTTTGTTGAGAAGTTTTGCATCAATGTTCATCAAAGAAATGGGTCTATAGTTCTCTTTCTTTGATGAGTCCTTGCCTGATTTTGGGATGAGGGTTATGATGGCTTCATAGAATGTGTTCGGTAGTGAGCTTTCTCTTTCAATTTCATTGAAGAGTTGGAGGAGAATTGGTGTGAGCTCTGCTTTGAAGGCCTTGTAAAATTCCGCTGTAAAACCATCTGGTCCTGGACTTTTCTTAGCTGGGAGGTCTCTTATTGCTGTTTCTATTTCAATGCTTGATATGGGCCTGTTAAGCTGGTTTAACTCATCTTGGTTTAGTTTTGGCATGTCAATATTTGCTAGGAAAAGGTCCATTTCTGTCAAGTTCTCAAACTTATTAGCATAAAGTTTTGAGAAGTATTCCCTTATAATGTTCTGAATCTTGGTTGTTTCCTTGGTGATGTTTCCATTCTCATCTCTGAGTTTATTAATTTGAGTGTGTTCTCTCTTTTTTCTGATAAGATTTGCTAAGGGTCTGTCAATTTTGTTAAATTTTTCGAAGAACCAACTCTTTGTTTTGTTGATTCTTTCGATAGTTTTTTTGGATTCTAATTCATTTAATTCTGATTTAATTTTGATTATTTCTTTCCATCTACTGGATTGGGGTTTATCTTGCTGCTCTTTTTCAAGGAGTTTTAGATGTGTCATTAAATTGCTAGTTTCCGATCTCTCCAATTTGTTGATGTAGGAGCTCAGAGCTATAAACTTGCCTCTGAGTACTGCCTTTGCTGTGTCCCAGAGGAGCTGGTAATTTGTGTGTTCATTTTTGTTGAAAAGCATGAACATTTGAATTTCCTTTCTAATCTCTTCCATGACCCACTCTTGATTCAGCAGTGTGTTGTTCAGCCTCCATGTGATACCGGACTTTCTCTGGTGGCTTTTGGTGTTGAGTTCTAATTTTATTCCCTTGGGGTCAGAGAGAATGCAAGGTATAACTTCAATGTTTCTGAATTTAGACAAGTGTGCTTTGTGGCCTAAAATGTGGTCTATTTTAGAAAATGTTCCATGTGCTGCTGAGAAAAACATGTATTCTGATGCTGCTGGGTGAAATGTTCAGTAGATGTCTGTTAAGTCTAGTTGATCTATGCAGCTGTTTAGATCTGCGGTTTCTCTGTTGAGTTTTTGCTGAGTTGATCTATTTAGTGGGGAGAGTGGTGTGTTAAAATCCCCAACAATTAATGTCTTTGGATCTATATGGGATTTGAGGGAAAGTAGTGTTTCTTTGATAAATTTGGGTGCTCCATTGTTTGGCGAATAGATATTTAGAATTGTAATATCCTCCTGAAGGAGAGATCCTTTAATTAGTATGAAGCGACCTTCTTTATCTCTTCTCACGAATTTTAATTTGAAGTCTATTTTATCTGATATTAGGATTGCAACTCCCGCCTGTTTATGGGGGCCGTTTGCTTGGCAGATTTTGTTCCAGCCTTTAACATTGAAAATGTGTTTGTTTTTACGGGCAAGAAGTGACTCCTGCAGGCAGCAGATAGAAGGATCTTGTTTTTTAATCCAACTAGACAGTCTATGTCACTTAATTGGAGAGTTCAGTCCGTTAACGTTAAGAGATAGGACTGAGAGGTATTTGGGAGTTCCTGCCATGTTATCCACCTTCTTGGGGGCTGCGAAAAGTGGGTTCTTCCTATGGTTCTTGGATTCTCAGTTTGGGTGCAGTTTCTTGGCCTTTGTTGCAGCCTTGTTGGTTTTCTATGTGTAGGACATCTTTAAGAATCTTTTGTAGGGCTGGTTTGGTGGAGATGTATTGTTTCAATTTTTCTTTGCTATGGAAGGTTTTTATTTGGCCTTCAGTTATGAAGGAGAGTTTAGCTGGGTACAGTATTCTTGGTTGATAGTTGTTTGTCTTTAGGGCATGGCATACATCATTCCAGGCTCTTCTTACTTTGATTGTCTCTGCTGAGAAATCTGAGGTAATTCTAATTGGTTTCCCTTTATAGGTGATTAATCTTTTCTCCTTGACAGCTTTAAGGATCTTTTCCTTGGTCTGAGTTGATCCTGTGTGGATTATAATGTGACGGTGGGATGTCCTATTCTGGTCTGGTCTATTTGGGGTTCTAAAAGCTTCTTGTATCTGAATAGGCCTATCTTTTTGTATGTTTGGGAAGTTCTCTGCTAGGATCCTGTTAAACAAATTTCCTAGACCATTAACTTCTGTTTCTAGGTGCTCCTCTACACCCATTATCCTTAGATTAGGCCTTCTGATGGTGTCTTCCAGGTGTTGGATAGATCTATCATATTTCTTGGACTTGTCTTGGATGGTTGTATGTTCTTTCTCTATAATATCTAGGCTATCTTCAATCCCTGAGATTCGATCTTCTGCATGGTCTAACCTGCTGTCAAGACTCTCTACTTTGTTTTTTATCTCTTTTCCTTCTAATTGGTCAGCTTTGATGGCTTCAAGTTCTTTGTTGAAGCTCTGTTTTAGGTCTTGTATGAATTTCTTTACTTCCTTAATTTGGTGTTCAGTGTTTGTTCTCAAATCACTTAGTAGATTGGTTATGGTTTCTTTGGACTCCCATTCCTTCTGTTGGGTTCCATTCAGCATTCCCTTTGTGGTCTCCCTGACTTCCTTCAGCTCTTTGTTAATGGATTCCATGAATGCCTTTAGTGATCTTTGTGTATTCTCTACCTGTTCTCTCAATTCCTGAATTACTCTTTGATTAGCTTCCTCCCATCTGTGGGATTCCTGCAGTTCTCTTTCTTCCCATTCGTGGGATTCCTGCTGTTCTCTTTGAGTGTTCTCAGCTTGCTCACACCATTCCTCCCTTTCTCTTTGAGTATTCTCAAGTTGTTCACGCAAATCCTTTATCAGTTTTTGAGTAGCTTCCTCACGCTTATGATATTCCTGTATAAACATTTCGGATGCCTCCTCTCTCTCCCTATCACGCTCATACAGAGTCCTTTGTAAGTTGTCAAGCTTCTCATTTATCATGTTTTCCACCAGTGTTTGTAGGGCTATTTGGGAACTCTCCTCTGGGTTGTTCATTATCTGATCTGACCCCTGATTATCAAGATTGAGAATTGAGATACCCGGAATTGCCATTTTTCTTGTGTTTTTCCGGCTTACTCTGCCCATTTGAGATGAAAATAGCAGCAGTTTTGTGCTAGAACACTATCTTAAGGCAACCATCAACCAACGTTTGCATTTATACAGTCAATAGTCTACAGATACAATCTAGTTCAACAGATACATCTATTCAACATCAAACAACTATATGTTAATGGGTTTCAAACCACAGAGAAGAATTTGGAAAACCAGAAATTTTTAGGGTTAGGGAGAGATGTGGGTAAAAAATAGGAATAGATTGGTGTGGGGAGGCACAGGGAGAGTTAACTATGTCCTAATCTCAATGCAGGAAATAGGTTGGGTAGGATTCAAGTAGAGAGAGTGAGAAAAGGAAGAAAGGGAAAGGGAAATGAAAAGAGACCAGAAAAAAATAGAAACATAAAAGTTAATATTATTATGGAGATCAAAAGACCATTTATTTAGAGAGGAATGTGAGTATATTCATAGAAGGGTAGGGACATAGAAGAGAAGTGAAAAACTTAAGAAAATGCTTAAAATATTATATAGGTATAAAGAGGTAGTACTGCTATTAAGGAATTTAATTCTCAGAGGTTTTGAATTGAGTAATAAATTTGTGGATTAAGTGTGTACACAATGGGGGATAGGGTCTACTAGTTAACTACGGGTTTATCTGAGGATGTGCAGGACAAGAGTTAAGTCACATACAGAAGATCAAAAGAGAGGAAAAGGTGAAAAGGATTAGAAAGGGAGAGAAAAAGATCAGAAGTTCAGTAGAGCTAGACAAAAAAACAAAAAGATAGTTAAGAAAGAAAGAAAAAGAGAAAGAAGACAAGAAAAGAAAGGAAAACGCACATTCATGTATTCCTAAAATAAAAATTATAAGAGGCAAAAAAAAGTTACTGGAAAACAATTATTTTTTCAAAAAAGGCAAAAATTAAAGATTAATAAAATTTTTACAAAAGGAAAAAAATTATATATATATAAGGTACCAAAAAAAAAGAAAAAAAGAGGAAAAAAAAAGAAAAGAAGACGAAGAGAAGAGAAAAAAAAGTTCTTTGATTTTTTTTTAAATTTTTTGGGAGGGGTGGGAAGAATCCTGTATCTCCCTTTTGTCTGTAAACAGCCTCTTGTTGGAGTCTCTGGTCAGCTTGAGGTCCTGTGGCTTGATTGGTTTCTTAAGTCAGTTTGTTCGAACAGGCAGAAAAATGCTCTGCTTTACCCAAGATTTTGAGATCCCCCTCCCAGATTAGTTTACTGGGAGGGTGATCTGCTTTGAGAATCACAAAAGAGGGGGATGCAGTGGTAAGGCTAGGTTCTGGGTAGAGTTGAGGCCTTTCAACAATCAGTAGCTTTTCCTGGGGCTATTTTGTGAAAAAAAAAAAAAAACTCACAGAGCCCAGCCTGGAGCCATTCTCAGGGTTTCTGTTTTTCAATTGATTGTTGAGGCTGCTAGAGGGAGGGGCAGCCTCTGGCTCTGGTTACCCAGTGAGAAAAGCCACTCCAATGGCTGGTGCCTGGGTGACTTTTCCCTGGATGGAGGCACTTCGCTGCCGTTAAGTTCTTGTGACCTGCTAAATGACTCGTTTTATTCCAAGGCCTGGGTTGGAGCTGGCAGCTCCTCCGAGCTTTGTCGGTATCCAAGATGGAGATCACTGGTGCTGTGGGGGGAGAGGTGGCCTTCCCTCCTCTGCTCCCTGAGGAGGAGTGAGGATGTCGGGCTTCTACTCACATCGAGTCTTGGATCCTGGGTTGTCTCTGGTCTGCGAACTGCAGGATGAAGATGTCCGCTCCTTGTCGGTTCTTGCTGGTGTTGAGTAGAATCCGCTCGCCTGCTGCGTCTGGCTCCTTCGTCCTGGACTCTGTGTGTGAGCACTCAGTTATCCCGTGGGAAGTCTTGAGGTAAGTTTGCCGTCCCATAAACCATGGGCAAGACATTGTCTAAAAAGCCATTATTTATAAAGGAAATGAAGAAAGCTCTTAGGGAGAGAGGAATAAGAGTAAAAAGAAAGGATCTTGTAAAATTTTTTTGTTTTGTCGGGGAAAAATGTCCTTGGCTAATTTTGAGTGGCCTGGACATTCATCCCCTTACCTGGAGTAAAGTAGGGAAAAATATTAATGATTTAGCAGCTAAAGGAGAAGAAATTCCCGAGGCCTTTATTAGTTTTTATGGGATATCAGGGACATCTTAAAAGAGGTAGAAAAGGGAAGAGATGGTGCCCGCTTATTGATTTTAATGGAGGACACGTGCTGCCTCATGAATGGAATAAGATTGTACAATAGGTCCTGACCAGAGGTCAATATTTAACCTGGAAGGCTGAATTTATAGATAAGGCAGAGGCCCAGGCTATCATAAACAAAAAACATGTTCAGATGGCCACTACCATCTGAAGTTGCTTTTTCTGTTTGCAGTCCTGGTTTCCTCTGTTTCTGTTTAGTGTTAATTGTCTCTGTTGTCTGTCTTGTTGTCCTTAAAGGGAAGGGGCGGCAACTAACAATCCCCTTAAGTCTGACTTTAGATCACTGGAAAAAAGTTACAGCTGGAGCCCAGATTGTCAGGTTTTATGAACTTGCTTGTTTGTCAATTATGAAATTGCCACTGACCACCTGCGAGTGGCCCCAGTTAGATCTCAGCCTTGGGCCTTGGTTCAGGGGTCTGAGAGTGGGGGAGAACCTGTCAGTCTGAGGGGACGGCCGCTAGGGATTTTTCTTTTCCCTTGCCCCAAGATGACTGGGAATTCTCCTCCACCTTGGAAGGCCCCTGGGTCAATGCTTGCAGGAATCTAAAAAAAAAAGAAAAAAAAATCCTCCAGAGGTGAGTAGGGGTGTTGAGTCCCCTAGTAAGTGAATGGTGGTGAGATGTCGCCCCATTCACTGAGACCTGATTTTGTCTTTGTGGCCACTTGTTTGTCTTGTTTAGTGTGTGTGTTCATTTTATGTTTTCTGAGGTAGGGAAGATTTGGGTGAGTGTGGCAGGCTCACTCAGCAAACTCTGGATTCAGCTTGCTGAATGAGAACAGCACAAAGATTCAAAAGACTAATTAGTGAATTGCCTTGCTAGATAAGCAAGCTCTGGGAAAATAACGCCCAACAAAGGTACCTAGTTAAAAGAAATACTGTCTTAAATTTTTGTTTAAAAATTTTAAAAGGTGTACGTACAACTGATTTTGATTTTTGCGCGCTTTAAGATCTGTGTGAGTGTTTTGAGTGTGTCTGTGAACGTATTCGAAGATAAAAATTGTCAGCATGTTGTATGTCCCTCCCCCACAGTGTAACCCCCGCTTTCACTATATTTGATGTCAGTATAACATGTGGAGGAGATGGGGACAAACAAGTCGTTTAAGGATTCAGGTGGACCTGTTGCAACAATGAGAAGTACAAAATGTCATGTCAAAACCAGCTTTACAATGTCGGTGTGTGGGGGGGGTATAATTGGGTGGGGGGAGGGGGGTAAAATTGGGTGGGGGGAGGGGGGAGGCGGGGAAGGGAAGTGAAGGGTAAACAAAGGAGGAGGCTGCAATGCTTGGTAAGAAATGTATGCATTATCCTGCCCATGTAATTGTTGCCCCTCTGTACAGTATGTTCTCAAATAAAATAAAATACAATTTAAAAAAAAATTGTCAGCATGCTGTAACAATTGGGTGAGTTTAAATTTAAAATTCAAAAAGTTATGAGGTTTGGACATTGACCAAAAAAAAAAAAATCTTCGCATTGTTTTAAATGGCTTTGTAAGGATTCTTTAACTTGCAAATTAGAAAATCTGGTATTTAAAGACTAATGTTTTAAAATGCATAAGACTGTTTATACTGTAATCAAGTTATCTGGCTTAACAAAAATGCATTGGCTGTTTGGGATCTAGTTCCCTTGGCTAAAATTTGGGATAAATATTAAAAATTTAAATGTAAAGGTTAGTTTAACACTGTCAAAGATGTTACCTGTTCTGTCTGTCTAAAACTGTGTATTCCATTCGAAAACCAAGAGAAGAGATGGAGAAAAACTTAGAAGCCAACAGAAGACCTTTAGGGGTGAGGGGTGAACAAGCCGAAGTGCAGGTCAGCTGGTCATGCATGGTGGGACAGGCCCTGGGAGGAGTCCACGCATGGAGAAAGAGGGCAAGCTGACACAAACACAGTTCATCTAACCCTAAAGAGTCAGATTGGGTGTGTGGCCATTCCATAGAAGGGGCTGAGTGGCCCATCTTTGTTCTCTCTTTTCTCTGAAGCTAGACACTGAAAACATGATGGTTAAAATGAATGATGTGATGATCTGATTAGTATTGCTAAAACCTCCCCTTGGATGTGTTAACATTAAAATTAGGAAGGCCTTAAAAGAGGGCTAAAAAGTTATTTATATAATGTGGCTTACTTTCAATTATGTTCCACAATTAGGGTGCTTTTAAAAGTTATAAAGGTGTTAAGTCTAGTGAAGGTGACTATAATCCTTGCATTAAGGAAAAATTGTCATTTGAGTTTAAAAATCTTAATGTGTGTCTGTTTTAAAACAAGCAACCAAGAGGCAATGAGTGACACTTGGCCTCAAGATTTCAAGGGATCTTTTCAAAATGCAAATGAAAACTAAAGTATAAAATAGTAAAGGTGATTAATGAGAGGTCTTAAAAAAATTAAAAATGGATTTTTGGATATAAAGTTTAACTGTAAAGGTGTTCTTAACATTGGCCTCAATGTGCACAAAGGAAAAATTAGGATTACCCAAATAATTGCTATTCTAGTGTGCTCTTATAGGTTTTTTAAGTTTCCAGCATGTCCAGAGCAAAGCACAGAGGATTCTTACAAGTTTGTCAGATGTAACTTTGACTCTTAATAAGTTTCAGGTAAGAGCATGCTTAAAAGCTACTTCTATGTTGACCACCTTGTTGCTTTTAATTGGAGTAAAGTGGCCTTCTATAAGACTCATTGATCTGAAACTGGTTCAAAGCCAGCCCGGGCACAAAAAGGTTCCTGTGAGACTGTCACCTCTATTCAGCCAGCAGAGTACTAGCCCTGGACTAAAGAGTCAGGGGACAGTACTCAAGCCCCAAGCTCGAGACTCACAGTGGCAGAGTACTAGCCCTGGACTAAAGAGTTAGGGGACAGCATTCAAGCCCCGAGTCTGGGACTCAAAGTGGCAGAGTGCTAGCCTTAAGCTGTAGAGCTGAGGGACAGTGCTCAGGCCCTGAGTTCAAGTCCAGCAACCAGCTAAGAAAAATGCCAATGAGGCATTTATCCAAATGTGGAGAAGACACTCCTGGGACAAAAGCAATGGAGGAGCATCCAGAGGCAGGCCACTGCTTGGATGGCAGAAATGTCAGATCCTAGAGTCATTTTGTGGCCCTTCAAAACTGGTCAGAGCCGGGAGGTCATAAAAAGAGTTTGTAAGCATGCCAAATGTCCATGACCATCTACCTTGTAAGGGACAGAAACTTGCCAGTCCTCTGTAATAGTAAAAAGATAATGTTATAAAATGTGGGGAATAGTTTAAATCTCAACCCCTTTATGTGCCAAAAGCTCTAATTGGCAGCTCTAATTGAGCTGACACTAGTTACAGGAAATTCATCTGCTCAGGAAAAAGTTTGTAAACCTGAGAGAGTGTTTCTATTAATATCTGTCTCAAGGCCTGCAAAGGTAACTTAGACATTATTTGGGATCATTAGAGATCACATTCCTAAGCCATCTAGGAAGATGCTTTTGCAAACCAGAGTGCTGAACAAGCTACACTGCTGTAGCCGGAGAAAAGATCTGTGCAGTTGTCAAAAGTTAAATATTGTTCTTAATGACATCTAACCCTGATAGCCTCTTTGTAAAATAGGCTAAAGTTATAGGTTCCTGGCTAGGTAAGATCAACGCCCCTAAAGTCAGCTTGAAGAAGTTACAGAAGATGGACCTTCACCCTTCTACCCCCATTTTTAAGATCAAGGGTCCAGAGTCACTTTATAAAAAATCAAATAGATTCTGCTCTTCCAAAAAAATTTGATCTCGGTGCATTATCATCGCTTAGAGACTCAGGAGGACCCCATGGAGCACACCGCGGTCACCCCTAGAGAAGGACTGCAATTCCATACACTTCTTCCCTAATGATTCCTAGAAAGCTAGAAAATATCCAATAACGGGAGTATTTTGGAGCTTACCCTGAATAACACTACATACAGAGGCCATACAGGCTGGCTCAACAAGGCATGTAGCCAGTAGCCTAAGACAGGATGTTTTCTCATAACCTACCTTTGGAAAATTTGTTGATAAAACAGGTAAATGGCTTACCACAACCCAGGGGAAACCTTCCCCCCGAGGATGATGCCTTTTCTCTTACAGATGCAGCTAGAACTCCAGACTTGGACCTTCCTGTTTGAATTTATTAAATAACAGATTAATCTCTGGTCTTCTAAGCCCATACAGGTTCATCATCATCACCTCCATATAGTGGACTAAGGCATTGAGATTGAGGATTTACCCTAGGCTTTTAATTAGTGCTTTGCCATGAGCTTGTTCCAGTGGGAAACAGCCCCCCTTTTTTCTTTTTCTTATTTAGAAAATCTTTCTTCTTATTCGTAACTTCTGACCATTCAACGGGCAAGACCTATTGCCATAAGGGATAGGTTCGCCCCTCCTCCTATAGGCTCCTACACTTGAGGGAGGATGCACCTATGGGAGGAAGAAGAAATGCTCCAATCAAGGGTGCAGGTAGGACTGCAGGGGGATGGATCCGCGAGATCCCAAAACCCAAGACCCCTGAGTGGCAAGCTCTGGTGCATGACGGTTGGCATGCATATCCACAAGCCGTCTCCTCAAAAAACATGCCAAGGCCTGTAAAACTCCCCTCCCCGAGTGAGGACCGTCGCTCAGGAGTGGAAAAAAACCCTGGGCCCTTAGAGGAACAGAGCCTCTGTCACCCCCTTAAAAAGAGCAGCCAACAATTGATGGTCAATTTTCTAAATAAGAAAGGGGGATTTGTTGGGAGCCAAGAAAGTGTATGGAAAGATAAGATTCCTCCAGCCCTAAGCAAACTACATTTGGCTAACCATAAATATTCCTCCAGCCCTAAGCAGACAACACTTGACTAACCATAAACATTTCTCTTATCTCCAGCCCTAAGCAAGGGGCACCTGGCTAACCATAAATGTCTTTTAGAGAAACTACAGGAGGTACCTTTAAGATTAGCACAACGGCCAAAGGATAAGCACGACCCATCCCTGACCCCGGGACTTCTCACCTTTGCTTCTGCAAAGTTTTTTCATTGTTTCCCTTCCCCTGTCCCTTTGGGTATATAAACCCTGCCTCACTTTAATAAAGCAGACCTTGACGCGACTCAGACTGACTTTGTCTTCCTTTATGCACTTGGTCTCTTTTCTCTCTTGCCCCCATTGGTTTTTAGGAGGCGCCTAACGAATAACTGAACCTGCTGGACGGGTCAATTGTTCACATTGGGCTGATAGCACACATGTATTGCCCCACTTACACAGAAGGCTGAGTTATAATTGTGGCTTGAGGCTAGACAGGTAAGTGTGGGGAAGATGAATAGTACTCTACTTCAAAAAAAAAAACAACCAAGTGTCACGATCTTGCCTATTAACTTAGTTATGGCATGGAAATGACATGGAAATAGGAGGATTGAGGTCTAAGACTAGAATGGACAAAATTCCAGGCTTATCAAAACACAAACTCAATGCAAAAGAAAAAAATGGCTGTAAGCATAGCTGAAGTGGTAGAAGGGTTGCCTAACCTGTGCAAGCACTTGAGTACAAATCCAAGTAATAGAAATATACTTCTCCATCCCCAGACAGCTAATTAATCTTTCTGTCCCTAGGAATTAATTAGTAATTATAAGCATCTTATTCATAATTCTGGTAATGAGTGTGTCTTCTTAACAAAAAAGTGGTTTAGACTGAGGTATAACTCAGAGATGGAGTATGTGTGCATAGCATGCATGCATGAGGCTAGCTTTTGTCCCCAGCACCAAAGATGGAGGAAAATGTCTAGTTTATTAGAAGGGTCCTCTCTATATAATATATTACCTCATTTGTGAAACCATGAAGCTGATGTTTGTCAAGCAATATTTGAAGCAATAGTTTTGTGCAGAGACCCTCTTTATGGGGCCAAGGCAAGATGATCTTGTCACTAAGACAGTCATTGCCCCAGAACACCAGGCATCTTCTCTCCCACTGCCCCTAGAGTTGCATAGAAACAAAGGACTTGAAACAGTCACATATCCCCTCTGTATGCCCAGTTAGCATTCAAGGTTCTTGAGATTCAGGGCAGGTTGGATGGAGGTCTGTGTAGAAACCATGCTATCTCTAGGATTGCAAGCAGACTGGACGTGCAGAAGTTTTTGGCTATGTCTTTCTTTTGACAGTGGTTTGCTGCCTTTAATTGGACAAGGAAGTGCCCACACCCTTTCAGGAAGTTCTGAGACAATGAGCAGCTATTTATTATGTATGTGGCTCTGTTTAATTGTCATCTCATTTCCTTTTGAATCAGCATGAAAAGTATAAAAATAAATACTTATTTTGTAATTGAGTAATTAATTAATTTTGTGATTGAGTTATATAAGAAATCTAATATGAGGAATCTTAATGTTACAGAAAATTAGTGTAAAGAACAGGATAGGCAAACCAGCTGACACTTTGCTGTAACTGCAGCAGGGGAGCAACAGAAGATAAAGACTTCTATGCCAGCATGGCATTTTTGATGTAGATAAAAAATGAGCCCCAAACCAACAAAATTAAAGAAGAAATGCCAAAGAAACAAGAATAGCAACTGCTGATTTCAGTGGATTTGTGGAGCTGTCCTTGTCACTAGCTTGGCATTCTGGCAACTGAGTGTTCCTGTGTAAAAAAAACTATGCACTGCTGTATAGCCCAACTGTATTTATAGGGCGGTCTTAGCATAAAAATATATAAGCAAATAATTTCATTAATATATCTGTATAAAAACAACAATTTAAAGATTCTGTTAGCAAGTTAATGTAGTTTTAAAGAACAGGTAGCCACAGCTGACTGCACATAGTTTTACCTGTAGCACTGGGGCAGTTGAAAATGGAGGATGAGGAGTTCTGGTCAGCTGTGAGTATATAGTGGCTGCTTTTACAAGGAAAATATAGCACTCTACTAGAGTTTAGCAGTTATCTCAGTGCAAAAAGAACCTTAAGCCCTATGGATTACGGTGACTGCTTTTCTTTACAGAAATGCTGTTCAATTCGAATGATGTAGAGTACTAGAACATTGAAATCACATCTGTCAGTCCCAGACTTTGCAGTTATAGCAAGCTTAGGTTTTCTTGGTTAATTTCATGGATTCTATTTTGTTTTGTTTCTTATTTTATACCAGATTCCATCTGTTTTCATGATTAAGACTCAATATCCCTTTGCAGTTTAGGGACTCTTACGTTGTGGCTTTCCCTAAAAGTTTGAGTATCATCTATAGATTGCTGTTATTTGTTCCTTTTTCCAGGAGAAATATATAGGCACACTTGATGGCAAATGGCTTTAACTCTAACACTGCAGAGGTTGAAATAGAAGAATCATGGATTTCAGACCAGTCTAGGGTATATAATGGGTATGTCTTTCCCTGATCTCACCAAAATAACCCCACAGAACTAAGTAAATACACCTGCAGTACTAGATTTAATGGTCCTCTGTGTGGGCATTGCACAGTGGTGCTATTGTTTGTATCTATGCTAGGCAATCTCCAGCAATCCTTAGTGGACATGAGCACTGTCTCTGAGCACTTCTGTTCAAAGCTGGTACTACACCACTTTGAGCCATAGCATCACTTGGAGAATTTTGCTGGTTGAGATGAGAATCTCTTGAGTCATGCTTCCAGCCTGGTCCTTTGCTGGTTAATTGGAATATAGAATCTCAAAGATTTTTCTACCCAGACTCACTTTGAACTACAATCTTCAGATCAATCACAAAACCCTCTTTTTATTTCCAATTAAAGCAACAAAGAGATCAAATAGAAATATAGTTATTCTTAATTGCATGTGAAACTTCAGGATACTGATTAAGAGTACAACATTGTAGGTGTCACTAAGACTTTGTGATTATAGGAGTTGCAAATATAGGAATTGGAAAAATGCATTTGAGTTAAAAGATGTTCATTTGAAGGACCTTGACACCTTAACATAAACATTTAGGTTTACACTAACAATTACTTTCATACCTAAGACATGAAGAACGAGATGCTAGTTTTAGTGTAAATCACAGCCAACTTAATTATGTACCAAGTTTAGTCATAAGCTCAATCTTTTTTTTTTTCTTTATTGATTATGGGTTTGAACTCTGGGCCAGGGCACTGTCCCTGAGCTCTTAAACTCAAGGCTAGCGCTCTACCATTTGAACCACAGCTGCCACTTCTGTTTTTCTGGTGGTTAATTGGAGATAAGAGTCTCATGGACTTTCCTGCCTGAAAGATTAAAAATTAGAGTTACATTTTACAATTGCTAACTGCTGATTTTGCTTTTGTAAACTTGCTCGCCCTAGCACTAACCCCCCTCCCTTCTGGAAATAAGGAATTGAGTAAAAAGTCTCGGAACCCAGATGCCGGCCCCAGGACAAGGTCTGTGGTCATAGATAAAGAACAAACAGCTAAAAAGAAAAAGAGAAGCAAAAATGCAAATAGTATAATATTTATCAAAATGAACTCCAGGAAGTGGAAACAAGAGGGTTTTTTTTCTCTTTTCATTTTGTCTGGTTTGTTCTTTTATCTGCCTCTGGGGTGGGATGGGAGTGGGGGCACAGAAATGGAGAGGAAAATGGGCATATTCACTATGTTGAAAATGAACTCTACAACTTGTGGGTGGAGGAGAACAGGAGGGAAACATTGGGAGAGAATGAGAGAAGGAGTGACATCCAAAAAAGAAATATACTCGTTACCTGAGTTATAGTAACCGTCTGAACATCTCCTTCATAATAACAATAAAAAGTCTAATAAGAAAAAAAAAAGAACAAACAGCTAGATCCTGTTTGAAAATTCCCTAAGTGGCTAGATGGGACCCAAGATAATGACCCAAGATAAGGACCACCTGGCAAGTCCAGCAAACTAGGCCAAATGTTAAGCAATCACAAGCCTGTAACTATGTAAACTCCCCTCCAGGATGACCGCTCCCCCTAGACTTGCCCCGAGCCAACTGTTTTACAAAGAGTGTTATAAACTTCCCCATGTAGTAAAAATGATTGCTGGAGTGTATAGTGACTTTTAAGTGGGCCAATCCTGGGGACACCTGGTGTTATATGCTAATCTTGTGGTTTTTGCCTTTAAGAATGCCTGTAACTGCTGCTCGGGGGTCTCTCCCTTGCCAAGGCAGAGAGACAGTTTGCGCGCAAATGCTGAATAAACTCCTCTTGCTTGTTGCATCTACTGGTTTGGAGTCTTGGTTTCTGGGGCGCCCTCCCTAGATGAAAGTATCCTAGGAGCCTGGGGTCTTTCACTGCCTGGGCTGGCTTTGAACTGTGATCCTTAGCTCTCAGCCTCCTGAGTAGCTAAGATTACAGGCATAAACCCAGCTAAACTCAATCTTTTAAGACATACTCAAACCATCTGCTATATACTTGAACTTCTGGGGTTTGCAAGACAATTCTTACTTTCTACATCCTTTCTTGTCCAGAAGAAACTATTTTTTTGATTCCTCAACTCCTTTTCAAAGGCTTTCTGTACTAACTCTCTTCTTTCTTTACATTCCCTTACTGTTTTTTTCTTAAAACTGACCACTTTTTTCCTTTGGCCTGTGGAGCTAGATTATAGTCAGAACTGCCTCAAGGTGATTGTGACTCTACTCAGCAGATTGCAGTTACAGAGCAGTTTGTTAGATTTTAGGTTTATATCACAGTGGTCTAAGAGCAGGGCTGGGTCACATTCCTTGTACTACTTCCATTGATAAAGATTTTTCCTTTTAACAATTGCAGTCAAAAATCAATTTTTATACCATGATGACAGTTTACATGTATTACAATGAGATTACTTTGTTTTGTTTTTGTTTTGGTCTACCTAGGGCCCTGTCCCTCATCTCTCAGTTCTTCAGCTCAAGGCAAGTGCTCTACCACTTAAGCCACAGCACCACTTTTTGTTTTCTGGTGTTAATTGGAGATAAGAGTCTCATGAACTTTCCTGCCCCAGCTGGCTTTGAACGCAATCCTCAGATCTCAGCCTCCTGAATAGCTAGGATTACAGGTGAGAGCCACTGTGTCTGGCTGAGTAGGACCCCAAGGTCCTGATTAAAAGGTGTCAGGTGGTCAAGCAAGGGAGAGACTCCTGGAGTCTCTGGGGACCCTACAGATAAGAAGAGAGAGAGAGAAGAGTCATGGAGTCCCTGTTAGAACCAGATTAAATTAAAGAAATAAGAGAATATTAATTAGACTAAGGAAAAATAAAATTTAACTGGGACAAACAAGTCCCAGATAACCTGAGAAACATTAGTGCAGACCCTAGGAATAGAACAGACTGAGGCCTGGCATTTACTGAAATTTGCAAAGTGAGTAATAGTAAGGCCAAACTTGAAGGACAGGATCTCCCTGTATAGAAGAGCTCCAGGATAGTCGTTAAAGGAAAAATTCCAAATGCTAAAGACTTCAAGTAAATTTTGAGTTAAACACCAGGCTACTAGAATTTGGTGAATAACAGAGACACTCAGAATGAGCCAGAAAACCTGAAAGGTGGTTCGATTTTTGGGTGTGATAAGAAATTTTGAATGTGTTTTTTTGCCTTGAGGACTTATTACTTTGCTTATAGAGACTGTAATTGCTATTTGACTAACTTGCTTCTTTGATGGGAAGATTTGGGATAAAGAGTTTGCCTTGGGACTTTTGGCCTGGGTTATTGGAATGACGAATTATAATTTCCATTTTGTAATCACTAATTGCTAGCTCTGCTTCTGTAATTTGTTTCTTTCCTGATTGTGAAACTACCACTGGCCACCTGTGTGTGGTACCTTCCCTCCCATGGATCTTGCCTTTAAATACCCTGAGCTATTTGACTTTATTCCAGGTATGAGCCATGGAGACTCTCCAGGCCAGGCTTAACCCAGAAGACACAGTGACCTGATTCAGTAACCTGAATAACTGGAATCAAGCTTGACCTCTGCAGACGCTGAGAAATGGGTGAGAGGGAAACCATGCATAACTGCCAAATTCCTGCTAACAGCATAATTCTAGTTTCTATATCCCCAACACCAAATTCCTGCTAACTGCATAATTCTCACTCTGTATTCCCAGCTTGCTTACTCTGACCTATTATAAAAACACCACCTGCATGTGGCTTATGTCATTTACCCAGCAGATCCACATATCTGGCTGCATTCTTAAGCTCTGGGAGCTGGATGCAGACACTGCACAGCAATAAGGACTCTTAGCCTAATTGACCAGATTGTTGGGGTGTCTTACTGGGAAACCAGGATTACTATAGTCAGTCCTTCAGTCTTACCTTTTTTTCATTCCTTCTTTCTTTCTCTGTCCCTGTCTCTGTCTCTGTCTCTGTGTCTCTGTCTCTCTCTGTCTCTTTCTTTTTTATCAGTCATGGGGCTTGAACGCTGGGCTATGGCGCCATCCCTGAGCTCTTCACCTCAAGGCAAGCATCCTTCTACTTGAGTGATAAGGCACTTCTTGGTCTTACCTTTTTTATGAACAACTTTCTGCTTTTAATTTTCAACTGCAAAATTTTGGTTGCTTTTGTGTGTGTGTTTCAGTGTTGAGGATATAACACTATGTTTGAGGAACCCTGTACTTTGTATATCACATGGTTGGTGATACATTTATTAAAGGTGGTTTGAATAAGAACGAGACCTCTTTTTTCTTTTCCTTCCAACAATGGGTTCTTAGAAATGGCTCATTTAAAAAATAAGTGATATAAGGGGGTGGTACTGGGGCTCAGTTGATAAACACAATATTCTGAGTTTAGATCCAACCAAAGAAAAAAAGGTTAATAGAAAAGTCAGCTAGCTTTATTATTTATTCATTTATTTATTTATTTATTTGCAGTTATGGGGCTTGAACTCAGGGCTTGGGCATTGTCCTTGAACTCTTTAGTTCAGGGCCGGTGATCTACCACTTTGAGCCATAGCTCTGCTACTGGTTTTAGATGGAGATAATAGTCTCACAGGGACTAGTGCCAGCATAATTAGTTTTCTTAGTTAATAGTTTGATGTAAGAGTGTCACGAGGTTTTGTACCCATTCTTTTGAAATATAGCCAGAAATTTCCTTTGTGGTTTGAAAACATTAAGTTATAAGAATGTTACCTTGAGCTGGGTGCCGGCCTGTAATGCCTGTAATCCTAGCTACTCAGGAGGCTGAGATCTGAGGATTACAGTTCAAAACCAGCACAGATAGTTAAGTCCAGAGACTCTTTTTTTTTGGGGGGGGGGGGTCTGGTCGTGGGCCTGAACTCTGGGCCTGGGCACTGTCTCTCAGCTCTTCAGCTCAAGGCTAGCTCTCTACCACTTGAGTCACAGCACCACTTCTGGCTTTTTTTTTGCTTATGTGGTGCTGAGGAATCGAACCCAGGGCCTCATGCATGCAAGGCAAGCACTCTACCACTGAGCCACCTTCCCAGCCCAGTCCAGAGACTCTTATCTCCATTAACCACCAGAAAACTGGAAGTGGCACTATGGCTCAAGTGGTAGAGCACTTGCTTTGAGCTGAAGAGCTGAGGGACAGGGCTCAGGCCCAGAGTTCAAGCCCAATGACTTGACAAAAAAAAAAAAAAGAATGTTACATTGTACCTTTTTTGGCTGAGGGATAGATACTGTTCAATACCTGTATAGGAAGGCTTTCCTTTCTCATCCAACATAAATGCATTTATGGACATTTAAAATCTAATACAAAGGCCTGGGATCATGGGGTCAAATGATAAAGACACTTGGCTACCAAGCATAATTCCTGTACTAGCCAAGAGAGAATGAGGGAAAGGGGGGAAAAAAGGGAAAGAAAAGACTAATAATAGAAAAAGCCACTGGGGTCTGCTTCAGTTTTGGGTCCTTTGAGAATTTACTTGGTGACTTTCTTTACCCAGTGGTTTCTGCCAGAGCCCCAGGAGGAGAATCATAGGCTAAGAGCAGAAACTGGGTTGCTGACCATGGTCAAGGAAAAGATCAGAGAAATGCTTTCATTTTATGTGAATGCCCTACTCTTGAGGAAAATATACCTTTGATGTTTGAATCACTTTCAACCAGGCCTTTTGGAAATGTGGATCTTTCTCTAATTCTCTTTATGCATAAATTTAAAAACTCCTTGACTTGTCCTATGGAAATGTAGCTTGTGTCAGGTTGCCATCCTCAGAATTGTGCTGTCTTTAGCACTGCCCAGGAAAGAATGCTGCTATGTAATCTCCCCACAAGCCAGCAAGTGCTCTTTTTCTTTCTTAAAGAAAACATCTGAGTGTGTTATATGTATGTATGCTTTCCTGTCATATTGTATGTTCTGACAGTGCTGGTTATCAAACACAATACCTCACACGTTTGTTTTTTTTAATGTGAGAATACAGAGGAGTTACAATTACTCATGAGGACAAGGCATAAAACTGTCTATGAAGAGGCTGAGCCAGGTTTGAAATGTAGATAGATACAAAAGAATCTGAGTTACACTTGTATCCAAGTTGGAAGATAAAGCTTAAGCACACTAAAGAAAAGCAGAATGATATCAAAAGAAAGAGTGCTTGGGAGAGCTTGCAGTTGAAGCACACACATTTTGTCTGTGAGCTTCTAGCTTCTAGCTCACAGGGGAAGGTTTGGATTAGTTTGAAAAATTACAGTTGTACTCAGCCCCTAGGTGATACTGTTTGTTGCACCCTGATTTCCCAGAGAGACACCGCCAACACTCAGTCAATTAGGCTGGGAGTCTTTATTGCCACAGAGCTTCAAAGTGCAGCCAAGAGCTTTGAATCTGAGGGGTATTTAAAGGCAAAAACAAAACACAGGTCATTTTCACAATAAGCCAGAGCAAGCCAGCTGTGGGTATAGAAGCGAGAATTACCCAGGTAGCAGGAAATTGGCAGTTATGCTTAGTTTCTCTCTCACCTATTTCTTGGAATCTGGAGGTCAGGCTTGATTCTGGTTATTCAGATTGTGCCTTCTGTGTCACCCTTGGCCTGGCGACTCCCCCATGGCAGATACTGATTGTTTTACTACTGCTTATTGAATTCCAGTAACAGTGGTATTTTAACTCCCTAATTTACCTCAAGCCTGTATCTTTGGAATTTTCCCCTTAATGACTAACCTGGTGTTTCTCTCTACAAAGAGGTCCTGCCTTTACAGTTTTCCCATATTCTTAATAATCAATATTTTTTACTATCTTTTCTGTTTCTGATTTCACATTTTACATTCTTTTTGTGGGGATCATCACTGTTAGTCCCTGATGGTTACCGGGAACAGTTGAAACGCTGGAAGCATGGACTTCTGTGGATGTGTTGAGTACTCCATGGTTCTGGATTAGGAAGAGAGAGCTGTGTTGCTCTAGTAGTGGGGAAATACAAAGTAGTAGAGTTCTTTGGGGTACTTTGAAGGAATAAGAAGGAAATGTGGTCATATCCAGTGCTCATATGCTTGTTAGAACATGTTTTTTGTTTAAAGAATTAGATAAGTATGTTCCTCAAGGCCTCCTAAATTCTCCTGTCCTCCCCACCCAGGAGTTCCTGAAGCTTCTTGTCCTGTATATACCCAGTGGGACTTTAGTTACCTGCAGCACTCCTGGTGTCCTTCCCATATGCTGCTGAGTCTTTCACTGGAGCTTTTGCATTGCTGTAGACTCCAGAATCGTTTCAAAAATTCCATCACCCCAGCCCCCACCCTGCCCCACCATCCAGACCTTTATAACAAGGCCTGTCTAATTTCCTCCTCTTCATATCTATAAAACTTCCCTAACCTTAAATTCAGGCTAATAGAATCTGCTCACCACCTTATGCTGCTCCTCATTGCCCCATACAAATTTCCAAGCAGGGTATGAACTTCCCACAGGTTTTTACAGGGTATTTTGGAGATACAGCCTTTCTTCTCAGCTGACTAGTCCAGCTGTAACCAGTATCTTCTTCTATTAGTCAAAATGACTAGGAAGGTAAGAAAGGGAGGCAGGCACACATTACTTATTTGGGAACTTTGTGCACCTTGACTTGCATCTAAAAGCAATGCTCTTGTCTCTTTTCTCTCTTTCTCTTTCTCTTTCTGGTTCTGTTTCTCTTTCTCTCTCTCTCTTTCTTTCTTTCTCTCTCTCTCTCACTCTGAGAAAAGGGAAACAATGTCTGGAATTATAAATAAAAAGGATCTTACTGGGAGAGAGCAAAGAAAAAGGTGTTATTATAAAAGAAATGTACTCATTACCTAATTTACATTACTATAACCCCTCTGTGCATCACCTTTACACTAACAATAGAAAATGACCAAAAAGAAAGACTTAATAGTAGACTTAGAATACTTAGAATAATAAAAATGAAACAATATTTGACATCTAGACCTATTGTTCTTAATTTTCAAGAGTTGTCTTAGTGAGGGTCCAGTCGAAAGTGCAGCTGGCATCATGTCTGGCCACCAAAGTGGCAATAAGAAGCCACTGAAACAGCCAAAGAAACAGGCCAAGGAGATAGTTGAGGAAGATAAGACCTTTAACCAGAAACAGAAGGAAGAGCAGAGGAAACTTGAGGAACAGAAAACAAAGGCTGTGGGGAAAGGACCTGGCCACAGGTGGAATTAAGAAATCTGGCAAAAAGTAAGCTGTTCCTTGACCCTGAGATGATGGTGACCTTTGATTCCATTCCCATTCAAGATCTGGATTTCCTGTTATAACATCTCTAGGTAGAATGGAGTTTTGTCTAGGACTCTGAACATTAAGAACAACCTTTATAAAAAAAAAAATCCTACAATGGCTTAGTCTCTAGTTTGTGAGTCATTGGGTCAGCCATTCCTACCTCAACTGTAAGTTTCAAGTATACCCAGCCTAGATTCCAGCAGGAATCTGCTCCTTGTTCTGTATTCTGTATCATCTTGAAATTAAACAACTCATTTTAAAGGCAAAAAAAAAAGTTATCTTAGCATGACTTTGTTCCTGGTGATATAAATCTGACTTATATCCAGAGATTACCACCAGATACAAGTACTGATAAAATTAGAAATAAACTGCTGTGAAATTAGTGGTAAATGATTTCAGGAAAACCATGAAAATATTCTATCATATTAAAAAAAAATTGGCCAAACTCAAGCTTGAACTCAAGGCCTAGGCAGCCATTATACAACTGAGCCAGACCTCCTATTTGTTCTATTTTTGCTCAATTGTTGTTTTGGTGTGAGTCTTGGGGCTTGAACTCAGGGCTTAGGCACTGTCTTCCAGCTTTTATGTGCCAGAACCAAAAAAATCAGAAAAGGGGAAAATTCAATGTAGTTAGCAGAAATTTAAAGCAGAACCTCTTTGTAGAGAGAAACTCCAGGTTAATTATTAAAAGGAAATTCTCAGGGGTAGAGATTCAGAGTAAATTAGAGTGCTAAACAAGTTCTGTAAATAACAGTGAAACTCAGAGCCAGGAATCCTGGAAGGTGGTTTGATTTTGGGTGTGATAAGTAAGAACAGTTGAAATATGTTCTGGTAAACGTCAACTAAACCATCATCAGCAATGAAACAAAGGGGGAACCTGGAATATGGTTTTTGCTTTGAGTGAGACTGTAATTGGTAACTGCTAGTTCTGCTCCTTCATACCTGCTTGCTATCATGTATACTGCCACCTGCACGTGGCTGCTTCCTCCTTAAAAACCCTGCTGAAAGAGAGTTTGGCTGCTATTCTTCACTGTCCTGATAGTGGAGAGCAGTCACCTTGTGGTTAATAAAGATTCCTAGCCCTATTGACTGAGTGTTGGTGTTGTCCCACCAACCCTAGGAAATTGGAATACTTTCCTTATGCTCAAAAATACCATTCTACACAGCTCTACTTTATGATTTTTTTTTTTTGGTCCGGTCATGGGGCCTGAACTCTGGACCTGGGCACTGTCCCTTAGCTCTTCAGCTCAAGGCTAGCGCTCTACCACTTGAGCCACAGCGCCACTTCCGGCTTTTTTCTTTTTGCTTATGTGGTGCTGAGGAATCCAACCCAGGGCCTCATGCATGCAAGGCAAGCGCTCTACCACTGAGCCACCTTCCCAGCCCCTACTTTATGCTTTCTTTTTAGAAGTACAAATTTCTTTCCTACATACCTAATAAGTTATTCTCATAACTAGTTAATAAATCCACTTATTCTTGGCACTTAAAAAATAAATTATGTTTTTTAAATACATATTTTGTAAAAGTACTCTACAGAGGGGTTACAGTTACATAAGTACATGAGCAAGGTAATGAGTACATTTCTTATCAAGCATTGTTACCTCCTCCTTGTTTTCTCCCTCCATCCCTTCCCTCCTACCTCCACAACTAGACTCCCCCCAATACTTCGTGCTTTTTGATGGTTAATTGCAGATAAGAGTTTCATGGATTTTCTTGCCCAGACTGGCTTTGGTTCAGAATTGTCAGATCACAGCCTTTTGGGTATATATTGGTTATTTTTGAAACATTCCTTTTCCTGTCTAGAGGTATTTGTGGACTGAAATCAGTCTACTTTAAACTTCTCAGCTAGTGACACATGTAAGGACCAACCAGCCAAACCCTGGGTTGAGATGATATCTCAAAGGCTTTTCTGCCTAGAAGGGCCTTGAACTAGGATCTCTCAATCTCAAACTCATAGGAACTAGGAATACAGGCATTTGATACTGGTGCTTGGCTCATCTTGATTGTGTAAAATATTATTGGTGAGATTTTTACTATGAATTGCATGGCTTGGGGAACTGGGTATCATCTTGGTGTAGTCAGAGGTCCTAATATTTCCATATTCATAACATATGTGCCATTTAAGTTAGCAGTTATCTCAGTGAATAAAGGATTATGATGACTCTTTTAAATGCTCTTTAATTAGAAAAGCATTGATCTCTTTTTTTGTTGTAGTTATTGGTTTTTTTGCCAGTTGTGGGGCTTGAACTCTGGGCCTGGGCATTGTCCCTCGGCTCTTCAGCTCAAGGCCAGTGCTCTACCGCTTGAGCCACAGCATTGATCTCTTGACACATTGAACTCACTTGTATTTGGATTTGAAATAATTCTTAATTTTTTGGATCTTGTTTTTTTTTTCCATTTCTCTGATTTTATTACAGAATTTCATCTGTTTTCATGGTCAAGATTCAACATCATTTGAAATGTAGTACCTCTAATTGTTGTTTTCCCTTAAAGTTGTATATCATCCATGGCTACCTGTCTCTTGTTCTTTTTTCCAGGAGAAATACTTTCTTTGTCCTTAGCAACCTGAGGATGCTGAGAATAATACTGCTCCAAGAAGGAAATTTGTGAGGGAGTAGATGAAAGTTGTGTAGTATGGTGGAAGAAGTAGATTATCATTGTTATTTTTTAATTAACATTTACTTTCATAGACAAACTACTTTATATGTAGTATTATTTCTATTTATTAGCTTCCTTTGTGATGGGGAGATTCTACCCATTCTAAACTAGCTCTCCCACTTACTACACCCCCAGCCTTCTTCATAACATTTAAGTGACAGCACTCTTCTATCTGTTGTTATTATTATTTTTACTATTATTGCTGTTATACTATTAGACAGTGTCTTGCTAGGTAGCCTGGAACTCATGATACTCACTTAGCCTCCCCACAGCTTGGGTTACATGCATTTGTGTTAACATCCTCATTTTTGTGTCAAATGGACTAAGAAGGGGAGATATCTTCTGTGACTTGGAAGGAAAAGGAAAATAGCACAAGTTCAGAAACAAGGTTCATTTTATGTTTGTAGTAATGTTTTTATAAGTGTGAAATTGTCATGAAGCCAGATACCGTGTCTCACACCTATAATTCTAGCTTCTCAGATTGAGATCTGAACCCAGATCTGAGATTATTCTGCCTAAATAGGAAAATATATGATCTCCAATTAACAAAAGCTGTGACTCAAGTGGCAGAGTGCCATCCTTGAACAAATAAGCTAAGGGATAGATCCCAGGCTCTGAATTCAAGCCCCATGATCCACACCAAAAGGAAAAATGAATTTAAAAAATAACAAATATCAAGATAGTTTTTTGAAGGGAAAGAGCAATTTCTGCACTAATGAATAGTTAAGATTTCATCAAATGAATATTTGAGATTTAGACCTTTTTGTTCTTAATTTTCCATGACATATTAGCTTTATTTATATATCAATAATTCTTACCCTATCCCTTTACCCCCAAAATTAATAGGCATATTATTTTTAGAACTTTAAATAAGCTAAAGTTAATTTTGCTATGACTATTATTCCCATTTCAAGCACAGGGTCAGATTTGTGTCTTGCTCAGAGTATACACATTTCTAGGGACCAGTTGGGACAACAGTGTTCTATATAACTTATATGGAGGGAATACCATAATTTTGTTGAAAAGATGTATTCCGATTCTCCAGTTTTAGCACTTAGATCCTGGCTGAGAATAGGTGAAAGTCAGGCCAAGTGAAAATTCCTGTGGTGGGCACCAGAAAGTTCTTTGTTGTACACATAGTGGCACTAGACAGCTGTTGCTCGCAATCCCTTGGTTGTATCTGAGAATTGTTTTCCGCCAGCCAGGACCTCACCATATAGGCCACGTTCACCAGATCTTCAAGTCCTTTCTTCCTCAGCCTCCAAGTCTGGCCCTGGGTGTCTATGTAGGTACTTTATGCAATCAAAAGACCTCAACACTTGAGCAGTTGATTTTACAATCACTAACTTGTGTGTTATGATATATTTGTCATGATACATTAGATGTGTTATGATAATTAGATTCATGGGAAATATATAAGCCCAATACCTTCTGCATTTTGTTACCTCTTATTTTTCCTCATTAAAATAACCAGATTTAGCTATGCACTGGTGGTTCACACCTGTAATCCTAGCTACTCAGGAGGCTAAGATCTGAGGATCACCATTCAAAGCCAACCCATGCAGTAAAGTCCATGAGATACTTATCTCAAATAAGCCACTAGAAAACCATAAGTGGTTCAAGCAGTAGGGCACTCACCTTGAGCTGAAGAGCTGAGTGACAGCACCCAGGCTGAGGGTTCAAGCCCCATGACCAAAAAACAAAAAAACAAAAATAGATTTAGGCTAGGCACTGGTAGCTCATGCATGTAATCCTGCTTATTCAGGAGGCTGAGACAGAGGATGGAGATTCAAAGCCAGCTAGGGGAGGGAAAGACTTATCTACAATTAACCACTAGAAAAGCAGAAATGGATTTGTGGCTCCAAGTGGTAGAACATAAAAGTTTAGGGACAGCATGCAGATCCTGAGTTCAAGTCTAATGACTGATGACAAAAAAAATGATGAGGCTTGTTGTATAAATTTGTGTGTATGAGTGTGTGGGTTGTATATGTACTGCCAGGACTGAGGCTTGAACTCATGGACCTGGATGCTGTCTCAGCACTTTTATTCAAAACTGGTGTTCTACTATTTGTGTCACAATTCCTCTACCAGCTTTTTTTCAATGGTTAATTAGAGATGAAATCTTATGGACTTTGCTGCCTGGGCTGTCTTCAAACCACAATGCTAAGATCTTAGCCTCCTGAGTAGCTAGGATTAGGTGTGAGCCACCAGCATGACTTTCTTTATCCATTCTTGATTGATCACTAAACTGTCCATGGTGAAGTCATTTCTCTCTTAAAGAAGTAGAAAATAAACCTGTTCATGAGTTAATACCTCACAGGGGCTCATGAGGGCATCTGTGCCTAGTAGCATTCCTGTAAAGGCTCCATTCTGTGCCCAGCATCTGCCAGTATTTCCCTAAACAAACCTTATCACATCTGGACAAGTATAGAATGGAAAGTGATGAAGTCTTAAACCAGTCTGAAAAGTCCTAGGTTGGATTAACTCAAGCCTGCCAATGTGGAGTATCCTGATCACAGGAGAGGGACCTTGGGTTGACCTCAGACTAGCTAGGAAGATAAATCTACTGAGTTCCAGGAAGATGGCGGAGGAGAAGCTGGAATCTGAACAAGCTCTCGCATAGAAAGGAGTTTTAGAGTTCCAGTGAACAGTCCTAAGCCAGAGAATCACACCAAGTGTGTCATCACAGGACAGAGAGTTAGACAAGAGAGGGGAAGCCAAGGAAACGCAGCAGCTGCCGCTCCGGCGGCGGGGCCGCGGCGGTGGCAACCACCGCCGCGGAGACATACCTGAGACACAGAGAGTCGGGGACGAAGGAGCCAGACGCAGCGGACGAGCGGATTCTACTCAACACCAACAAGAACCGACAAGGAGCGAGCATCTTCATCCTGCTGTTTGCAGACCAGAGACGACCCAGGATCCAAGACTCGGCGTGAGTACAAGCCCGACATCCTCACTCCTCAGGGAGCAGAGGAGGGAAGGCCACCCCTCCCCCCCCAGCACCGGTGATCTCCATCTTGGATACCGACAAAGTTCGGAGGAGCTGCTAGCTCCAGCTCAAGCCTTGGAATAAAATGAGTCATTTAGCAGGTCACAAGAACTTAACGGCAAAGTGACCTGCCAGACTCAGCTCCATCCAGGGAAAAGTCACCCAGCTCAGGCGCCAGCCATTGGAGTGCCTTACTTCACTGGGTAACCAGAGCCAGAGGCTGCCCCTCCCTCTAGCAGCCTCGACAATCAATTGAAAAACAGAAACCCTGAGAATGGCTCCAGGCTGGGCGCTGTGAGCTTTATCACAAAATAGCCCCAGGGAAAAGCTACTGTTTATTGAAAGGCCTCAACTCTACCCAGAACCTAGCCTCATCACCACATCCCCCTCTTTTGTGACTCTCAAAGCAGACCGCCCTCCCAGAAAACTAACCTGGGAGGGGGATCTCAAAATCTTGGGTAAAGCAGAGCATTTTTCTGCCTCTTCCAACCAACCGACTTAAGAAACCAATCAAGCCACAGGACATCAAGCTGACCAGAGACTCCAACAAGAGACTGGTTGCAGACAAAAGGGAGATACAGGATTCTTCCCACTCCTCCCCCCCCCCCAAAAAAAAAAATCAAAAGACTTTTTTTTCTTTTTTTTTTTTTTCTTTATCTTTTTTTTTCTTTTTTTCTTCTTCCTCTTCTTTTCTTTTTTTTTGCTTGTTTTTTGTTTTTTGTTATCTTATATATATATATATATAAATTTTTTTCCCTTCTAAAACTTTTATTAATCTTTAATTTTTGCCTCTTCTGAAAAAATAATTGTTTTCCAGTAACCTTTTTTTTTTCTCATCTTATAATTTTTATTTTAGGAATACGTGAATAAGAGTTTTCCTTTCTTTTCTTGTCTTCTTTCTCTTTTTCTTTCTTTCTTAATTATCTTTTTGTTTTTTATCTAGCTCTACTGAACTTCTGATCTTTTCTTCTCCCGTTCCCATCCTTAAAGCTTTTCACATCTCCTCTATGTCCCTCCCCATTCCACTCTAAATAGACGGTCTTTTAACCTCTATAATAACATTAATTTTTACGTTTCTATTCTTTTTCTGGTCTCTCTTTATTCCCCTTTCCGTCTCTTCTTTCTCTCTCTCTCTCTACTTGCATCCTACCCAACTCATTTCCTGCACTGTGATTAGGACATAGTTAACTCTCCCTGTGCCTCCCCACACCAATCTACTCCTATTTTTTACCCACATCTCTCCCTAATCCTAATAATTTCTGGTTTTCCAAATTCTTTTCTGTGGTTCGAAGTCCTTTAACATATAGTCGTTTGATGTTGAATAGATGTATCTGTTGAACTAGATTGTATCTGTAGACTATTGACTGTACAAATGCAAACTTTGGTTGATGGTTGCCTTAAGATAGTGTTCTAGCACAAAACTGGTGCAATCTTTATCTCAAATGGGCCGAGTAAGCCGGAAAAACACAAGAAAAATGGCAAATTCGGGTATCTCAATTCCCAACCTTGATAATCAGGGATTAGAACAGATAAAGAATAATCCAGAGGAGAGTTCCCAAATAGCTCTACAAACACTAATAGCAAACATGATAAATGAGAAGTTTGACAATGTACAAAGGACTCTGTATGAGCGTGATAGGGAGAGAGAGGAGGCATCCCAGAAGTTTATACAGGAATATCATAAGCGTGAGGAAACTTCTCAAAAACTGATACAGGATTTGCGTGAACAACTTGAGAATACTCAAAGAGAAAGGGAGGAATGGCGTGAGCAGGCAGAGAACACTCAAAGAGAACTGCAGGAATCCCACAGAAGGGAGGAAACTAATCAAAGAGTAATTCACGAATTAAGAGACCAGGTAGAGAATACACAAAGATCACTAAAGACATTCATGGAATCCATTAACAAAGAGCTGAAGGAAGTCAGGGAGACCACAAAGGGAATGCTGAATGGAACCCAAAAGAAGGAATGGGAGTCCAAAGAAACCATAACCAATCAACTAAGTGATTTGAGAACAAACACTGAACACCAAATTAAGGAAGTAAAGAAAATCATACAAGACCTAAAACAGAGCTTCAACAAAGAACTTGAAACCATCAAAGCTGACCAATTAGAAGGAAAAGAGATAAAAAACAAAGTAGAGAGTCTTGACAGCAGGTTAGACCATGCAGAAGATCGAATCTCAGGGATTGAAGACAGCCTAGATATTATAGAGAAAGAACATACAACCATCCAAGACAAGTCCAAGAAATATGATAGGTCTATCCAACACCTGGAAGACACCATCAGAAGGCCCAATCTAAGGATAATGGGTGTAGAGGAGCACCTAGAAACAGAAGTTAATGGTCTAGGAAATTTGTTTAACAGGATCCTAGCAGAGAACTTCCCAAACATACAAAAAGATAGGCCTATTCAGATACAAGAAGCTTTTAGAACCCCAAATAGACCAGACCAGAATAGGACATCCCACCGTCACATTATAATCCACACAGGATCAACCCAGACCAAGGAAAAGATCCTTAAAGCTGTCAAGGAGAAAAGGTTAATCACCTATAAAGGGAAACCAATTAGAATTACCTCAGATTTCTCAGCAGAGACAATCAAAGCAAGAAGAGCCTGGAATGACGTATGCCATGCCCTAAAAACAAACAACTATCAACCAAGAATACTGTACCCAGCTAAACTCTCCTTCATAACTGAAGGCCAAATAAAAACCTTCCACAGCAAAGAAAAATTGAAACAATACATCTCCACCAAACCAGCCCTGCAAAAGATTCTTAAAGATGTCCTACACATAGAAAACCAACAAGAACGCAACAAAGGCCAAGAAACTGCACCCAAACTGAGAATCCAAGAACCTTAGGAAGAACCCAGTTTTCACAGCCCCCAAGAAGGTGGATAACATGGGAGGAACCCCCAAATACCTCTCAGTCCTATCTCTTAACGTTAACGGACTGAACTCTCCAATTAAGCGACATAGACTGTCTAGTTGGATTAAAAAACAAGACCCCTCTATCTGCTGCCTGCAGGAGTCACATCTTGCCCGTAAAAACAAACATATTTTCAAAGTTAAAGGCTGGAACAAAATCTACCAAGCAAACGGCCCTCATAAACAGGCGGGAGTTGCAATCCTAATATCAGCTAAAATAGACTTCAAACTAAAATTCGTGAGAAGAGATAAAGAAGGTCGCTACATACTAATTAAAGGATCTCTCCTTCAGGAGGATATTACAATTCTAAATATCTATTCGCCAAACAATGGAGCACCCAAATTTATCAAAGAAACACTACTTTCCCTCAAATCCCATATAGATCCAAAGACATTAATTGTTGGGGATTTTAACACACCACTCTCCCCACTAGATAGATCAACTCGGCAAAAACTCAACAGAGAAACCGCAGATCTAAACAGCTGCATAGATCAATTAGACTTAACAGACATTTACCGAACATTTCACCCAGCAGCAACAGAATACACGTTCTTCTCAGCAGCACATGGAACGTTTTCTAAAATAGACCACATTTTAGGCCACAAAGCAAACTTGTCTAAATTCAGAAACATTGAAGTTATACCTTGCATTCTCTCTGACCACAAGGGAATAAAATTAGAATTCAACACCAAAAGCCACCAAAGAAAGTCCGGTATTAAATGGAGGCTGAACAACACACTGCTGAATCATGAATGGGTCATGGAAGAGATTAGAAAGGAAATTCAAATGTTCATGCTATTCAACAAAAATGAACACACAAATTACCAGCTCCTCTGGGACACAGCAAAGGCAGTACTCAGAGGCAAGTTTATAGCTCTGAGCTCCTACATCAACAAATTGGAGAGATCGGAAACTAACAATTTAATGACACATCTAAACCTCCTTGAAAAAGAGCAGCAAGACAAACCCCAATCCAGTAGACGGAAAGAAATAATAAAAATTAAATCAGAATTAAATGAATTAGAATCCAAAAAAACTATCGAAAGAATCAACAAAACAAAGAGTTGGTTCTTCAAAAAACTTAACAAAATTGACAGACCCTGAGCAAACCTTATCAGAAAAAGGAGAGAACACACCCAAATTAATAAACTCAGAGATGAGAATGGAAACATCACCACGGAAACAAACAAGATTCAGAACATTATTAGGGGATACTTCTCAAAACTTTATGCTAATAAGTTTGAGAACTTGACAGAAATGGACCTTTTCCTAGCAAATATTGACATGCCAAAACTAAACCAAGATGAGTTAAACCAGCTTAACAGGCCCATATCAAGCATTGAAATAGAAACAGCAATAAGAGACCTCCCAGCTAAGAAAAGTCCAGGACCAGATGGTTTTACAGCGGAATTTTACAAGGCCTTCAAAGCAGAGCTCACACCAATACTCCTCCAACTCTTCAATGAAATTGAAAGAGAAAGCTCACTACCGAACACATTCTATGAAGCCATCATAACCCTCATCCCAAAACCAGACAGGGACTCATCAAAGAAAGAGAACTATAGACCCATTTCTTTGATGAACATTGATGCAAAACTTCTCAACAAAATTTTGGCCAATCGACTTCAACATTCATCCAAAAAAATCATACACCATGATCAAACAGGATTCATTTCAGGGATGCAAAGCTGGTTCAATATACGCAAATCAATTAATATTATTTATCACATCAACAGGAGCAAGAATAAGAACCACATGGTTATCTCAATAGATGCAGAAAAAGCATTTGACAAGATCCAACACCCCTTTATGATGAAGGTTCTGGAAAAATTAGGAATCCATGGAACATTCCTCAATACAATAAAGGCTGTATATGACAAACCTACAGCCAGCATTATACTCAATGGTGAAAAACTAAAGCCATTTCCTCTTAACTCAGGAACAAGACAAGGATGCCCACTCTCTCCACTTCTCTTCAATCTAGTATTAGAATGCCTAGCTACAGCAATAAGACAAGATGCAGACATAAAGGGGATCCAAATAGGGAAAGAAGAAATAAAACTCTCCCTCTTTGCAGATGACATGATCTTGTATTTAAAGAATCCCATAGACTCCACTCCCAAATTACTCAAGCTGATTCAAAACTTTGGCAAAGTAGCAGGTTATAAAATTAACCCCCAAAAATCAATGGCTTTTCTATATGCCAACAATGAGAAAAGTGTGGCTGAAATTAGGAAAGCAACTCCATTTGTAATAGCCCCACAAAAAATAAAATACCTAGGAATTAACTTAACCAAAGAAGTGAAGGACCTCTATGATGAAAACTTTAAAATCTTGAAAAAGGAAATCAACACAGAACTTAAAAAATGGCAAAACCTCCCATGCTCCTGGATTGGCAAGATTAACATCGTGAAAATGGCAATACTTCCCAAGGCTATCTACAAATTCAACGCGATACCTATCAAAATTCCACCCTCATTCTTCAAGGAAATAGAGGAGGCAATCCAAAAATTCATATGGAACAATAAAAGACCCCGAATAGCAAAAACGCTCCTCAACGGAAAGAACACTGCTGGAGGAATATCAATACCAAATTTCAAACTCTACTATAAAGCCATAGTAATCAAAACAGCTTGGTATTGGCATAAGAACAGACCTCAGGACCAATGGAATAGAATTGAAAACCCAGAAATGAACCTACAGACCTATAGCCATCTAATCTTCGATAAGGAAGCTAAAACAATAGAATGGAAGAAAGACAGCCTCTTCAGTAAATGGTGCTGGCAAAATTGGTTAACTACATGTAGAAAACTAAAGCTAGATCCTTATATATCACCCTGTACCAGAATCAACTCCAAATGGATCAAAGACCTTGAACTCAAAGCAGACACTCTGAAAACATTACAGGATGGAATAGGAGAAACCCTAGGTCTCCTTGGCTCAGGCCGAAATTTTCTGAATAGAGCCCCGGAAGCACAACAAATCAAAGAAAGGTTGGACAAATGGGATTGCATAAGATTGCAGAGCTTCTGCAGGGCAAATGACATAGCTGGCAAGATCAATAGAAAGCCCACCGATTGGGAGAAGATCTTTACTAGCCATACAACGGACAAGGGTCTCATATCTAAAATATACTTGGAACTCAAAAAATTAAACCACCCAACAACAAATCCTCAAAGAATCAACTGCCCAATAAATAAGTGGGCGAAAGATTTAAAGAGAAGCTTCTCTGAAGAAGAAACAAGGATGGCCAATAGACACATGAAGAAATGTTCAACATCCCTAGCCATAAAAGAAATGCAAATCAAAACAACATTGAGATATCACCTCACTCCAGTTAGAACAGCAAAAATCAAGAACTCTAACAACAACAGATGCTGGAGGGGATGTGGACAGAAAGGAACCTTACTTCATTGTTGGTGGGAATGTAAACTTGTTCAACCACTTTGGAAAGCAGTATGGAGGTTCCTCAAAAGACTTCACATAGATCTCCCCTATGATCCAGCAATCCCACTTTTGGGCATTTACCCAAATGTTTACAAACAAGACCACACTAAAGCTACCAGCACAACTATGTTTATTGCAGCATTATTTACCATAGCTAAGATATGGAACCAACCCAGATGCCCCTCAGTAGATGAATGGATCAAGAAAATGTGGTATATATACACAATGGAATTCTATGCCTCCATCAGAAAGAATGACATTTCCCCATTTGTTAGGAAATGGAAAGGTTTGGAAAAAATTATATTAAGTGAAGTAAGCCAGGCCCAAAGAAGCATAGGTCCCATGGTTTCCCTTATTTGCAATATCTAGTATAGGTATGAGTCAAGCGGAAAAGGTCAGATAATGTGATGTTAGGAAAATGAACCCTTAAATATGTATTTTAATGTTTTTGTTTCTTTCATGCATGTGTTTCTAACGCATTTATAAGATTATTTCTTTGTTGCTTTGTATGTCCCTCCCCCACAGTGTAACCCCCGCTTTCACTATATTTGATGTCAGTATAACATGTGGAGGAGATGGGGACAAAAAGTCGTTTAAGGATTCAGGTGGACCTGTTGCAACAATGAGAAGTACAAAATGTCATGTCAAAACCAGCTTTACAATGTCGGTGTGGGGGGGGGGGGAGGGGGGTATAATTGGGTGGGGGGAGGGGGGTAAAATTGGGTGGGGGGAGGGGGGAGGCGGGGAAGGGAAGTGAAGGGGAAACAAAGGAGGAGGCTGCAATGCTTGGTAAGAAATGTATGCATTATCCTGCCCATGTAATTGTAGCCCCCCTGTACAGTATGTTCTCAAATAAAATAAAATACAATTAAAAAAAAATAAATTAACAATAAAATAAAATAAACACTGGAATTGGAAAAAAAAAAAAAAGAAAAAAGAAAAAAAAGAAGTGAAAATGAATGATTAAAAAAAAAGATTAGAGAGTCTAATAGGTCTCAGGGATTTCTAAAGCATTCCCAAATGGGCAGCAGCATTATACTTTCTCCATATGATATCTAAATAAGAATTCTATTTTTAAAAGTTTTATAGAGAGAAGATAAAAGCACATGATAATATCTCTCTCATTTATTTCCTAATTTTGGAGGATGGTTTGGAACATAAGGAACAGAGAAAAAAAATGAGATGTACAAGACGTTATGTTGAAAAATGAACTTTACAACTTTGGTGTGGGAGGTGGGGGGTGGGGGGGAAGGGGAGTTGAGATGTGAAGGGATGGGAAGGGGAAACAAAGGAGGAGACAACAATGCTTGATAATAAATGTACTCATTATCTTGCCCATGTAATTGTATCCCCTCTGTATGGTATTTTCACAATTAAAAAAAAGAAGAAAAAAGAAAAAAAAAAAAAGATAAATCTACTACTTTAATTAACTACATTGTTTTTACTTGGAGAGAGCTAAGCATTCTAAATTCCATGTGTCCTAGATGACAAGTAACAAAGAGACCTTTTTTCCTAGTCCAATCTATTGTCCATAAAGACTTAGGGTCCTGAAAAAGTAATGTTGAAACTCAAAAGATGGGAATACCTAGTTTTATTGGCATTAGGGGGATAGGGAAAAGGTTTATTTATGTAAAAAAATACAGTTAATTTTATTTATGTAAACAGTTAATTTCTTAACTGATCAACAATAATCATATACCAATGGAAGAATGACTTGTAAAGAATAAGGTTTGCTTCATATTTTGGGGCCTCTGATTTCCATTGTGCATTGGGGTGAGTTGCTCATTAATAGAGATCTAGGTGTTGAAGGAGTGGTTCAGTTGGTAAAGTACTAGCCAGTGAGCAAAAACATCAGGCACCAATTTCAAGTCTCAGTCTCAGACCAAAAGATAAGAAGAAAACAGAGATCTAAACAGTGGGAAGTACCTGCTATGTCCCAAGTAAGCAAGTGAAACTACTTTCTTGTGTTGCTGTTTTGACACAAATGTGTCCAGTGCACCAATTCCCTTAGTCTTCACATTCTTTTCCAGGATGAATGAATCAAGCTAGAGGCCTCACTTACATATAGTATGCCATCATGTTCTCTGATGGCCATCCTGAGCCTGTGACTTTTCATTTCCCTGTGCCAGTGGCTGTCCTTTCTGACATGTTCAGCACTATGCAAGACAGTTGCCTACGCACAAGCAAAGCCTATTCCAGTGCTTTCTGAACTTGAACATAGCTTTGATGTTTCTGATGAGACAAGTCTGTGAATATTCCATTAAAGTTAAATAATGAAATGTGAGAGAGATGAACAAGTGTGTGTGTGTGTGTGTGTGTGTGTGTGTGTGTGTGTGTGTGTGTGTGTTGTGTTTGAGAGCCAGAGAAAGATCCTCACTGGAATCTCTTTGAGACTGTGCAAAGAAACACTAGGCAGTTGGTGGTTCTTAGCCAGGCTGTTTGTGGCTGTGGCACCTACCTGCATCCCACCATACTCTTTCTCAGAGTGTTCCTGTGGACTGGTAGGCAGGATATATTTATGGATCAGCAAAGTATTTCATCATAGTTTGTCAGGGGATTCTCCTGTATTTCCTGAATTGACTCTGGAACCCCATAATGTGTTAGAGGTCTGTAACATCCCCATGTGTCTCCTGTTAGAAGTATGATGTTAAAGCAGAGTGTGGTTTTGGGGACATGTGGATATGCAAATGTTTATATGTATCTGTGCTTGTATATATGTGCCTGTATATGTATTCATAAATAAGTATAACTGTGTGTGCTCTTGTGTGCCTGTATGTGTACTCGTGTATGAGTGTGCACATTTTTAAGTATGCATGAATATTATTTTTATTTTTTATTTTTTTCCTCATTGGGTTATACTAGTTAGGGTAGAAGTGAGCCTCCTTTCTTCCTTTATTTTTCTTTCTTTCTTTCCTTCTTTCTTTCTTTTTTCTTTCTCCCTTTCTTTCTCTCTTCCTTGCTTGCTTTGTTTCTATTTTGGCAGTAAGTACTAAGGCTTGAACTCAGGACCTAGAGACTGTCTCTTAGTTTTTTCACTGAAGGCTAGACCTTGAGACACAACTCCACTTCTAGCTTTTTGTTGCTTAATTAGAAAGAAGAATTTCACAGACTTTCCTGTCCCTAATAGCATCAGCTTGCAGATAAGCCTGTCTGTCAACCTGCAGTTCTAGCATAAAAGCGCTACAGACCAAACAGCCACATTTGTGTTTCAGTAAGACTTCATTTATGAACTGAAGTTTGAATTTCTTTTAATTTTCACAGGCCATATTAATATGAGTGTTTATTATTCCTTTGATTTCTAGCTCATTGACAGTTTAAGAATTAAAAACTAGCCAGGTGCCATGACTCATGCCTATAATCCTTGTTACTTGAAAGGCTGAGCTGTAAGGATCATGATTTGAAGCCAGCCTGAGCTTGTGAGACTGTTACACCTATAAACTATCAAAAAAATTCAGAAATGGAGCTGTGGCTCAAGTGATAGAGCACTAGTCTTAGCTAAGAGAAAGCACTCAGGCCCCAAGTTCAGTCCACAGGACCCACTCAAAAGAAAAAATTTAAAAACTATCCTAAATTGATGAGTTACCATTTGCAAGCCTCTGCTTTGTCTAGACCATGGAAACATAATAATAATACTATAATACCGTAGTCTTAAAAACGCACTCAGCAAGTAGAACACTTGTCCAATGAATTTGTTCCAGGCAGTTACTTTAGGATATCTTCACAATGCCCTTGTTCTCGACTCTTACCCTTTACTGTCTCTCAGTGCTAAAACAAACTGTTGCTTGTTATCTTGACCTTGTTGTAGTCATTCCTCTTATGACTTTCAAGCTCCTGGGATGAGATGAATCTACAACATTCTTCTGACCACTTCAGCTCCCTGAGATGCATTGATGGTTTAGACCAGCCCTACACATTTGGTTGCCTCTCAGCAGCCAAATCCAACAGCAGCATTGACCATCTGGGCAGTCATAGCAAATGTGATTCTATGTATGACTTCTTTTACACCAGCTCCAGCACTGCTAACCATACCTAGACCAAAGCTGATGCCTCTTCCACCAAGAACATCTTCAATGAAGTCCATTTCTGGGAACCCTGCAAGCCAGATGGTAGATACCAGCAGATTGCAAGTGACCTGCACATCATGGAGGACAGATCCTACTCCAGGTATCCAGTGATAACAGTAAAACCCCCAGACCAGAGGACAGTGCTGAGCCCAAGCTGTTCACTTGTAGGAGACCCATTTTGGGAGCAGTCTGGTATGTCTCTCAAAAAATAAAAGTCCCTTTTTTGCCTTACCTGCACCTTTGCAGTGATAACTTTGCTGCCACCAAGGGCCAGGAGAAAGCACAGGGCCTCCCATTCTCACCCAGAACTTTATGGCTTTGACCTGGCTGCAGGTTAGGGACTGGAGAAAGGAACCAGAAGATTGACAGTGAAGGCTGACATGAGCTAGCAGTAGAAAGGAAACCCAAGGCTCTACCTGTATGCCAAAGGGCCATCTAGATTCTGGTTTGCCAGGATCTGACCACAAGACGTATGGCCCCCTCACAGCTCCAGGCAGGTTGCAGATTTCCAGCATCAATGTGCACTTCCTGCAGCCTTACCAAGGGGCCAACATTCACACCATTGCAGTGGTGAGAGTTCCAGGGTTCCCACCTTGCAGAGGACCCCACAGCATCTGTCCGTCCTTCCCTGGAGGCTAGCAGGAGCTTCCTAATGAATTCTGCCAGGAACCCAACCCCTCCTCAGGTGAAGTTGTCTAGTGCTGACAACCAGAAAGCAGGCAGCCTGTACAGAGAGGCACCCAGATGGCTCAGCACCAGGTAGATTACTGGCCTTTGAATTTGAATGCAGCCCCAGGAGGCCTTGAAAGTAACCCTTCCATGCAACCCATGTCCACAGGGCACAATGCCATCTAACTCAGCATGGAGGGACCCTGAGCACCCATAACATACAGTAGTGTCACCCACTATACATAAGGACTCAGGGTTGTTTCTCAGGCATCCAAGAGCCATCCAGAGCTGACTGAGTAGGAAAAAAAGCCAGTCTGCAGAAAATGAGTGATGGCTTCAAATGGGCTTATGAGTCAAGCAATAGTATCCTATTGCCAGAAGACACCTGTGGTGCACTCTCTAACCAGCCAGAGAACTGCCAGGATGGCATTGAAAAACCACAACCATTAGATGCTCAAGATGCTCAGGTGCAGGCGTGACCAATTTTCCACCATGCTAAGGAATTAAATGTGCAGGAATCCAGATGCACAGAGCAAAGCTGCAGAAAAGCAAGCATACATGGCCATAGCTGCAGCTAGTGAGGCTGAGGATAATGCTGGCATTTGAAGGGATAAGGCTGAAGCCACTAAAAAATGTTCCTTCACCAGTACCTACAAAAACCACCTGAAAGAGGCTCAAGCACAAGATCTCCAGGCCACCTCCATCAAACACCATGTTTTAGACCCTTACCTAAGCAGATCCAAGTTCATCAGAACACAGTTCTGGGGATCACAGTTCATTATCCTCATATTCTGGGTGACCAGACTATATCCCCCCCACTTCTAGGAGGTAGGCCTGGCCAACCCATCCTCATCTAGAAGTGGAATGCCTCACATTTCTCAAATCAGAGGCCTGAAACTGTTCAACAGAGACTGAAGTGCTACTCTGAGCCAGAGAAAATAAATGAAGTGGGACTCTTGGGACGACAGGCCTCACTCATGCCATGGAATACCTGAGGATACCTACCACAGATTTTTGCTGACAGGCTGATGGTTTTTTTTTGAGGAAACAAGCAAACTAGTGGGCTCCCAAAAGAGAAGGCAGAGGCCCAAGACTGGGAGTGTAGGGAGCCTTTGTCCCAAGAAAGACCCCATGCCAACTCCTTTAGAGAGATATCCAATGGTCATGAAAAATCTGAAAGGGCAAGGAAGTCTGACCCACTGGAAAGACTTGGAAACTTTGCTGAATATCAAGCATCCTATTAGGAGCTGAGGAAGGATTTAGAGGGCAGAAGTTCTGGACAGTATTACTCAGCAGGTAACATTCTGGATGTGAGTTTGGGACAACAGTGGAGCCCCAGAACCTTCATGAATGCTCCCTATTCATAGACACTATATTCACAGGTAAGCATAGGGCTAAGAATCTGGTGATAATCTGCTCTGACCAGACATTCAGAATCTGTTGGGCCCAGCAGACCCACTTGAATCAAGTTATATAAGTGTTTGTGAGTAATGTCTTCTGTGAAATTACTTGAGGACAAAGTTGGTATCTGTAGAACAATTTTAGGTGCCATATTTCTGCCAGCCCATCTTTCATTACCAGTATGCTTGTCTTAATCTCTTAGCTTACTCTGTGAGTGTGTGTACACACGTGCATACATGCATGCATACACACTCACATAGGGACTTGTTCTCTTGCTTAGCTTTTTACCTCAAGCCTGTTGCTTTACCACTTGAACGACAACTCTGCTTCTGGCTTTTTGCTTTCTTCACTAGCTAGCCTCCTTTGTACCTTGGCTTAATTAGTTTTCCTCCTTTTTGAAGGGATCCTTCACATCCATCCAAAGGGACCTTGAGGAGGCAAGCAGATACAGGAGAAAGATTATTATATGATTTATTAGAGGAAGCACATGGCACCTGTCCCTATCCAGGTAGCAGGAGGGTCTGGGGGCCAGAAGTAAGGTTGGTGGGAGCTCAGGTGGGTCTGGGTGGAGAAAGGGAAGGGCCAGCTGTATGGTTGGAACTCCAGGGCTGGGAGGAGCTCAGGTCTGTGGGGAAGCTGAGGACCAAAGGTGTGTACAATGCTTGCACTTCACATCTAGAAAAATCTTGGGGGGAGAAGGATATAGACTTGGAAGCAACAAATCTGGTAACTTTTTTATTTTATTTTTTCCAGTCCTGGAACTTGCATTCAGGGTCTGGGTACAGCAGTGAAAACCATAAGTAATCGAACCCAGGGCTTCATGTATGCAAGGAAAACGCTCTACCACTGAGCCACCTTCCCAGGCTTAACAGCAAGCTTTGTATGGCACTTTTATGACAGAATGATTGGCAACCAGTGATTGGTTAGCTTTTTGTATATGGCACTTTCTTTTAGTCACCTAGAAATACTGCAAGTTAGGGCTGGGAACTTGGCTTAGTGGTAGAGTGCTTGCCTTGCATGCATGAGGCCCTAGGTTCGATTCCTCAGTACCACATAAGCAGAAAGAAAGTTGGAAGTGGCGTTGTGGCTCAAGTGGTAGGGCACTAGCCTTGAGCCGAAGAGCTGAGGGACAGCACCCGGCACAGAGTTCAAGCCCCACAAAAAACTACAACAACAAAAAGTACTGCAAGTTGGAGTGAATAGTTCTGAATATAACTGTGTCTATATAGTTGTCTATTTTTACATTAAAAGAATGATGAAAGGAAATGGCAATGAGCAAGATGATTGTATTCATGAACTGACATTGAATTGAAACTATTTGAGATAAAAAAACTGGGAGATAATAAAAAGATGTAAAGCTGACTCATGCCTGTAACCTAGCTATTCAGGAGTCAGAGATCTGAGGATCCATCACAGTTCAAATCCAGCTTGAGCAGAAAAGGCTGTGAGGCTCTTATCACCAATTAACCACCCAAAACTGGAAGTGGAGCTATGGCTCAAAAGTGTTAGAAAGCATATTTATAAGGTACCTTGTGATTTTTCTGTTCCTTTGTATGTCCCTCCCCCATGGTATAATCCCTGTTTTCACTGTATTTGATGTTGTATAACTTGGGGAGCAGAAGGAAAAAAACAAATTGTTTAAATAGGGATACAGGTGGACCCATTGTAACAATGAGATGTACAAGATGCTATGTCAAAAAACAAACTTTACAATTTAGGCAGGGTGGAGGGGGGTAATGTAGTGTGGAGATGGGAGGGAAGGGATGGTAGGAGGAAAATAAAGGGGGAGGCAACAATGCTTGATAAGGAATGTACTCATTACCTTGTTCGTGTGATTGTAACACATCTATACAGTATTTTCACAAGGACAAAAAAGTGTTTTTTTTAAAAAGTGTTAGAGAGCTAACCTGGATCAAAAGAATGCAGTGATAAAACCCAGGCCCTAGTTCAAGCCCCACAACTGACAAAAAAAAAAAAAAAAGCAGGCAGGGAGCAGGAATGTACTTAGTGTGTACATCTGGCTGTACCCAATTTATGTGTTGTGGGATGCCAGCACTAGATCTTGAGCTCAGGGTCTGCATTCTATCAGAATATTTTGGTTTAGGCTGGCACTCTAACCCTTGAGTCATACCTCCACTTCTGTTTTTGTTTTGGTTTGGTTTTTTCTGGTTAATTGGAAATACACATTTCATGATTTTACTGCTGGTTTTGAATGGTGATCCTCTGATCACAGCTTCTTGTAATTCGGATTATAGATGTAAGTCATGTACTCAACAAGGTGTGTTATGTCTTTAATATGTCATGTAGGGTACATAACACTTTAGAATACAGACATCTGACATGACAGTAGAGATTGGTATTGGATAAAGAATGGATTTAGTCAGGCATTAGTGGTTACACCTATATCATTAGCTACTTAGGAAGGTAAGATCTTATTATCAAAGCTAAAAGCCAACCCTAGCATAAAAGACATCTCAATTAATCACTTACACACACACACACACACACACACACACACACACACACACACACACATATTCCTGAAAGTGGCCTAAAAAGATTGCCATCAGAGTCAACTTGTATATAGAGAGAATGGGTTAATTATAATCCATGATTAATTTCTCTTCATTTTTCCTCTAGAAAAGCAGGTATCCAGTGTCTGAAAGTCAGTCTGGGAACATCACAAAACTCACAGGATTAGAACCCTATCCACATCATCAGAATCATCTCATACTTCAGAAGCTCTAGCACTGTCCTAGGAGGACTGGAGCCAATCAGGAACTTTACCTAGAGAATTTTCAGAGGAGAACACACCAGCTGACTTGAGACCCCCAAGCCAAGGATACCCATTCGCCCCACATGGTCAAGAATATGAATTGTGGCCACTGAGCACAGCACCATTCACCAAGTAGCTAGCCCTATAGAGGCCTCCACCATACAAGTGTGAACTCTGGAAATACAGGAGCCCAGACAACACAACTGCAGACACTCTCCTGGCCACTCCTGGATAGCCCTGTCCAACACTACTTCCTGTTTTCTTGGATGCAAATGTGACCTACCTGTCACTTTTCTGTGTTCAGCAGTGCCCATCCCCCAGGACAGCCAGCTGTGAATGCAGACACTTGTTGTCCTCAGTCAGAAATGCTGCATACTTCTTTTTTCTTTTGTTTTGTTTTGTTAATAAAGAAGCAACTGTATTGAGAAGGTTCCTACACTGACCTGCCAGGGCCACAGCACAGGCTTGGGAGCTGACACTGTGACCAATGCTGTATAATTCTAAGTTCCAGCCTCTGTAGGCATCCACATGATGACCTCTAGCTCCACCTCTCCATAGTTTGCCCCATAGAAGCCTATCCAGAATGGCCCCAATTCAACAAGGTAATGCCTTTTACCACAATGTCTTGTTTATCCTGTTTCCCAAGCCTCATTCTATAGGTTAAGGCCTCAGCATCTAGCACCTTGCTCCATTTTGAGACACACTGAACTGAAAGTTGGTACTGGAAAATTAACTGGAGGAAAAGGCTTTACTCCAATGGTTTGTTTAAAAAAAAACCGAAAAACTCACTGGGAGATTTATCAGTCTCAGTGCTGTCTCTATGCTCTTTTGCTCAAGGCTATCACTCTACCATTTTGTGTCACACTGTCAGTTCTAGTGTTCTGGTGGTTGATTCAAAATAAGTCTCATGGACTTTCCTGCCTGTGCTAGCTTTGAACCATGATCCCTAGATCTCAGCTTCCTGAGGTAACTAGAATAACAGGCAGAGGCCACCAGTAAACATTTTTCTTGACTTTTTTTTAATAATAAAAATTTCAGTAGGGCTGGATACAATGGCTCACATCTATAAATCTAGCTACTCAGGAGGCAGAGATAAGGAGAATTGAAGTTCAGGGTTAGCCCAAGCAAATGGTTGGTGAGATGCTCAATAAAAACACAGTATTTCTACCTGTCATATCCTCTATGCAGAAAGCAGATATAGGAGGATGCAGTCCAGGTGGCCCAGGCTGGCCCAGGCTCAAATGTGAGTCCCTATTCAGCTAGTAGCATGACTCTGTCCAGAAGCCTTGAAACCTTAAGTTCAAATCCCAGTAAATGCCTAGATAAATAAACACAGGAACTATAAATTTCTTACTAAAGTAGAAGAAAATGTGTTCTTAATTGGGCACAGTAGCTCAAGTCTATAATTGTAGTTAATGCATAAGCAGAAACCTGAAGATTAAAGCTCAAGGCCAGCTGAACAAAAATGTTTGAGAGGCTATATTGCAACCAATGGCTATTCACCTATAGGGGAAGCACAATGACTGCATACTTGTGTGTAACTGTCATCCCTAGTGATGTAGGAAAGCACAAGTAAAAGGACAGAAGCTCAGTGGCTCAGGCATGCTATAAGATAATACTTAAAAAATAGCCAATGTAAAGCTGGGTGCTGGTGGCTCATGCCTGTAATCCTAGCTACTCAGGAGGCTGAGATCTGAGAATCGTGATTCAAAGCCAGCCCAGGCAGGAAAGTCGGAGAAACTCTTATCTCCAATAAACCACTAGAAAACAGGAAGTGGCACTGTAGCTCAAGTGGTAGAGCGCTCACCTTGAGTTGAAGAGCTGAGGGACAGCACTCAGGCCCAGAGTTCAAGCCCCACGACTGACAAAAAAAAAAAAAAAGTAGCCAGTGTAGCCAGGCACTGTTGGCTCACATCTGTAATCCTAACTATTCAGTAGGCTGAGATCTGAGGAACAGGGTTTGAAACCAGCTCAAGCAGAAAATAAGCCTGAATATCAAAACTAAATAAGAGAGAGTACAAAGCCCTGAGTTCAAGCCCCAAGATTGGCACAAAAGAAAAAAAATGAACATTTATTACTCATAATTCTGAAACTAGAAGTTCAAATTCAAAGTGTGGCAGCTTCTCTATAAGATTATGGCGGCTTCCTGGTTCATAGATGCACCTTCTCATGGTGTTCTCACATGTTCTAACTGGGTTCTCATATCCATGAGGCCCCATCTCTTAAGATCCTACCTCCTTGTAACAGAGGGTAAGAGTCATCAAGAATTTTTTTTAATTTTATTTATTGTAAAGATGCTATACAGAGGGTTTACAGTTACATAAGTAAGAGAATGAGTACATAACTTGTTGAGCATTGTTATCCCTTCCCTGTTTTTCTCCTACTATCCCTTCCCTCTCCCACCTCCCTCACTCCTCTTTACCATCAAAAATTTTTGAGAGCACATAAATATAAGTTCCCACAAGGAAAAGCAATAAGGTAATCTCTTTGGTAACCAATGTATGACATATTTTCCCATACAAGTTGGTTAGGGCCTCTTCTAGGATCTGTCCTGTGAATCAGTGAGAATGCAGTGAGGTGTGTGGAAAAACAAGAACGTGTGTCTGCACAGTGTTTCTAACCTGCATAGGCTCTTCTGTGGAAAATATTCTTTATGTGTTTTTGTTCCCAGTAAGTGTGTTATGTCATTCTCTCTTCAGTAAGTTTGAATGGGCTTAGGACCTTTAGTACTTGGCAGTACTTATTATAGATGCTAAGGAAGGATATGGCAACCTTATTCATTCATGTTCCTATCCAACACATCTGTAGGGACAATAATGGTTGTAATCTACATGGTAGGCTGTTTCTTGGTTTTGAGCTATTGTCTCGCCTATAGGTAGCCTCTAGGCACACAATCTGGTGGTGAAGCATTGAGCAGTTTTTCCTGTGTTCCATTACCATTGGGCATAAAAACAAATGAGCCACTGGTAGCTCATGCCTGATAATCCTACTCAGAAGGCTGAGATCTGAGGATCTCAGTTCCAAGCAAGCCAGAACAGCAAGTCAATGAGACTATTGTTTCCAATTAACCAGCAAAAAGCTCGAAGTAGAACTGTAGGGGATAGTGCCTAGGTAGGCCCTAAGTTCAAGTCCTAGAACTGACAAAAATAGTAACAACAAACAAAAACCCCAAATCAAATATTAAAACTCAAGAAGTAACTCTGAGTTACCTGTAGGTGTCATGATTTGGACCAAGCTACTTCCAACTTTACTTCAACCCTCTTCCTTTTCCATGAAACATAATCACCCAGCCAACTGAAGCTGCTTACCAGTTGTTTTGTATCAGGTTCTTTTTGGGAAAGGGACACAGGCTGATGAATCTTAGTTTAGTATTGTAGTCTTTCAAGATCTCAGAGAAAAGCTTGACATCAGTGGCTTATGCCTGTAATTCTAGCTACTCAGGGGCTGAGATTTGAGGATCATAGTTCAAAGCTAGCCCAGGCAGAAAAGTCCATGAGACATCTCCATTAACCACCAGAAAACAAGAAGGGGCAGAGTATTAGTCTTGAGCAAGAAAGCTCAGGAACAGCACCTGGGCCCTGAGTTGAAGACCCCTAACCAACAGAAAAAAAAAAAATAAGAAAAAGAAAGATCTCAGAGAATTGCTCTTCTCTTTCCTGATGTGAGCATGTGATCCACAATATCACCACAGTGAAGCTGGTACCCATCAAAATCATACATTTGGAGAGCCCATCAGAGAAGGATTGCTACCCAAGCCTAGCACATTGGAGGGATGCTACTCCTGTTTCTGTGTGTATACACAGCACAGCACTGAGACCAAGCCTCCAACAAACGTTCAGCCTCCTGAGTCCCAGTCCCACACCTTCTTTAAAGCATGATAGTACCTCCTCTCCAGAGTTTAGCTATGTGAAGGCCAGGGAGAAGATAATAGACCACCTGAATTCAGAGGAAGCTGACTAGGGAGATTGTGGGAAGGCTAAGTTCCTGGCTGATATCCTGGACCCCAGGATATGAAGATCAGAATCACCATGGAATCTTTTCCAAAGATGAACAACTCAACTGTGGAGGAAGCTACTCTCCAAAATCAATTCACAGAGAACCACAGAGGAAAAGTGAGTAGAGACAAGTTCTAATGGTAGCCTGGATCTGGCCCTACATCTCTTAGAAAGGGAGAAGAGTGTGATTACTTGTCAGAGTTGCTGAACCTTGTCACCCCTATGTAGGCAGTGTTCTCACAGAGAAAGTAAGGGTTAAAAAATACTGTCCTTGGGTGTGATGACTTTGGGCATGAAGATTCATGCTGTAAAAGCTAAGCTCTTTGGCTGGCATAATTATGATGATGTGGATCTCTTTTCTTCTGGGGCCACTGTTCTCCACTTCTTCCTTAGCATAGCTGGCAATATCAGGTAAACATTTGCATTGCTTTACTGGAGAGAGTACTGCTTCTGACATTTAGTATAAAGACATCAGCAATACTACTCAATATACCTTGAATAAGCTAGGGGCCAGTGGCTTATGCCTATAATCCAGCCACTACAGAGATGGAGATGGAGATCTAAGGATCACAATTCAATCTAGCACAGGTAAGTGAGTCTATGAGACTCTTATCTCTAATAACTACCAAAAGGCAGGAAGCACTCAAGCACTAGAAAGTAGGCATTGAGCAAAAGAGCTAAGGGACAAGCCAAAGTACTGACAAACAACAATAACAAACACCTGGTACACAGGACTTCCATATGTAGGCAAACATTGAGAACAGAATGTCCTCAGTACTCAGCTTCTCTTTGTATCAGAGGCTATCTGTTTTCTGTCTGCCTGTTTATCACCTGGCTTTTTTTAATGGTGGAAAAAATGTATAATTAGCCAGCTGGACTCAGTTTAGATGATTCCAGTTTTGTTGGTAACATCTAAAGCATCATAATCAGGAGCCAGTTGAACATATACCTTCTTTTCTCCATCAGGTCTGATCAGGGTATTGACCTTAGCCACATCAATGTAATAGAGCTTCTTCACAGCCTGTTTGATGTGATGCTTGTTGGCCTTGACATCCTTAATGATGTCAAGGGGTCAGGGGAGCTTGATCATAGCATAGTGGTCAAGCTTGTTTCTCTTTGGAGCACTCTTCTGAGGATATTTGGGCTATCTTTGGAGCCTCAGTATCATGGGATACCAGAAGGTGGGTGAAGTGCACATCTTCTTTTTGTGGCTATGGATACCTTTCAGCACTGCCTTCTTGGCCTTCAAAGCCTTTTCCTTGGCTTCAGCTTTAGGAGGGGCAGGAGCTCCCTTCTTTGCTTTTAGCACCATCTTGGTGGGGAAAAAAAGCTGTCAGGGCTGGGAAGGTGGCTCAGTGGTAGAGCGCTTGCCTTGCATGCATGAGGCCCTGGGTTGGATTCCTCAGCACCACATAAGCAAAAAGAAAAAAAGCCGGAAGTGGTGCTGTGACTCAAGGGGTAGAGCGCTAGCCTTGAGCTGAAGAGCTGAGGGACAGCGCCCAGGCCCAGAGTTCAGGCCCCACGACCGGACCCAAAAAAAAAAAAAAAAGCTGTCACCTGTTTATGAAACATATAACATATGAGTCATGCCTCTAAACCAATGGTAGGAAACCTCTTTTCCTGCCAATTTGGCCTATGATGTTAGCTGACATTAGTGTTTATGTTGCCATGGAAATAGCTCCTATATTTTAATTTTGAATCCTGATGGTGGGCCCAAATCAAATGATATTTCCTTAGCAGATGTACCCGTCTAGTCTAAGGATGGGATTTTAAGCACATCTTTTATTCATGAAAGATTCTTTTTTGTTTTTTCTAAAAGTTTTTCCATTTTATTTTTTCTCTGTTTTATTGTCAAGGTGATGTACAGAGGGGTTACAGCTACATAACTAAATGCATAATAAGTACATTTCTTATCAAACTTGTTACCCTTTCCCTCATTTTTCTCCTATTTTCCCTGTTCCCCACCCCACCCCCAAGTTGTATAGATTATCTCCAACATATTGTCTTGTGAGAATTGCTGTTGTATTGGTTCCTCCTTTGTCCTTTATCTCACCATTCTGTTGTTCCGCTTCCCTTCCCTAATTCAAATAAATGTATATACAATACCAGGGTACCAAAATCAAATGCAGTGACAACAGGAGACATACCATAGGGTCATGAAAGATTCTTGATTGAGACAGTAAGTGGCTAGAGATACAGCATGTCAGTTGAGTGCTTACCAGCATGCTCAAGCCCCTGGGTTCCTTGTCTAGGACAACATCAATAAAGCCATCAGTCAGAAGCTTTACACTGTCATACCAAATCTCAGGATACTTGGAATAGTTACTAAATAGGAGTTTTTCCAATCAGTTATTATTGGTAGGACAGGAAAGTGCAGTATCTCATAGAGCCTATGTGGAAACAGCTGAAAACATGTAGATGGAACTCTAGTATGCTTCTAAACTACCAAAATAGGATGGCCCCACCACACAAGACTAGGATAGCATCAGTGTCAGTAGTGCTGACAAGAGATGCCTGCTAGATGTGAAAGCTTAGACTTGAGTGTACACTCAAGTTTGTGTAGGGGTAGTTTTTTTTGGTGTGTGTATGCCAATACTGGGACTTGAACTCAGGGCCTGAATGCTATAGCTTAGCATTTTTGTTCAAGGCTAGTGCTATACACATGAGCCACAGCTCCACTTACTAGCTGTTTGCTCATTAATTGGAGATAAGAGTCTCATGCACTTCCCTACTTGAGCTGCATTCAAATCATAATCTTCAGACCTCAGTTTCCCAAGTAGTTAGGATTATAGGCTTATGAGCTACTGTTTCCTGGCTATGGTTTTGGTTCTTTATATCTCCTTGGAAGAGGTTGTTGAGGTTTTTGATTGATTGGTTTTTCCCCATTAGCTATCTGGTTGGTGACCTTTTGTTAGTGCCAGAGAATGGATCTAAAGGAGAAATAGGTATCTGGGAATATAGTTGCAGCTAACTGAGACTATAACCTCTTTATACAGGAAAGAAGAGCCAAATGTATTCATGGTCTTGTCCCAGACCACCAATTCCATATATAGCCCCCAACGCTGAGCTGCCAATCAAAACAAAGGATCTACAAGGGCAGTAAGAGCCTGAGGACTATGTGGCGAATGACTTGGATCACGATCTGTCAGTGAAAAAGTTAGGAAAGTAGAGCCAAGTACAGTGGCTTAAACTCCTAGCTACGCTAGAAGCTGAGGTGGGAGGACCAGGAGGTCAGGACTAACAAGACAATCTGGTCATGCCACTCAGTGGTTTACATGTGGGTATCTAATAAGTAGAACCCTAAATTCTTACATACATAGATTGGAAGATCACATTTTGAAGCTATCTCAGTTAGGTAAGGCTGTTTTACTTTTATCTCTAGTTAGCTGGAAGAAAGCCAGAAGTGGAGCTGTGGCTCCACCCTTAAGCCAAACAGCTAGGGGTCAGTACCCAAGCCCAGAGCCGAGTCCCCAGTTTGGCACCAAAATGCAAACAAAAGAAAAAGATATTCACAAATACCAACATCAAATACAGTGAAAGCAGGGGTTATATCATGGGGGAGGGGCATACAAAGCAACAAAGAAATCATCTTATAAGTATGTTAGAAACAATCACATGAAAGAAAAAACATTTGAATCCTTATCTTGGGGTTCATTTCACCTAACATCAACTTATCTGCTTGTCTCAGACATATACTAGTTATTGCAAATAAGGGAAACGATGGGCCTATGTTTTTTTGGGCCTGGCTTACTTCACTTAATATAATTTTTTCCAAGTCTTTCCATTTCCTAACAAATGGGACAATGTCATTCTTTCTGAATTCCATTGTGTATATGTACCTGTTTTTTTAGTAATTTTTGTATATTTACATATATAATTTCATGTTAATTTTGTTTACTAAATGAAAATAATTTACTGGTAACTCCTTCATTATTTAAGGATGCAGAGTATATTTCACTCAGTCTTGCTGTATTGTGGCTGAGTAACTCGGAGCACCAGGTGTGAGGCCATTCTCAAGGGTATCTCCATGTTTCTCTGTGTCTCTCTAGCAGAACTCATTGACAGCAACAGCCATAAGCTGCAGGTGCTCTAGGAAGCCTGAGAAAGTCTGCTGGAGGATATTCAGGCCAACAATGTACTTGGGGATAAGATGGAAGCTATTTGAAAGATGTCTTCAAACTCAATGAGTTTCCCAAGTTCCAGATGTTCACTAGGATTTGGACAAAATGGTGAATCTCCTGCTGTCATGATCAGGCTGCCTGGCCTGAGTGGAAAATCCTGTCAATAATTTGGACAACAGTCCATCTCCTAAAGATCAAGTATCTGCAGATGAATCTGACCAGGAAACAATGGTTGGGAATAGTCCTGTGGAAAGGCTATTTTGGGGATGCTAGGAACATTTCTGTGTACATACCATGGAATTTTAAGCAACCTCGGGATTTTCACTGATTACTTGGTAGTTGCAGAGCCCCCAACATAGCCACATTTTCAAGAGATTGGTAGTACCTCAGTCCTTGCCTCTGTGTGTGTGTGTGTGTGTGTGTGTGTGTGTGTGTGCATGTACTAGGGCTAGAACCTGGGGCTTGTGTGCTGTTCCTAAGCTCTTTTTGCTCAAGGCTAGCACTCTACCATTTGAGCCATTTCCAGCTTTTTTGGTAGTCACTTAGAAATAAGCGTCTCACCAAGTTTCTTGCCCAAGATGGTTTCCTTAGATCTCTGCCTTCTGAGAAGTTAGGCTTATATGGATAAGCCACCAGTGTTTTCAACAGGTTCATTCTCTCTTTCTTTCTGCACAATAGATACTGCTTTAAAAGCAGCACTTTCTTTCCCAGCAGCACAAAGATGCCAAGATGCCAAGGAGCTCACAGAGAACCTGGACCAGTGGGAAAGCACCATGTCTGACATCTCGCTGTGTATTTCAGTGAAGAGAGTTTGACCAACTATGAACACTTTGTGATGATTAAGTCAGCCCTCATCATTAAGCTGCAGAAGACAAAATCCACTTTAGTGAAGAACAGTTAAAGTGCTTGTTGATAGCCTGCAACCTGAAAGAGTAAAAGCCAAATGATAACCCCATTGTGGCAGATAGCAAACACAAAGCCTTCAAGCTGATGGCCAAATTGTAAGTGAAATCCCCAGCCCATATTATCTCTAGGAGTAAGACTTCTTCATGAGCAAAGTGGTTACAAGAGAAGCAATAACATCTGTGTTTGTCTGGGATAATTTAATCTTTTAGGTTTTCTTGTAATACGAAGCATCTTATATAACTACCACAGGACACAGGCTATACTGACTTGTGGCAGCACCCTGAGGAGTACACTCAAAAAACCTTAACCGTGATGCACATCTTTTCTCATGACTCATCTGGGTACAGGCAGCTATGTTTTTATCTTTGCTTGTTTACCAGTGAGCATTTGTTGTCTGCATCATGTAATAATGTTCTGTGATCTAGAAAAATCATGAGCTGATGCTGATACTGATGCATTATTAACATGGGAAAAGTGAGTGGTTTTCTAATGGTTCAAAATTAGTTATGAAATGAATAATCCACATGTTGCTTATACTCATTCTAGATTTAAATCACCATTAAAGAAACCAAGTGCATGCTCTACAACATGCACAAAACAAATAGCTGCAGTCCATAGTCCTCATCAGAGTTTAAATGCTTTTTCCAAACAACTAAAATTACTTGGTTAAAAGTATGTCCAGTAATAGTAACTTTGTGTTCTCTTGCCAGAGATCATGAAATATTTCTTAGGTTACTTTCCCCCAGGATATAAACATGTGTTTATTCATGATAATTGACTTCTTTTTTTTTTCCTTGCCAGTTGTGGGGCTTGAACTTTGGGCAAGACACTAGCTCTACCACTTGAGTCACAGTGCCACTTCAGTTTTCTGAGTTGTTTATTGGAAACGAGTCTCACGTACTTTTCTGCTCAGGTTGGCTTTGAACTGCAATCCTAAAATCCCAATCTCCTGAGTAGCTTGATTACAGGTGTGAGTCACTGGCACCTGGCTTTGATTTCTTTCTTTCTTTTTTTTTTTTTTTTTTTTTTTTTGCCTCCAAGTCTATTAAGATACTTTGAAAGCTGCATTCCATGTATTTTAAGAGCCTTTTTTCTGGTTTTGCAGAAGTTCTATGGACTATGCTATACTTAAACCTAATTTTTTCTGCCATGGAATTTACATATCCTTTTTACTGGTTTAAATGTGAAGATTCTAAAGAGCATCTTATCAACAGTATAATATTAACAGTTTTCAATGTCAAGTTATAGACTAGAAGAAAATCTAAGAATGGATTTGTATGAAGAACTCTCCAAAACCCAAAAGGAAAATAAACAGCCAAGTTATGAAGTGGGAAGAAAGTCAGATGCTTGGTTTTTGTTTGTTTGTTTTGGTTGGTCATGGGGCTTGAACTTTTGGCCTGGACGCTGTCCCTCAGTTCTTCAGCTCAAGGGAATAGCTCTATCACTTGAGCCACAGTACCACTTCCAGTTTTCTGGTGGTTTATTGAAGATAAGAATCTCATGGACTGGGGCTGGGAAGGTGGCTCAGTAGTAGAGCACTTGCCTTACATGCATGAGGCCCTGGGTTTGATTCCTCAGCATCACATAAGCAGAAAAAAAAAAGCCAGAAGTGGTGCTGTGGCTCAAGTGGTAGAGCGCTAGCCTTGAGCTGAAGAGCTGAGGGACAGCGCCCAGGCCCAGAGTTCAGACCAAAAAAAAAAAAAAAAAAAAAAAAGAATCTCATGGACTTTCCTGCCCAGGCTGGCTTTGAACTGTGATCCTTAGATCTCAGCCTCTGAGTAGCTAGGATTACAGGTGTGAGCCATGGGTGCCCAGCTGCTTGTAAATTTACATCTATAGTATGGAGCAGTAACATTGAACAAAAGCACTAAAACTCAGTGCCTGAAAAACATAGAAGGGAGAAGACTTGCGAAAATACTGCACTAAAAAAAAGTTTATACACAACAAATAATCACGAGAAGATTGTTCAACTGCTGATAGCTTCATTATAAATTTATAATAATATAGTTCTTCAAAGAGTGTTCATCTAATTGAATACATGGTTAATGGTGGGCAAGTCCCTTAGATGACTTAATATTTGATAATATGAGGGGCTCTGTTTTATCAGAGATCTTTTGAATCTTCATTTCCCTCAGAGTTCCATATGGTAGGGTGATGGTCTTCATAATCACAACCATCCAAAAGTATACATTCTTGCAAATGCTTATACTTGTGTTGATGTGTACATGGGATGTCCTAAATCAGTGAAATCCATGCTTCTTGAGTCACAGGCACAGGTAAAGATATTCCCTGATGTTTCCAAATAATCAACTTCAATTATGCAGGTAATAGCCAACACCATCCCCCTTTTTAGCAACATACCAATGTCAATAGGATGAATGCTTTTTCAAGTGTTTATTCTTATTCAATGATGCTATTTCTATCTTAAAAAGCACTATTCTGCATGTCAGCATTCTTTTCTCCTGGCCATCATTTATCATGAAAACAGGTTATGTCTGAAAAGTTGGCTGTCCATAGACCTCCCTCCAGAGGAGATTTCAGAATATTTTCATTTTAATTTAGACAGTATTTTGTGTTTTTTTAATCTATGATTTTTTTCCTCCCACAGTATTGTAATCAAATAATGATCCATATGAAAATGTGAATAATGAATTTATTCCCAACCTTTTGGTGTCTTTTTTTTATTGAGGATTTCCTTTTGTGCATAGCAGTATATTGTGCTGTAGAATGCTTTCGGCAAGAACCCAAAGTTTTCCATGTATACAGATACATAACTGTATATAGTTATATTGCATATGAAGACCATTAGGTGGCCCTTAGTGTTCATAGGTGGTGAGTGATACCTGGACATTTTCATAGCACAGCTGTGAGAAGCAGTACATACTAAGATTGCTTTTGGTCAGGATTGTTATCTATGACTTGTACCTGTGCTACACTAGGGCAAATATATACAATATCTTGTTTGGCACTTATGACTTATGTATAGAGTATCCTGCTTGTCTCTCACAAAATGAATAGTGTATCTTGGAGTCATAGAGCATGGCTTTGATTCACCTCCAATGTAGCATTTCAAAGACAACCAAAATGTTGGAGCAAGATTTAACCCAGTATTATGAGCTCAAAGTCTTCACTTTCACCTTCAGTGTAGTTCCAACCTATCCTTCCCCCCCCACCCCCCGCAATCCTCTCTGTTTTTGGAAAACATTTGAGTATACCTTATATGTTTTTAACTTGCCAATCTAGTTGAGGCCAATCGACTTTCAATCAGTTAAAATCTACAGCAAGGTGATGGAGGTTCCCATCTGTAATTCTAGTTATTCAGGAAGTTATCTGAGGACTGTGGTTTGAAGCCATCCTCAGCAGAAAAGTCCATGAGATCTTATCTCCAATAAACTATTCAGAAAAAGCTAGAAGTAGAGCTGTGGCATGAATGGTAGAGTGTAGCCTTGAGCAAAAGCAGCTCCAGAGACAGTGCCCAGGCCCTGAATTCAAGCCCAGGATGCGGGGAGGGAGTGGAGCAGTAAGGAGGGGTGGGGGAGGAGAGATCTACAGAACTGAAGCTCAGCATCACCAATCACCCTGCTTCTGGCACCCTCTTTCCTTCATTGACCCTCCCCTTTCTGCCTCCCTCTTAGAGCACCCCCCCCCCCGTGATATACTGGGCCCATCCAAATAATCCAGGGTTGTCTTCTTACCTTTTTATATCTGCTTCATTCTTTATACCCTTCTATCTTTCAGCTGCTTATATTCTCCACAGCTAACTTCATTTCATGACCATTGGAACTTCTAATATCACTTCCTTAGAATTATATCACAAGGACAATCTTGTCTTGCTGCCCCTTGCCTCCTTTCATGATCAAATGTGAACATTTTCCTTTGCCTTTTCTTTGTATATAATTTGTTCCTCCCTCTTCTCTCTAATTCGAATATAACTCTACCTGCTGTTGCTCCAGGGGTTCCTAAAATGGCCTGTAGGCCTCAAATCCTCTTGTATTTGAATCCCAATGCCTAGACTGTTACTGATAGTCACAGGAGTCTACTATGGCTCATTGTTTGAATGTGCATGTGAACATCAATGCTTGCAATTCTTTAATGTGTATTTCTAAAATAGTAAACTGCCAACTTCAATTGTATTGTACTGAGCACTATTTTCTAGTGCCCTATGACTTATGAGCAGATGCTCTTTATGACTTCCTCAATGTTGATATATCCTTATTTCCAACAGAATAATAGAAGGGTAATTGCTTAGAAAATTGCACCAAGATAATGACCAGTAACAGTTTAGTTTCACAGATTTGACATATGAGTCACATGCTGAATCCTGCACCAAGCCTGCCATTTCTACAAGCCTCTACTCTCTAGTAGAAGAAAGGGCAAGTAAGACCTTAAATGCACTGAAACCCGACCAGATGTTTTATCATCTTTCACATATTAACAAAATCTTGACCAGTTGAATCAGTTGCGCACTAGGTGCTCTACATTGTATCAGTCCCTGTAAAACATGAATCATTAATGCCTTTTACACCATATCAGCCCTGCAGTGATCAAGCTGTGTGTCATAGGGCCAGAGAGGAACCAAAAATATGAGGGGTACAAATGACAGTAAGAAGAAGCTGGGCGTGCCAGTGTCTCATGCCTGTAATCCTAGCTACTAAGGAGGCTGAGATCTGAGGATCACGGTTCAAAGCCAGCCCGGGCAGGAAAGTTCTTGGGACTGTGGCTCAAGCGGTAGAGCACTGGCCTTGAGCTGAAGAGCTGAGGGATAGTGTCCAAGCCCAGAGTTCAAGCCCCACGACCGCCCCCTCCGCCCCCACAAAAAAGACGGTAAGAAGCATGACTGCCAAGGCTGATTTCAACTTTGCCTGTTGCTTAGGCAGATTCCTGTCAGGTTAAGGGGGAAAGCCTGTGGGCTCCACCTTTTGTATACTGGGGCAGGTAATTCTGGTCAGACATGCTGACTTGAAGCAGGGACCTCCCTGATGGAGGCCTACTTTGTTCCTGGAGCTCCCAGAACACCACACCTTTATGTTTACTCCATGGGAAGTGAAGTTCAGACATTTTGACCTTATGTATGTAATGAGGAATATTGTGATGTGGGTGACATAGATTTCTCTTGCAAGAGGCTAATGCTCTCTAAGTTCCAAACCTGAGTGAATTTGACCTTAATATAATGAGATCTGACTGAAAATGAATAGCCTTATAGTGGATTCCTGTTTGGAACTCACTGGGACAGGTCTGTCCTACTTTTGGAGGGTTAGGGCTTCCTAGCAAATTACAGACATCATTAGAACTGTGTGATCCTTTGGCTACAGGAGTGCAACCTCAAGATCATATTTGATTCAACTGGCTCCTTCTTCTTGCTCCACTCTTCTTTTTTCTTTCATCTCCCTTCTTCCTCCCCTCCTTTCTTTTCTTTCCTCTCTCTTTCCCTTCTCTAAGTGTTCACTCTGTAAGTGGGGGAAAAAAACAGAAATGGCTTTGGTCCTGGTGAACAATTTCTATGCTTTCATAGCTACTGTGAACTCCAACTGGGAAAGATATGGAGCATTGCATTCCGCAATAAATCCTTCCTGGGAGAATATACTTAAATACAATGAGTTATTGTATAATATTCTATTAGAAGAATATAGCATTATTTTCTGAATATATTTTAATGTGTTTTTAAGATTTTCCCCCCTTTTTGTCTGAATTACAATCAGGTTGTGCTCTAATATTTAAATGTTCTTATTTATCTCTGGTCATTTCTTGGGAAGAATTCCATCCCAAGGATGGAAGCCAGCAAAGAATTCTAGTGTGATATTGGTCATTAACATTTTGTCCTAAATTCCAGGGAGCTGAAATCCTTTGCCTCTGTGGCAGTTTTGTTTCTTACAGAGATCCTATTTTAAACTCCTATTCTCACAAATTAGGGAAGATCTTTTTTGTGTGAATGTGTGCCTGTTCTGTGGCTCAAACTTGTCCTGGGCACTGTCCCTAATCTTCTTTTGGTCAAGTCTAGCACTCTGCTACTTAAGCCACAGCTCTACTCTGGCTTTTTGGTAGTTAATTGGAGGTAAGAGTCTCACAGACTTTCCTGCCTTAGCTGACTCTGGACCACAATCCTTAGCTTTTAGCCTTCTGAGTAGCTAGAATTACAGATGTAAGCCAATGGTACCTGGCTATGGAAGATCTTCATATTCCACTTTCCATTTATACTATCTTTCAACAAGCCTATAATTCAATATTCAATGGAATAGTCATTTCCCTGAAATTAAAGTATCTGTCCTAGGGATGGGTTGCCAGGGTCTCAGAACAAAATATCATACAAACAGAAGCCTCTATTACTAATACCTGTTGTTGCACTTGGCCACTGGCCTTCCATAAAATATCCTCTCCAATGATATGGTTAGAAATAACTTTGGGGAGCAGGGTGGCTCACGCCTATTATCCTAGCTACTCAGGAGGCTGAGATCTGAGAATCTAGGTTCAAAGCCAGCCTGGGCAGGAAAGACAATGAGACTCTTATCTCAATAAACCACCTGAAAACCAGGAGTGGTACTATGGCTCAAGTGGTAGAGCACTAGCCTTGCGCTGAAGAGCTCAGGGACAGCACCCATGCCCAGAGTTGAGGCCCCACAACCGACCAAAAACAAAAAAAAAAAACAAATAAGTTTGGGCATAGGGTAACAAAGGAACTATTAGTACATAAATCTAAATTGGTCAGAGAGATATTGAACATGACTTGAGAAGTCATTACTAAACACCTACCCCTCAAAAGAGAATTCAAAGACTGTATTAAGGCAACTGAAAATTAGTATCATCATAGAATTCAGAGGCCAACAACTGGGAATGTAGAAGGTAAGAACAGGTAATGGAATCTTCTGACACAACAGAAGGCAGGGAAGGTCGTGGCCAGGACCATAACTGCCGGGATCATAAAGCCAACAGTGATTAACTGCAAAGGATGCTTGAGAAGAGCTGTATCCATCTCAGCATCTGGCCAGTGATCTAACTGTTCTTCTGCTACAGTTGCTGGTTCGTGTGAAGATTATACTGTTGGTTAATAGAGGTTCTGACCTTCCTTTTTTTTCTTACTTTGTTGTGGTAAAATATACATAGCAAAATTTAATTATTTGAAAGTGTATAGTTAAGTATATTAATGTTATATAACAATCACTATTATTCATACAGAAAACATTTCGTATGCTTCAGCTGAAACATTTTCTGTAATAATGTTATATGTATTAGAATTTAAACTTTGTGTGTGCTAGTCCTAGGGAACATGCTTGTAATCCCAACACTCGGGGAAAGGAAGTAGGAAGAAGTCCTGATACTGGATGATCATAAGCCTAAAGTCAGGGTTATGTAACAAAACATTCTTGGGGGAAGAGAGTATAAATGGTGAACTAGAAGCATTCCTAAGTTTTCCTTTGAATGGTAAGAGTTGAATAACATTGTAGAGAACATATTATAAGAAGAGAAAGAATACTGAGAGTCGTAAAAGAGCAGGAGAGCCACCAAGCCTAGAGGAGGATCAAAACAAGCAGCAAACATTTCGAAGCCCATCTTACTTCCCATCTACAAGGAGAGGTAGGGGTAAGAAAAGCTTAATCAATCACATAAGATTCAAGATTCAAATCATTGGCTCAGCCAGGTGCCAGTTGTGCACACTGATAAGCTTACCTACACAAGAGGCTGCTATCAGAGTATCACAGTTCAGTTGGGCACTGGTGGCTCATGCTGGTAATCCTAGCTACTCAGGAGGCTGAGATCTGAGGATCACAGTTCAAAGCCAACCAAGGCAGGAAAGTCTGCGAGACTCCTATCTCCAAATGAACCACCAGAAAATGGAAGTGGCACTGTGGCTCAAAGTGAGAGAGTACTAGCCTTGAACTGAAGAGCTGAGGGACAGTGCCTAGGCCCAGGCCCAAAGTTCCACAGCCCACAACAAAAAAAGATTATCACAGTTCAAAGCCAGCCCAAGCAGGAAAGTCTGTGAGACTCTTTTTTTTTTTTTTTTGGTCCAGTTGTGGGGCCTGAACTCTGGGCTTGGGTGCTGTCCCTCAGCTCTTTTGCTCAAGGCAAGCACTCTACCACTGAGCTACCTTCCCAGCCCCAGTCTGTGAGACTCTTATCTCCAATTTTTAACCACTCAAAAACTGGAAGTGATGCTATGGCTCCCCCCAAAAAATCATTGACTCATTCTAGTTGAACAATAAACTCTTCTCCTTCAGACCTTAAGCCTAGTAAGGGATTTAGAGAGTTAATGGCTAATATAAGATACAACTCTAACTTGTGAAGAGAAACACTCTACCACTCCCATGGTCTCCACATGATATAGAAAGATACTATCTTGAGAGGAAGCCTATTTTTTGGCTCTAAGATGGTCAGGAACCTAGGAAACAACAACTATTGGGAGACTTATGACCTCAAGCCAAGGTCTCTGAAGGATGGCTTGAGTGGTAGTTGTAAAGGAGAATGTCTAATATGGATTCATAGAAAGTTCAAATTATAGGGACCCCTATAGAGGCTTTGACTTCCCAGATAAGGAGTCAGTCTCATCACCCAATAGCCAAAATGGAAATAAATTACAAAGTATTATGCTAGTATAGTATTTGGCCTCCAGAGCCTACATTTATGTTGTCCTACCTAGGTAAACCTGAAGATCCTGATTTCAGATCTTCCAAATCCATGATATTCATAGCCTATTCCCTATCACAGATGGTTATTCAGGATCTGAAAGTACTGAAACATACATCTGTTAATTGGATCTCAGTGTGTGTTTGTTGCCAGGCAACAGTAAGACCCTCTCAACAGACCTACAAAACCAAATTATTTTTTACAGTGAACTTCTGGAACACTATTTTATTTTTTTATTTTTCAGTTGTGGGGGCCTGAACTCTGAATCAGGGTGCTGTCCCTCAGCTCTTCAGCTCAAGGCTAGTGCTTTACCACTTGAGCTACAGTGCTACTTCTTTTTCTGCTTATGTGGTGCTGAGGAATCAAACCCAGGGCCTCATGCATGCAAGGGAAGCACTCTACCACTGCTGAGCCACCTTCCCAGACCTTAGAACAGTATTTTAAAGCACTGAAATACCCCTCTAGGAAATATATTCCACTATGTGTTACTTGTTTTTTTTCTTCTTCTTTTTGTTTTGTTAATTGGTGGTAACACTAGGGCTTGAATTCACTCAGGGGCTGGGTTCTGTCCCAAAGCTTTTCTGTTCAAGCTTGTAGTCTACCACCTGTGCCACATCTCCACTTCTGACTTTTTTGGAGATAAAAGTTTCAATTTCTTCCTGGGCTGAATTTGAACGATGATCCTTGGAATTCAGCCTTCTGAGAGCTAGGATTACAGATGTGAACCACCAGAGCCTGGCTCCAAGTTGTGTTTGTTGACAAATATACCTGAGAGTCACAATCCCAGGCTTGTCAAATCACCTAGTTTCTATAGTCTCTTGCACCCCTCTTTCCAAAGAAGGGAAGAAACCTCTGGGTAATGTATGAAAACAGTAAGACTAACAGTTAAGAATTGCATCAGGCATGTGTTGGTTTCCATGGAAGACTGAGACCTTAAAGCCAAGCCTGCTGAACTGTGAGACTTTCACAGCCTTCTGTAAAATTAAATTTCATACGAAATTAAACTGCTGGATTTGTTTTACAACCAGAAAACAAAATGGAATGTTTCAGTTTTATCCTACTAGGGCCAAACCTCAGTGCTTGTTTTCTCTCCCAGTCTCAATGTTTGAGGTCACATCTAGATCTAAATACTTGCTCCTCTGGGGATACAGCCTTGGGAGCTTATGGAGCAAACAGGAGGCTACTCAGCTGTAAAAATACTTGTGGGTCCAAGTAGACAAAAAAAAAAAGAGAGAGGGAAACATGTATAGGGAAATCATATAGGAACAATTATTGAGCAGTTCTGGTGCCCTCAGGTGTGGACAAATGGTTGGCTTCTGAGAAAGAATCCCTGATCCTTACTTAACTCATATACTGTTCTGAAAATATATCAGCTGAAAGAGAACATGTGATTTTGAACTTTCAACCATTGTTGTGGGCCTATACAGGAACAATTTGAAAAAAATAGAGAAAAGCAATAAACTCTCTAAAACAGAACAATATCACAGTAACAAAACACAATTAATGAACTCTCAGAAAAATTTCTTGGTCTAATCATAAGAATGAACAAGGAAATTAAAGAGGATACAGATAAATGCCTGAATAAATTCCAAAAATAAATTACAATAATTCACGTCATGAAAGATGAATTCATTAAAGTTATGGGAATTCTGGGAGGGGGGAACAGAAAGATAACAATGAATCTTAATACAGAATATAAATCCAGGGGCTGGGAAGGTGGCTCAGTGGTAGAGCGCTTGCCTTGCATGCCTGAGGCCCTGGGTTCGATTCCTCAGCACCACATAAGCAAAAAGGAAAAAGCCGGAAGTGGCGTTGTGGCTCAAGTGGTAGAGCGCTAGCCTTGAGCTGAAAAGCTGAGGGACAGCGCCCAGGCCCCAGAGTTCAGGCCCCATGACTGGACAAAAAAAAAAAAAAGCAAAACAAAGAATATAAATCCAGTAGACAGGATCAATTGACAGTGTCAGGGCTTGAAGACAGAGCTGTCAAGCAGATGAACATTAAAAAAAGAAAAGAACTAAAGAAGTACAAGTAGAACATAAAATACCTATAGGAAACCATTAAAAGACCAACCCTATGAATCATGAACATAGAAAAGTAAATGTAATACAGCTTCAAGAGGCTTTTAGGTCTCTAAAAAGACAAAACTCACAACTTTCTTACACCATATTTTAGTTAACATACTAGACATATAGAACAAGGAAAAATTTGAAAGCTTCAAGAGGAGTATCAAATCATCTATAAAGTCAAGCCCATCAGAACAATAGATTTATCTACAGAAACTGAAAACAAAGAAGGCTTTTAATAATGTATTTCAATCCCCTGAAAGAAAATAATTTCCAACCTAGATTCCAAAAATCTCTATGAAAAACAGTCTGTAGTTAATTGTGACTAGATTAACATGAAAGTTATTTAAAGTCACAAGTACAAACTGGAAGAGAACAAGGGAAAAGTAAATGCAAGCTGAGTGCTATAATCATGCCTATAATCCTAGCTACTCAGGAGGCTGCGATCTGAGGATCATATTTCAAAGCCAGTCCAAGCAGGAAAGTCTGTGAGACTCATCTCCAATTAACCAACAGAAAACTAGAGTAGTACTATGGCTCAAATGGTAGGATGCTAGCCTAGAGCAAATAAAGCTCAGGGATGGTGCCAGGCCATGAATTCAAGTACTGGGCCAGTAAACAAAAACAAAAAAAGAATTATCCAGCAAGAGGAAATCAACAGTTATAAATATATGCATTGACTGTCATCGTATCCAATTTCATAAAGCAAATACTACATACAGAGAACACAGCACATATAATGTGACTTCAGTATCCAAATCACCAAGAGATAAGGGAAGACAAAAAGTAAATAAGTAAACTTCATACTTATATGACATTGTATACCAAATATACTTAATAGACATCTATGGAATAATCCACCCTACAACCAAAAACAATTCACCCTTGAGTGAATAGGACACTAAAGAAATAATGGATCTAAAAAAACTTCCTATAAGAAAATAAAAAAATATTTAAAAACCACCTTTGAGATACAATAAGAAGAAAAAAAATTATGTTTACAAAGAATATCTTCGAGGAAGTGCTCATCATCCCTGGCCATAAAGAAAATGCAAATCAAAACAACTCAGATTCCATCTCACCCCAGTTAAATTAGCCAATATTCTGAATTTGAACAAGATGTTGGTGGAATGTAAAGTAGTACTACCATTTTGGATGTCAGTCTGGAGGTTTCTCTAGAAACTAAATATAGGCCTTTCCTATAAGCCAGCCATACCAATCCTGGGCATCTATCCAGAACATCACATCTCTGTAAAATGCTGCACTATTCACAATAAAACTGTGGGAAGTCTCAGTGTCTTATAATAGATGAGTGGATCACTCTATACACAATGCAATTTTACACAGTCACTAGAAAGAATAATGTTTTGTATGTCATTAGCAGGGAATTGGACCTTGAACAGATCATGTTAAGTGAGGTAATCCAAGTTCAGAAGGACAAAGGGCACATTATTTTCCCTCATATGCAGAAGCTAGATCTAAAATAGGACATAATATATTATACAGGTCCCTAGAAACCAAATGAAGATACTCTTAGGAACACAAAGGCATAATGCCTATGTGCATCTGATCATAGGAAATAATACTTATCAAAATGAACTTTAGGAATTGTTTTTGTTTCTTTTCTGTTTTTGTTTTCTTTTTCTATGTTTTCATTTATATGGCTTTGCAGTATAAGGGGAGGCACAGAAATAGAGGAAAAAGGGATGAGCAAAACAGCAATGGTATTCACTGGACACTATGTTGAAAGGCAAAAACAGAGTAAGGGAAGAGGTGACATTGTCCAAAAGAAATGTGTATTTTACCTGACTTATGTAGCTGTAACCCCTCTGTATATCACAGTTACAATAACTTTTAAAAATTACAAAATCCTCATTAAAATATTACTGTGCTGGGAGCTGGTGTGTAATGCCTGTAATCCTACCTGCTCAGGAAACTGAGATCTAAAAATTGTAGGCTGGGAAGGTGGCTCAGTGGTAATGCTTGCCTTGCATGCATGAGGCCCTGGGTTTGATTCCTCAGTACCACATAAGCAGAAAAAGCCAGCAGTGGCACTGTGGCTCAAGTGGTAAAGCACTACCCTTGAGCTTAAGAGCTGAGAGACATTGCCCAAGCCCAGAGTTCAGGCCCCACAACCAAAAAAAGAAAAGAAAGAAAGAAAGAAAGAAAGAAAGAAAGAAAGAAAGAAAGAAAGAAAGAAAGAAAGAAAGAAAGAAAGAAAGAAAGAAAGAAAGAAAGAAAAGAAAGAAAGGAAAGAAAGGAAAGAAAGGAAAGAAAGAAAGAAAGAAAGAAAGAAAGAAAGAAAGAAAGAAAGAAAGAAAGGAAAGAAAGAAAGAAAGAAAGAAACAGATTGTAGTTCAAAGCCAGCCCAAGTAGAAAAGTTCTTGAGACACTGTATCCCCAATGAGCTACCAAAAAAAGCCAAAAAAAACGGAACTGTGCCTTAGGTGGTAGAGCACTAGATTTGAATGAAAGAGCTCAGAGAGAGTGCCAGGCCCTGAGTTCAAGCCCTAGAACCAGCACCAAATAAATTAATAAAAATCAAGTATATGATATCTTCCCTACCCCCCAATCCTGCAGCACTGTCTCTGAGCTTCTTTTGCTCAAGGCTAGCACTCTACCATTTGAGCCACAGCATTACTTCCAGCTTTTCTGTTTATCTGGTTCTAAGGAATCGAACCCATGGCTTCATGCTTGCTAGGCATAGTCCCAGCCCAATTATAGGATGTATTGTAAACTTATAAAAAAACCAGAAACTGAACCCAAAAGCAGTAGGCAGACTTAAAATCATGGCAGAGTTTAATAAATAATAAAAGGTAGATTAAATGAACAGTACAAAGAAATAAGGAAACCAAAAGTTGGTTGATAGATAAAGAAACCAGGTTCTGGTGTCTCAAGCTTGTAATCCAGGATACTCAGAGGCTTGAGATCCAAGGATCACTGTTCAAAGCCAGCCCAAGCAGGAATGTCTGTGAGACTCTTATCTCAAATAAACCACCAGAAAACTGGAAGTGGCATTGTGGCTCATGTGGTAGAATGCTAGCCTTGAGCTAAGAACTCAGGGACAGCACCCAGTCATACACTTAAGCCCATGATCAACATCAACAACAACAAAAAAAAAAAGGGAAGAAAGTTAAAGAAGAGTGACAAACCCTTAACAAATAAAAAAGAGAGGGTAGACTCAAAAAATTAGAGATATAAAAAGGGTACATGGGGCTGGGAAGATGACTCAGTGTTAGAGTGCTTGCCTTGCATGCATGAGATACTGAGTTTGATTCTTCAGAACCACATAAGCAGATAAAGCCAGAAGTAGTGGTGTGGCTCAGTTAGTGGACAGCTAGCCTTGAGCTAAAGAGCTGAAGGACAGTGTCCAGGCCCAGAGTTCAGGCCCCATAACCACCAATAAAAAGGGAGAAGGGGGCACAAGACAACAAATAGATTCAAGATAATTAAAATTTTTAATTATAACCCAATAAGAAAATTTAGAAAAATGGCAAAGTTTCTAGATTAAAAATTAAAAAGAGGATATAAAACACCTATAGAGACTAAGAAGCAATGAAATAAAGCAATATTTTTTCAACAGGACTCACAGGATTTACTGCTGAGTTTGTACAAATCCTTTAAAAACTAATGCAAATGTTCCTGTACCTGTTTCATATAACATTGCCATACCCATTCTTATTTTAACCAGTCTTACAAAAGAAAAGGGTTAGAGAGAAAGGATGAAAGTGAGAGGAAAGGAAAGATTGAGAAAAAAATAAAGAAAATTACAGACCAATTTCTTTGATGAACATAGATGCAAATACATAATCAAATAGTTAGAAACTGAATTAAACAATACCTTGAAGTCTATACAATCATGATCAAGTTAGTTTCATTCCAAGCTATAAGGATAGTTCAACAAATATGGTAAAACAATAAATACAATACAGCACATTAGTTAGAGAACAAAAATCACATAATCTCAATAAATGTTCATGTTTGTCCATGTTCAAAATTCTATCAGAATATAACCCCTGAACAAACTAGGAACTGAGGAAATATTTTCCAACATAATAAACCAATATATGATAAACCCACAATGAGCATTGTATTAAATGAGGAAATACAAACCATTTTCTATAGTGTAGGGAATAAGGGAAGCTTGTTTAGTCTCGCTATGCTTGTTCAATGGCCATAGAAGTAAGATGAGAGTGGCTGGGAATGTGGCTTACTGGTAGATGCTTGCCTAGCATGCATAAAGCCCTGGGTTCAATTCTTCAGTACCACATAAACAAAAAAAGCTGGACATGGCACTGTGGCTTAAGTGATAAGAGTGCTAGCTTTGAGCAAAAGAAGCTCAGGAACAGTCAACAGGCCCTGAGTTCAAGACCCAAGACTGGCAATAAATAAATAAAACAAACAAACAAACAAACTTGATGGGAGAAATGAAAGGGATAGAAGTAGGAAATTATCCTATTTATAAATATGATCTTATCCTTCAAAGACTCTAAATAATCCATCAAAAAATTCTAAATTCAAGCAATACTTTGGCAACATGAAAAGGTCAACAAAATCAACATATAAAACTAACACTTCGGGGCTGGAAAGGTAGCTCAGTGGTAGAGTGCTTGCCTTGCATGCATGAGGCCCTGGGTTGGATTCTCCAGCACCACATAAGCAAAAAGAAAAAAAGCCGGAAATGGTCCTGTGGCTCAAGTGGTAGAGCGCTAGCCTTGAGCTGAAGAGCTGAGGGACAGCGCCCAGGCCCAGAGTTCAGGCCCTATGACTGGACCAAAAAAAATTTAAAAACTAACACTTCTTCTGTATACTAATGCACATGCTGTGGAAGTAACTAAGTAAAATTTTCTACTCACAATAGCCCCAAAATTTTAATAAGAATAAGAGATGAATTACCTCTACACAAATTTTAAAATTTTGAAGACCTTCCGTTTTCACAAATTGGTAGGACTATTATCACTAAAATGCATATTGCCAAAAGCAAATAATACAAATTCAATGTAAACCCTATAAAAATCGCAAGGTCCAGCGGCTCTTGCCTATAATGCTAGCTACTCAGGAAACTTGTCTCTGAGACTCTTATCTCCAATTAACTACTAAAAAAAAAAAAAAAAAGCTGAGGTAAAGTTATGGCTTAAGGCCCCCTCAAAATAAATTAAGTTAAATTACTGAAATTCAGGCCTCAGTCATCCCCCCCAAAAAAAACTGACAAAGTTCAGTTATTAAAAACAAAAAAGCTTTGAATTTGAGCATCAGTGTAATCATAGCTACTTTGGATGCTAAGGTCTGAGGATGTTTATTTGAAGCCAACATCATGAGATAAATTTAAGAGATTTTTATCTTCAATTTATTGGCAAAAAGCCATAATTGGAGGCATAGCTCAAGTTGTAGAACACTAATTGTGAATAAAGGCCGACTAAGAGCTCAAAGGTCCTCAAGTATGCCCTGTTATGGGTATCCACATGCATCCACAAACACACACAAATATGCTGAGATTCTGTTTATGTCATCAATAAAAATAACAACAAATAGTGAACACACAGGAAAAGAAGAACCCTTATGAATTATTTATAGAAATGGAAATTATTGTAGCTACTACATAAATCAGTATGGAGAGTCCTCAGAAAACTAAAAATAGAACTACCATATAATTGTATTTATAGTGGTATACCACAAGTATAAAATACTATTTCTGGCCATATATCTGATAAAATCTAAGAGATACCTATACAGTAATATTTATCGCAGTATAACAATAACCAATGGATCACACTTAGTGTCCTCAACTCAAGACTAGATTTTAAAATATGTATTATTCATGTATTATTCAGCCATAAATCACAATAAAATGTCATTTAAAGAATAATGCAAAAAACTAGAAATCATCATTTTAAACAAAGTAAGTCAGAGTGAGAGACACAAAATACTACATAGTCTTAGATGTCTATCATAATTACACACACACACACACACACACACACACACACACACACACACACCACACACGAATGTTCTATAAGATAGGAACCAGACGAGACATGCCTGTAATCATAGTTACTCAGGGGACAGATCACAATTTGAAGCCAGTTCAGGGAGGAAAGCCTGTGAGATTCTTATGTACACAAAACTACCAAAAACAACAGAAGTACAGCTGTGGCTCAAGTGGTAGAGCACTAGTCTTGAGCAAAAAAGCTCAGGGACAGTCCATGAGCTCAAGCCCTAAGACACACACACACACACACACACACACACACACACACACACACACACACACACACACACACACACACACAGACATATACACACACAAAAGAACCTATCAGAAGTAGGAGAAAAGGATGAAATAGTACAATATCATCAAAGTATTTCATATGCATATGTAAAAATAACTTGTTGAAGTGCATTTTAAAAGTAGGGAGAGAATAAAATAATAGCAAGGGGAGTAATTTGAAGTTCATTATATGCATGTGTAGAATGCAATGAAACTTCTCCATATAATTAATATACAAAAAATGATTTAAAATATTAAAAATAACAACTGTGCTTTTAGAGGAAGCTGAGGCTTTCATATACATTGCTAGTGAGAATGAAAAATGATACAACTGAAATAGTTGAGTGGTCTCTAAACAATGAGATATTGTATGGTCCATTTGAAAGAATATGTGTCAACACCAAGTTTTATAGTGACATTATTTATAATAGGTAAAACAGGGAAGAAATCTAAATGTTTAAGACTTATGAGTAAATAAACCATGGCATACCTATTCAATGGTTTACTATTCAGTACTAAAGATGATAAAACTCAGACATCCTACAACACAAGTGAACCTTGAAATCTTATGTTAAGAACCAAGGCCTAAAAGATATCTGTATGACTTTTTATCTTTACTGTTAGCATATAGCTCAATGCCATGTATATTGTATAAATTAACTAGTTTTGGGACTTAATGATCACTGATTTTAAGCTTTTAAATATTTTTAAGCTTTTCTGTCTCCTTATTATTTTTTTCTGACTTCAAACTCAGCAGCAGATCAGGAAATCAAACCACCTTTTTCAAAAAATATAGACTTTTCTTCCTGGTATTTCTCCTCAATGGGGAACTGTTCCAGGCCCAAGGAGCCCATCCTCATTATGCCCTATGTTTGTTTGCAGTTGCCCTGTGTAGACTGCCATCATGATCTTGCCCATCACTAGTGCCAATCGCCAAGTAGCTGGTTTTGCTGTAGCTACTGTGGCATGGATCCTCTCCAGCATTTCCATGGGCCTCGTGGAGTGGCGAGTATGGTACATGGACAACCCATCGCTCTCCTATTCTGGCATAGCCATGGTAGGAATGTGGAGAGTCTGCGTTTACCACCATGACAACAACTCCAGCAAGGTCAAAATGTGCCACCAATATACCTACTATGATACTTTTCTCCCTCCTGATATTCGTGTTAGTCAACACCTGCTGCTGTCCACAAACATTCTTGGGCTCTTTGGGAGAGCCTTAGTCATCTTGGCACTTAAGAATGTCTATCTGGGGATTCTTCAGAAGAATGTCACCTACAATCTATTTGTCATTTCAGGAATCCTGAACATCACTGCTAGTGGATGTGTCTCCATTGCTGTGCTCTGGAATTACTACTCCATCACAAACATGGAGGGGATTGACTTTACTCCATATTTCCATGTTCCCTTCAAACCAAGTAGTCAGGAATTTGGGAGTGCCACTCTAGTGGCAACTCTAGCTGCCTTCTTATTTTTATTAAGTGGCACAACTTTTCTGTCTTACAGTTTTCCCCCAGACATCCAAGTGCACCCTGATGTTTGAAAATCAGTTTTCAATTGTGTGGGATCTACAAATCCAATATTCCAGAGGATATTATTGAGATGTTCTCTCAAACATTTTTAAGGACTTATGACAATGGACAAGATGCCTTGGAATAGAAACAGGCAAACTGATTATTATCTTTGTGTTTGAATTTGTTTACTGGGCCATTGGTTGAATTAGGCACTCATTTAAAAATGTCTACCCACCAATTGATCTGAATTTTAATAACTTTTTGATAAAATAAATACAATAAACCCAGTATGTGGAAACAAGTATGTTAATTTCTCACATGTCCCTCTGTTACTTAAGCTAAATAAATTTGGATCTTAGCATGGTCACAGGTCACACCTGTAATCCTAACCACTTAGGAGGCTGAGATCTGAGAACTGTGTTTAAAGCCAGACCAGGCTTGCTATGAAATGCTCATTTCCAATAAATTACCAAAGAGTCATTTGTGGCTCAAGTAGTAGAACACTAGCCTGATCAAAAAAAGCTTAGGAATATTGTTCTCAAGTCCCTGCACTCAAACATCAGGAGCACTACACTCACTCACACACACACACACACACACACACACACACACACACACACACACACACACACACATACACACACACAAAGTGGATTTTCCTAACTCAACATAAGAGTGTCTCTGAAAGTATTGTAAAATGTGAAAAAGTGCAAATGTTACTAAGTCTCCTCCTACACTCATTACAAGATTCAATCATTCTCAAGATTTTATCATACAGATTATGTCTTTTCCTTCCTTCCTTTCAGGATGATTTTAAATCATAATCCTTAGATCCAAGCCTTCTGAGTAGCCAGGATTACAATAGTAAGCTACACCAACCTGGGGGAATTTTATATTTTCTCTTATGTTCTGTGTTTAACTGCACAGTCTATATCCAGCTATGGATGGATAACTGATGTTCCAAACAAGATTTAAGAGTCAGCATGGTCCTTTTCCAAGGGCATGGGTTGGCCCACCCTGGGACTCACCAGGCAAAGAAGGGAGATGATAAAATTCCTTTACAGGAATAATGGTCCCTAGCCTGTGTATTGTGTTGAACAGAAAAAGGAGTGGTTAGGATTATTTTTTAAAAAATAGCCACAAGCACCTTGCTACTCCTCACTTTTTTTTAATTTATTTTTTCTAACTATTTTAAACCAAACCTCAGACATATCCTTTTGCTCACATGTGTTTAAATTTTGATTCTGTTTAAAAATGTGAAAAAAGTACAATTTGTAAGTGCCATTTGTGGCTTTTACCTGTTTTCCCAGATACTCAGGAAGCTGAGATCTGGAATATCACAATTCAAAGCAAGACAGTACAGAAAAGTTCACAAGTTCTCAAACCAGTAAAAAGCCAAACTAGATGTGTGACTGAAGTAGTAGAGCAAGCAATACCACCAAGTATGAGGCCCTGAGTTAAAACTCCAGTAATAGCAAACAAACACCACCCCAAAATTTTCTTGCGTGACAATGTTGTATCTTTAACATGGTAGGTGCTGGGGGCTCATGCCTAAAATCCTAGCTACTCAGGGGGCTGAGCTCATGATTCAAAGCTAGCCCGGGCAGGAAAGTCCATGAGACTCATCTTCAACTCATCTTCCAGAAAACTGAAAATGGTGCTGTGACTCAGTGGAGGAGCACTTGCCTTGAGCTGAAGGACAGAGTCCAAGCCCAGAATTCAAGCCCCATGATGGGGAAAAAAAACAAAAAACAAAAACCCTTAACTTCTTTTATTCTTGGTCATTTGTGTCCCTTATTAAAAGACCTAGAGCCACAGAATCTGTGGTAGAAGGCTCAATATGTGTTTTGAAAATAAAGATTGGAAGAGGCATGATGACACATAATTGTGCCAGCTATAAGGGAGGCAGAGATGAAAAAAATTGCCATCTGAAGACAACAAATGAAAAATTATAGAATTCCATTTCAAAGCTAGCTGGATGTGGTGGTGCATACTTGTAAGGCCATCTATCAGAAGCCATGGATAGTAAATAGATTTTAAATTCCATCCTTGGAGACTTGTATAATAAATAATTATAGTAAGAAGAGCTGGAAGGAGTTGCTTGTTGTAAGGCCAACACAAGGCCCTGAGTTTAAACCCTAGTACTACAAACAAAACAACTTTTCTTGTCCTTCTTATAACCATATTGCTACTACTCTAAAAATGAATTACTCAAATACCCAAGGTCCAATTTTCCTAGAAACTAAGGAGGCTGAGATGTAAGAATTGACATTCAAAGTCAGCCTGGACTCATATGTCCAATAAAGTTGCCAAAAGATGAAGTAAAGGTATGGTTCAACTGGTATAATACCAGCCTTGAGCAAACAAGCAAGATCTATGGTCCTAAATCCAAACCCCAACATTGGGACAAAAAGTGCCATAATTCTACCTACATAGGAGGTTGAAACTGATAGGTTTGCACTTTCATGGCTAGCTGGGCAAGAAAAGTTTATGAGACCTCAACAGTTGGTCTTGTTGATGTATATATATTACTGTAACTACATGAAAGGCTCAGTAAAGAAGATCACATTTCTAGATCAGCTGGGCATGATGGTACATGTCAATCAGAAATATGACAGGAAACCTAAAAGTAAGTGCTACTTATTGTGGCTGCTCAGGAGGCTGAGATCTGAGGATCAAGGTTTAAAGCAAGCCTGAGGAGAAAAATCTTTAATATTCTATACAGCCCATAAGCCAGACACAAAGCATGACTCAAATGATGAACTGCCAGCCATAAATTCCAAAACCTATCAAGATTCTGGCATTGACAGAAAAAAAGCAAATAAACCACTGAAAAAAATATCTGCAGATGTGGCTTACATATAGAATATCTGCCTGAGGCTCTGAGTTCAAACCCTCATACTGTCACAAAAAAAAGAAAAAGAAACTGTAAATTTTATTTTCTTTCTTTTTTCCTTTCTTTCTTTTTTAATAGTAGATGGCATCAAGTCTGGACTTCATGCTATAGCACTGGGTTGAGTTATAACTCCAGCCATTTTGTATTTACTTTGTTTTTCAGAGAGGGTTTCCCTGAGATTTTCTATGATAGTCTTCTGATAGCACCTCCTATGCAGCAAGCATTACAGGTGTGAACCACAACACTCAGCTAAGAGTACTTTTTCAAGACTATCATAATATTACCTCAAGGAATTCTTAGTCAATGAAATTTATTCTAGGAAAATGATTTTCCTAATTAACAAAATTGTACAGTTAACATTAATATAATGTAACAAAACTTAAGAAATGTTGACATTTAAGCATATTTATTTACATTACCTGTTATAACAGCAGGTTGTTATCATTTTGATTGGGACAATGCTAGAGCATGAGCTGAGCTGGGCACTGCCCCTTATATCTGTAACTCTACTTCTAGAGTTCTTTAGAAGTTAATTGGTGATAAGAATCTCACAGACTTTCCTGCCCTAGCTTGTTTTGAAACACTCCTGAGTAAATAGAATTACAGGTGTGAGCCACTCGTGCCGGGCTCATTCACCCTTTTATCCAGCCTGGTATGAATCAATTCCATAAATAGAGTTAACACAAAATATAAAACAAGACTATCTGAACAGATATGTATATATTTAGACTAATCATTTAGAGTACATTCACATGATAGAATACTATGCAAGGAGAAAAATGTCAAGGGGACGGAAGTTTGGGGTAAAAGTTAGATCAGAGTAACTACTTCTGATATGATACTGAATAGTAGTTTGAGTATAGATAACAATACAGTAAAAAGTTAGAAAAGGAGATAATATTTAACCTAATTTAAGAATTATACAATATGTATATGTATAAAAACAAGATTTCACATAACACAGTAATACATTTTATTCAGTTACTTTAAGATCTCTACATACTGATATAAAGTTATTTTCAGGAATTTATTATTAAGTAAAAACACAAGAACCCAAATAATATATAAATACCACAATGGCATTTTGTAACAGATGAAATAAAAATAAACATACCATATTTTCAAAAGAAAATACTGGAAAATAAAGCAAAGTTTAAAAAAATGCCTATGATGGGAAATAATAGAGCTTAAAAGCAAAAATTAACTCCATTTTATTAGATCAATATTACACATATTTTTAAAGTCTACATCAAAAAAGGTAGAACACAACATTTAATAGTTAAAAAAAAAAAAATGGCCCGGTATCGTTGGCTCATTCCTGTAATCCTAGCTACTCAGGAGATGGAGATCTGAGGACTATAGTTCATGAGACTCTCACCTCCAATTAACCACCAGAAAACCGTAAGTGGCGCTGTGGTTCAAGTGGTAAAGCCCTAGCCTTGAGCTGAGGAGCTGAGGGGCAGTGCTCAGATCGTGTTCAATCCCCACAACACACACACACACACACACACACACACACACACACACACACACGTAGTTAAAAAAAAAAAAAAGAAAAGAAATCAGGTCTGCAAGCTGGCTCAGTGGTAGAGTGCTTGCTTGCATGAGGCCCTGTAATCCTGTCTATTTAGGAGGCTGAAATCTGAGGATCATCGTTCAAAACCAGCTAGGCAGGAAGGTCTGTGAGACTCATCAATTAACCACCAGAAAACTGGAAGTGGCACTATGGCTCAACTACTAGAGTGCTAACCTTGAGCTGAAGAACTAAGCACCCAGGCCCAGAATTAAAGCCCGATGACTCTCCCCCCAACTCCACTCCCACCTCCCATCCCCTCCTCCACCCCCCTCCCTCCTGACCACACACACACAAAAAGGGTGAAGAATCTGCAATTTTTCTGGATAGTAACTACAGGTACTTTCTACTAGTAGGCTATGATTCAAGCTGTCTAATTTTGGTACTTGCTAATACTGTGAACAGAATGGTGATCCATTTTTCATATTCCTGAGCTATCCATTAGAATGTCTTGCTTCCTCACAACCTTGTCAAAAGAATACATTGTAAAGAATACAAATAGGCTAGGCACCAGTGGTAGAGGATGAAATTGAGGATGCTGGAGTCCCTGAGACTCTCATCTCTAATAAATAAATACTCAGAAAAAGACAGAAGTGGAACTGTGACTCAAGTGGTAGAGCACTAGCCTTGAGCACAAAAAGGCTGAGGGATAATGCCCAGGCCCTGAGTTCAAGCCCCAGGACCGGCAAAAAAAAAAAAAAAAAAGAATAGGAATTATAAGTAGTTCAATATGATAGATAAGAAATTGTATCTCATTTATTAATGAAGTTGAACATTTTTCAGATGTTTTAGGGCTATGGTTATCGGTCAGGTAATTGTGTAAGTTTTTCAATGGTGTAACAAAATAAGGAAAACTGAATTAAAAAAAAAAGATGTATTTAGTTCATTTAGTTTTGGTCTATGATCAGCTGGCTCCAAGGTTTTTAAGTCTGCAACAAAGCAGAAGAATCATGGCTGAGGAGAATGGGGAAGATGGGAAGAACAAAAAGGGAAAAGTACTATGTACCTATAAAGTCAGTACGTGATGCAAATTTTATGTCTTAGAATTTGTTCACTAAGAATTTACCAACCAAAAAAAAAAAAAAAAGAAAAGAAAAGAAATTGAAGGTGATGCAAATAAACACAATGACATTTCATGTTCAAAAAAAAAATTTTACCAACCAACCCTGGCAGTCATGGAAATGTTTTATTTTTCTTTCATCTGGCCATTACTATCATTTGTAAGCATCAGAGATCCTAAAGACTTGTTAGACATTCCTTAAATAATATCTTGGTCTTTATAAGAAGCTTCATTATTAACAAATGGTCCCCTGAAAGAGGTCATATCAAGCTAACTTGTGACATACATGATCTCCATTATATTTTTTTGCATTATTAACTTGACTAGTTAGTATTTTTACCTAAAACTATCTAAATGTCACTTTTTTTTAGTATGAATGTTAACTCCTTCTATTGTAAACATCATTTCTATTGTCATATATTCACTTACTGTAAACACCAAAAACTTGAATGTATATGAGCAAAGTAAAAAGTTAACTTGAAACTAAAAGAATATTGTTACCACTCTAGAGGGTGTCCTTCCTTTAAATAATCAAATACATCTTTGCGTTTTGTGAAGTGCTTTGATGATAAAGTTTGTTTTTTTTTTTTGGGTCCAGTCGTGGGCCTGAACTCTGGGCCTGGGCGCTGTCCCTCAGCTCTTCAGCTCAAGGCTAGCACTCTACCACTTGAGCCACAGCGCCACTTCTGGCTTTTTTCTTTTTGCTTATGTGGTGCTGAGGAATCGAACCCAGAGCCGCAGGCATGCAAGGCAAGCACTCTACCACTGAGCCACCTTCCCAGCCCCTGATGATAAAGTTTTACTAGAGTCAAATATATAACACCAACCATCTTAGTCATGTTAAAGTATCTTAATAAACAGTATGTTCATTAAGCTGTTTAAACTAATCCCTCGAACATTTTCATCTCTGCCAAATGAAATGGTGGCAAATCACTCCATTACCCCTCCTCTCCTAAGGCCCTAGCAACCAACATTGTACTCTGGCTCCAAAAATTCCTCCTACAGGCACTTCAAGTTTAAGGAATAGATAGCTCTTTGGTGACTGGCTCATTATACCTATCATTAAGTCTTCAAGGCTCACTAGGGCATAGCCTGTGCCAGAACTGTCTACACTTAGACTGTTATCTAATGACCCCTTGATTATCCATTCATCCATCTTTGTACAGGCAGATTTTTGCTTTGGTAGCTGTGAAAAATGCCATGAAGCTATCTATTCTAGATTTTTGAGCACATATCCACAATTAGAAATGTTTATTGTTTGAAATTCTAAGTTTAAATTTTGAAGTTTCAAATGTCCAATATCCTATATTTCATTTTTCTGTATCGCTCTTTTGGTCCATGTAACTTACCGAACTTCAATTTGTTATTTAACTTGTCTGAGTTTTCACTTTTATGATGTGGGGATCATCAGTGATCATCCTTGGATTATCATGGGATTAAATGTAAGAAATGTGGGGGCTGGGAAGGTGGCTCAGTGGTAGAGTGCTTGCCTTGCATGCCTGCGGCCCTGGGTTCAATTCCTCAGCACCACATAAGCAAAAGAAAAAAGCCGGAAGTGGCACTGTGGCTCAAGTGATAGAGTGCTAGCCTTGAGCTGAAGAGCTGAGGGACAGCGCCCAAGCCCAGAGTTCAGGCCCCACAACCGTACCCAAAATAAATAAAATAAATGTAAGAAATAATGTAATTAAATGTAATATTCCTGAAGTATTTGGATTACACCTTAACTTACTCAGCACAAATGGGAAACATATGAAAGAAATGTGTGAAGCTTTGCTTTGACCTCACAATCTGTATAACAGTACTTTAGATGGCTCATATAGATGGTTCATCTCTTTCTGGGGATCTTTTCAGGTTGGCTGGACAATTCCCTTCCCTGTTCAACATTTTCTACTGCTGTGAAGAACATTGGTGATTCTCCCATCATCCAAATGTGTGAATTCATGTCCAAGATATATAGGTAATTAAAAAGATAAGTCTTCTATAAATCTTTCAAATTTGGGGGATATTCTTGGACCATAATTTTCTGATATCCCTAACACAAAGATTTATATTGACAAAGATTTAAATAAGTTATTTCTTACTACAAATGTGAAATATAAGCTTTTCTTCATTAAGTTGTATTTAATTCTCATAAAATATATTACTGTGGGCTGGGAAGGTAGCTCAGTGTTAGAGCGCTTGCCTTGCATGCATTAGGCCCTGGGTTTGATTCCTCAGCACCACATAAGCAGAAAAAGCCAGAAGTGGCGCTGTGGCTCAAGTGGTAGAGTGCTAGCCTTGAGCTGAAGAGCTGAGGGACAGTGCCCAGGCTGTGAGTTCAGGCCCTATGACCAGAAAAAAAAAAAAAAAAAAAAAAATATATATATATATATATATATATATATATTACTGTATTTGAAGCTATAATTAATAGAGGTTCTAATATTCAAAGTAGGAGATTTGAGTAAGTCATGCAGAAAATAGTTAATGGCCATACTTGCTTTAATTGTAAAGTAACGGACAGTTTTCACTAAAAACAAATTTTAGAAAATTATATAGATAAGAATGAAAGTACTCTATTCCACTGATATGCTTAGAAGTACTTCTTGGCATTTATGTTTTAAAGTTAAAATATATAAGAATCTATTTGTACAAATAAAGAAAATCAGAATTTGTTTTCTTGAGGCAAACACAAAATACTGTATCTGCCTAAAGTTTCTATAGATTGACTCATTCTTTTTTTGTGGTTCTGGAGTTTTGAATTCAAGGTTTAATGCTTATTAAGCAGTCATATATCACTTGAACCACATCTCCAGTCCTTTCTGCTGTGTATGTATGTGTGTTTTCCAGTAAGAGTCAAGGCTGGGGCACTGTGTCTTAGCTTTCTTGCTCAAGAATGGTGGTCTACCACTTGAGCCAAGCTCTACCTCTGGCTTTTTGCTGAACTGGTGATGAGTCTTTCCTAGTAGGATGCTTTTGAAACATAATCCTTAGATCTAGGTGGCTAGAATTTCAGGTGTGAGCCTTCTCTACCTAGTTATTCTTTTTATAGGATCTCTGATGGAAATTTTTCTACTTATTCTTCCCATGTAGCAGGTATGACAATTGTAACTTCCATGTCCATGACTTTGAATCTCACAAACATTTGGTATGGACTGGGCTAGATTTGAAAAACTCTCCTGATCTCTGCAATATTACAGGTGTGAGTCACTGAACCAGACATATATTCCACTATAATTTTGCTGATACCATGATTTATTTGGGCATTCCTTTAGAAACAAAGGTTATTTCCAACTTTTTTCAATGGCAAAAGATACTGAAATAAGCATCTCTACATAATTTTGTAAATCTGGGTTTACTATTTTCAGAATTGGCGTTGCTTTTTAAAAAGACATTGGAAATGAAATATACATATGATATATATTACAAAGATCACATATACACATATTATATGTACATATATGTATATTGGTGTGGCTGTGGATATAATTCAGGGTCTTGCATGTGCTAGGCTCTTTCATCGAGCTATATACCCAGAACATCTTACAAATGGATACTTGTATAATAGTCATTGCTTTAAGGATTCTATTATTTTTATCTAAAATATTTAAAATACCATTATGTATGTAGAATGCTTAACTGAAACTAAAAATTTAGCACTGTCTAATCCATGATACCTGTTCTTATTTCTCTCCTTGGCTTTCTTTGGTGTTCCTGTCCTGACTCCATGCCTTCTCAACTGTGTCTACAGTGTTTCTGAAGTGAAGCACTGGATCTGCAAACTGACTGGCCTCCTTTGCACTTATGTGGCATGGGCTTTTGGCCTAAGCTTAGCAAAGAGCAGATCCTGGCGAATGTGGGAATTTGACAGCAATATTATCCAATTTGTGTTCATTGGACTCTGGGAAGCTTATTATTATCAAAAATTTAACATCTCTGGTTCAGTGGTTGAATTGCCAATGCACAGCAGTATCAACGCAAGCTGGATTATTTCACCTGAACTTCAGTATGGGCAGGACATGATACTGTTGGCTAATTTTATGAAGTCAGTAGTCCTAGTTTTCAGCACAGAGGCTACGTTGGTCAGCTGGATTAAAGCCCCATACCCACATTTCCTGCGATCTTGTTACAACATCTCTATCTTCTTTCTTGTCCTCAGCAGTGTTTGTACAGTAGGTGCTGTGAGCTGGAACTATGCTGTGGAGTTTTATGGCCAAACTACCCTTGACTTTCCAGATACTTTTCCTGTTGAAAAGGATGCACTGATAAAGAAACACTTCTCTCATGTTTTCCCACTAGGGATACTAACAGCTGCCTTCTCACTCTTTAGTGCAACCATGTTTATGTTTGAGACATGTTCATTGAAAAAGAGAAACAAAGTGGTGCCTGTGGCTGTGGCTAAAAGTCACCAAAAGATCTGAACTGAGGGCTTGTACCTTTGGAAAGTCTGATAACCATTTACTTGAAGAGATTTCTTAAATCTACACAATATTGCTGTGCATTCTCTGTTTATTTAAAATAAAGCATAAATTTTAGTATCTCAAAATATGTCTAAAGCTTATATTTTCTTCTACTATGTAAATACATTCCTTCCTTTGAAAGTTTTCATTCCCTGAAACCATGCAAACATTTGTTCATAAATTGTCAAAACTCAAAGGGGAAAGTACAGGAAAGACGTAGTAGAAGAGTTTGACTGGCAACACTAAGAAGACAAGAAGTAGCAATAAGAGGAAGTGGCATCAGCAGGAGAATGAGGCAGCAAGTGCCTATCAATGAGCACAACAAATTCCAAGTCAACAGTATCTATAAAATCAGCTCATATATACTCACAGGAAAATATATTTCAAGATTAGAGTTCCTTTCAACTTGTAACTGGTGAAGCCAGTCAGGGTTTCTTAATCATGGCAGTGATGATACCTGGAGTTGGGTTCTACTGGGAATAGGAAAGGTGTGTAATGAAAATTGTAGAACCCATAACTTCTCTCCTGATGTGAATCACCAAAACTGTCAGACATTTCTAAATGTCCTAGATAGTTGATAGTCAACATGGAATTTGAAGAGAGCCTGTGAACTGAATGTAACCCCAAACCCAGACTTAAGAAGTTATGAAATATTGAGAGGGTTTTGAAGAAATTGGCATCATTATAACTGTTGGCATCAAAAGTCTGTTGTGGTATTTTTCTTCCTCTTCTGTTTTTTGGTTTTGTTTTGTTTTGTTTTTTTGCAATTTCAATGACTACGAAAATATAATATTTTAGGCCGGGCGCTGGTGGCTCACACCTGTAATCCTAGCTACTCTGGAGGCTGAGATCTCAGGATTTCGGTTCAAAGCCAGTTCAGGCAGGAAAGTCCATGAGACTCTTATCTCCAATAAACCAGTAGAAAACGGGAAGTGGTGCTGTGGCTCAAGCGGTAGAGCACTCACCTTGAGCTGAAGAGTGCAGGAACAGCTCACAAGCACAGAGTTCAAGCCCCAGGACTGACAAAAGAAAGGAAGGAAGGAAGGAAGGAAGGAAGGAAGGAAGGAAGGAAGGAAGGAAGGAAGGAAGGAAGGAAGGAAGGAAGGAAGGAAAGAAGGAAGGAAGGAAGGAAAGAAGGAAGGAAGGAAGGAAAGAAGGAAGGAAAGAAGGAAGGAAGGAAGGAAAGAAGGAAGGAAAGAAGGAAGGAAGGAAGGAAAGAAGGAAGGAAGGAAAGAAGGAAGGAAGGAAGGAAAGAAGGAAGGAAGGAAAGAAGGAAGGAAGGAAGGAAGGAAGGAAGAGAAAATATAATCTTTTTTAAGTATTACTTTTTTGTGTGTATGGCTTAAAAATAAATATGAAAATAAATAAATAAATATGAGTAGATGCTACCCTCTCACTTGGGTCCCAAGGCAGGAGTCAAATATTGTTAAGAACACTGTTAAATATTGCTAATGCACATTGTTACAGGTAATTTTTCCAATTTCACATTAATATAGTAGCAATAACAGCAAAAGCAATAACAGTATTTCTTCTTATAAAATAGTTATTGAAACCTTGTATTTGTTCTAAGTATATTTTTCACTGCTGCTGTGATTTAAGTATTTCATTTCCCCCACTTTATTAGTGAGCAAATGAAGACTGTTAGAATTTAATTTATATTGGGGCTGCATTTTTAAGCTCTGCAAGCTGGATGCTAGCCTGAAAAAAAGAAGAATTTATTTTCCAAATTTACACAACTAAGTCTAGGTTTCTAGACACAAAGTATGTGGTAATTTTTTTAAATTCATACCCTTAGTTTACTCAATATGTCTCAAAACATTCTGTGGAAATGTCATTAAAGAAAACATCATAGTTCTTGCACCAATTCTTTGCAAAGTTTCATCTTAGACAACATACTAATGCAACAAATTATTAAAATTCAGCTTTTGTTGTTGTTGTTGTTGTTGGTCCTGGGGCTTGAACTCTGGGCCTGGGCTTGAACTCTGGGCCTGGGAGCTGTCCCTCAGCTCTTCAGCTCAAGGCTAGTGCTCTACACTTATGCTATAGTGTCACTTCTGGTTTTCTTGTGGTTTATTGAGGATAAGAGTTTCACAGACTTTCCTGCCCGGGCTGGCTTTGAACTGCTATCCTCAGTTCTCAGCCTCCAGAGTAGCTAGGATTACAGCCAGTGCCACCAACACCCTGCTCCATTTTTTTTAATGGATTAGTCTTCTCAGTTTACATTTGTGTTAGCAATTCTAAGTAAATTAATATTTCTGTCTCAACTTTTATACCCTTACAAATCTCTGACACTACTGATGCATGGTTATGAGAAGAATGTATGCTATAATACAAAGATGATAACAAAAATGCAAATTTAATAAATACAAGCAGCAAAATAATAACCTGAAGGTATATTTGCTGGGATAAATTTTCTCCAGATACTAAATAAGTATCTGCCAAGACACAAAGGCCACCAACTGTTTGGTTCCAATTTTGAGAAATAGGTGGACTTTGAAGAATGTAGAGAGTAAAAGGATTTCTGTAAGGATCATGATAACTAATTTCAATATCATATTACATTCCAAATTTGTGACGTTTGTGCCCTCTCAAACCACTAAAGTTTCCAATAGTCTACTTAAGGGACTTTGGGGAAGCATAGTTCCTTAACTTTGCATTTTGAGGTAATTTAAGATTTATATAACTTACAATAAGATTTCAAAGAGCTACTTGTCATGCATCAGCAACTCCTAAGGCTGAAAACCAACATAACTGTCAGGTGGCTAGAAGAAGTAAGTGGCCAAGAAAAATATCAGGCCATTAGGAAAAACAAGGGGCTGCTGAGAAAGACTACATAATGGTGTCCAATTTATTCTGTACTAGGTTTGTGCAGCAAAGTCAACTTTGTGGTGCTCAGTGAAAAACAATGTTCCTAGCTCTTGACATTATGAGGTTCCACAGTTGGAAAGCTCAGATTAAGTTCATACACCTGAGATCTGGGAAGACGGTGGAGGAGAAGCTAGAGGCAAAACAAGCTCTCACATAGAAAGCAGTTTTAGAGTTCCAGTGAACAGTCCTAAGCCAGAGAATCACACCAAGTGTGCCATCACAGGACAGAGTTAGGCCAGAGAGGGAAAATCCAGGCAAGGAGAGAGATCTGAGCTCTCACCAGCAGTGGCGGCGGCAGCAGCTGTACTGCCATACCTGAAACAGAGAGAGTCCGGTACTAAAGAGCCAGATGTGGTGGGCGAGCGGATTGTACTCAACACCAGCAAGAACCGACAAGGAGCAGACATCTTCATCCTGCAGTTTTCAGACCAGAGACGACCCAGGAACCAAGACTCGGCGTGAGTAGAAGCCTGACGTCCTCACTCCTTCTCAGGGAGCAGAGGAGGGAAGGCCATCCCTCCCCCCCAGTACCGGAGATCTCCATCTTGGATACTGACAAAGCTTGGCGGAGCTGCTAGCTCCAACTCAGGCCTTGGAATAAAACTAGGGTCATTTAGCAGATCACAAGAACTTAACGGCGGCGTGACCTGCCAGACTCAGCTCCACGCAGGGAAAAGTCACCCAGTTCGGGCGCCAGCCCTAGGATTGGCTTTCTTCACTGGGTAATCAGAGCCAGAGGCTACCCCTCCCTTTAGCAGCCTTGACAATCAACTGAAATTGAGTAAACAGAAACCCTGAGAGTGGCACCAGGCTGGGCTCTGTGAGTTTCTGACAAACTAGGCCCTGGGAAAAGCTACTGTTTGCTGAAAGGTCTCAACTCTACCCAGAACCTAGCCTCATCACAGCATCTCCAAACTTGAGGAAAAAGCCATCTCCCTCTTTTGTGATACTCAAAGCACACCCTCCTCCCATTGAACTAACTTAGGAGGAAGATCGAAAAATCCTGGGTAAAGCAGAGCATTTTTCTGCCTGTCGAAACTGACTAAAGAAACCAACCAAGCCATAGGACCACAAGCAGACCAGAGACTCCAACCAGACGCTGATTACAGACACAAGGGAGATACAGGATTTTTCCCAACCATCCAAAAAAAAATCAAAGAACTTTTTTTTCCTCTTCTTTTTTTTAGACCTTTTACAATTTTTTTTTCTTTTCTAAAACTTTTTTTAATTTTTACCTTTTTTGAAAAAAATTGTTTTCTAGTAACTTTTTTCCCCTCTTATAATCTTTATTTTAGGGATATATGTGTGTGTGCATTTTTCTTTTTTTTTTTCTTCTTTTAAAAAAATTTTTCTTTTTGTTTTTTTGCTTAGCTCGACTGAACTTCTGATCTTTTTTTTTCTTTCTTCCTTATCCTTCTTACCTTTTCCTCTATTTTGTTCTTCTTTATGGGACTTAATTATTGTTCTGCACATCCTCAGATAAACCCATAGTTGACTATTAAACCCTATCCCCCATTGTGTACACACTTAATCCACAAATTTATTACTCAATTCAAAACTTCTGAGACTTTTATATTCACGTTCTTTGAATAGATTGTTCTTGAATCTGCATATTATTAACTTTTATTTTTCTATTTTTTCTGGTGTCTTTTTTTCCCCTTTCTCTTTCTCCTTCTTTTCTTTCTCTCTACTTTGATCCTATCTAACCTATTTCCTGCTTTGAGACTAGGACTTAAGTTAACTCTCCCTGTACCTTCCCACATCACTCTATTCCTACTTTTTACCCACATCTCTCCCTAACGCTACTAATTTCTGGTCTTCCAAATTCTTCTTTGCAGTTCGTAGCCCATTAATATATAGTTGTTTGATGTTAAATAGAGGTATCTGTTGAACTACATTGTATCTGCAGACTATTGACTGTGCAAAATCAGACTTTGGTTGATGCTTGCCTTAATTTAGTGTTCTAGCACAAAACTGGTGTTACTTTCATCCCAAATGGGCAGAGTAAGCCAGAAAACCACAAGAAAAATGGCAAGTCAGGGGAACTCCACTCCTACTCATGATTATCAGAGGACAGAACAGATAATGAATAATCCAGAGGAGAGTTCCCAAATAGCTCTACAAACACAGCTGGCAAACATGATAAATGAAAAGACTGAAAATATACAAAGAACTCTGTATGAGCATGATAGGGAGAGAGAGGAGGCAATCCAAAGGTTTATACAGGAATATCATGAGCGTGAGGAAGCTACTGAAAAACTGATACAGGATTTGCATGAGCAGCTTGAGAATACTCAAAGAGAAAGGCAGGAATGTCATGAACAGGCTAAGAACACTCAAAGAGAACTACAAGAATGGCATGAATGGGAGGAAGCTAAGCAAAGAGTAATACAGGAATTGAGAGAGCAGGATGAGAAAACACAAAGATCACTAAAGGCATTTATGGGACCCATTAACAAAGAGCTGAAGGAAGTCAGGGAAACCACAAAGGGAATCCTGAATGGAACTCAACAGAAGGAATGGGAGTCCAAGGAAACCATAACCAATCAACTTAAGTAATTTGAGAATAAACACTGAACACCAAATTAAGGAAGTGAAGTCCATACAAGATCTAATACAAACATTCAACAAAGAATTTGAAGCCATCAAAGCTGACCAATTAGAAGGAAAAGAAATAAAAACAAAGTAGAAAGTCTTGACAACAGGTTAGACAATTCAGAAGATCAAATCTCAGGGATTGAAGATAGCCTAAATATTATAAAGAACATAGAACCATCCAAGACAAATCCAAGAAATATGATAGATCTATCCAACACCTGGAAGACACCATCAGAAGGCCTAATCTAAGGATAATGGGTGTAGAGGAGCACCTAGAAACAGAAGTTAATGGTCTAGGAAATTTGTTTAACAGGATCCTAGCAGAGAACTTCCCAAACATGCAAAAAGATAGGCCTATTCAGATACAAGAAGCTTTTAGAACCCCAAATAGACCAGATAAGAATAGGACATCCCACCGTCACATTATAATCCACACAGGATCAACTCAGACCAAGGAAAAGATCCTTAAAGCTGTCAAGGAGAAAAGGTTAATCACCTATAAAGGGAAACCAATTAGAATCACCTCAGATTTCTCAGCAGAGACAATCAAAGCAAGAAGAGCCTGGAATGATGTATGCCAAGCCCTAAAAACAAACAACTATCAACCAAGAATACTGTACCCAGCTAAACTCTCCTTCATAACTGAAGGCCAAATAAAAACCTTCCATAGCAAAGAAAAATTGAAACAATACATCTCCACCAAACCAGCCCTACAAAAGATTCTTAAAGATGTCCTACACATAGAAAACCAACAAGACCACAATAAAGGCCAAGAAACTGCACCCAAACTGAGAATCCAAGAACCATAGGAAGAACCCACTTTTCGCAGCCCCCAAGAAGGTGGATAACATGGCAGGAACTCCCAAATACCTCTCAGTCCTATGTCTTAATATAAATGGACTTAACTCTCCAATTAAGCGACATAGACTGTCTAGTTGGATTAAAAAACAAGATCCTTCTATCTGCTGCCTTCAGGAGTCACATCTTGCCCGTAAAAACAAACACATTTTCAATGTTAAAGGCTGGAACAAAATCTACCAAGCAAACGGCCCCCATAAACAGGTGGGAGTTGCAATTCTTTTTTTTTTTTTCTGGGAGTTGCAATTCTAATATCAGATAAAATAGACTTCAAATTAAAATTTGTGAGAAGAGATAAAGAAGGTCGCTACATACTAATTAAGGGATCTCTCCTTCAGGAGGATATTACAATTCTAAATATCTATTCGCCAAACAACAGAGCACCCAAATTTATCCAAGAAACATTACTTTCCCTCAAATCCCACATAGATCCAAAGACATTAATTGTTGGGGATTTCAACACACCACTCTCCCCACTAAATAGATCAACTGGGCAAAAACTCAACAGAGAAACTGCAGATGTAAACAGCTGCATAGATCAACTAGATTTAACAGACATCTACCGAATATATCACCCAGCAGCATCAGAATACATGTTCTTCTCAGCAGCACATGGAACGTTTTCTAAAATAGACCACATTTTAGGCCACAAAGCAAACTTGTCCAAATTTAGAAACATTGAGGTTATACCTTGCATTCTCTCTGACCACAAGGGAATAAAATTAGAACTCAACACCAAAAGCCACCAAAGAAAGTCCAGTAACACATGGAGGCTGAACAACACACTGCTTAATCACGAGTGGGTCATGGAAGAGATTAGAAAGGAAATTCAAATGTTCATGCTATTCAATAAAAATGAGCACACAAATTATCAGCTCCTCTGGGACACAGCAAAGGCAGTACTCAGAGGCAAGTTTATAGCTCTGAGCTCCTACATCAACAAATTGGAGAGATCTGAAAATAACAATTTAATGAGACATCTGAACCTCCTTGAAAAAGAGGAGCAAGATAAACCCCAATCCAGTAGACGGAAAGAAATAATTAAAATTAAATCAGACTGAAATGAATTAGAATCCAAAAAAACTATAGAAAGAATCAACAAAGAGTTGGTTCTTCGAAAAAATTAACAACATTGACAGACCCTTAGCACTTATCAGAAAAAGAAGAAAACACACCAAAATTAATAAACTCAGAGATGAGAATGGAAACAACAGCACGGAAACAACCAAGATTCAGAACATTACAAGGGAATACTTCTCAAAACTTTATGCTAATAAGTTTGAGAACTTGACAGAAATGGACCTTTTCCTAGCAAATATTGACATGCCAAAACTAAACCAAGATGAGTTAAACCAGCTTAACAGGCCCATATCAAGCATTGAAATAGAAACAGCAATAAGAGACCTCCCAGCTAAGAAAAGTCCAGGACCAGATGGTTTTACAGCGGAATTTTACAAGGCCTTCAAAGCAGAGCTCACACCAATACTCCTCCAATTCTTCAATGAAATTGAAAGGGAAAGTTCACTACTGAACACATCCTATGAAGCCATCATAACCCTCATCCCAAAATCAGGCAAGGACTCATCAAAGAAAGAGAACTATAGACCCATTTCTTTGATGAACATTGATGCAAAACTTCTCAACAAAATTTTGGCCAATCGACTTCAACAATTCATCCAAAAAATCATACACCACGATCAAACAGGATTCATTTCAGGGATGCAAAGCTGGTTCAATACACGCAAATCAATTAATATTATTCATCACATCAACAGAAGCAAGGATAAGAACCACATGGTTATCTCAATAGATGCAGAAAAAGCATTTGACAAGATCCAACACCCCTTTATGATGAAGGTTCTGGAAAAATTAGGAATCCATGGAACATTCCTCAATACAATAAAGGCTGTATATGACAAACCTACAGCCAGCATTATACTCAATGGTGAAAAACTAAAGCAATTTCCTCTTAACTCAGGAACAAGACAAGGATGTCCACTCTCTCCAATTCTCTTCAATCTAGTATTAGAATGCCTAGCTACAGCAATAAGACAAGATGCAGACATAAAGGGGATCCAAATAGGGAAAGAAGAAATAAAACTCTCCCTCTTTGCAGATGACATGATCTTGTATTTAAAGAATCCCATAGACTCCACTCCCAAATTACTCAAGCTGATTCAAAACTTTGGCAAAGTAGCAGGTTATAAAATTAACCCCCCAAAATCAATGGCTTTTCTGTATGCCAACAATGAGAAAAGTGTGGCTGAAATTAGGAAAGTAACTCCATTTTTATTAGCCCTTCAAAAAATAAAATACCTAGGAATTAACTTACCCAAAGAAGTGAAGGACCTCTATGATGAAAACTTTAAAATCTTGAAAAAGGAAATCCAAACAGAACTTCGAAAATGGCAAAACCTCCCATGCTCCTGGATTGGAAAGATTAATATCGTGAAAATGGCAATACTTCCCAAGGCTATCTACAAATTCAATGTGATACCTATCAAAATTCCAACCTCATTCTTCAAGGAAATAGAAGAGGCAATCCAAAAATTCATATGGAACAATAAAAGACCCTGAGTAGCAAAAACGCTCCTCAACGGAAAGAACACTGCTGGTGGAATATCAATACCAAATTTCAAATTCTACTATAAAGCCATAGTAATCAAAACAGCTTGGTATTGGCATAAGAACAGACCTCAGGACCAATGGAATAGAATTGAAAACCCAGAAATGAACCTACAGACCTATAGCCAACTAATCTTTGATAAAGGAGCTAAAATAATAGAATGGAAGAAAGACAGCCTCTTCAGTAAATGGTGCTGGCAAAATTAACTACTTGCAGAAAACTAAAACTAGATCCTTATATATCATCCTGCACCAGAATCAACTCCAAATGGATCAAAGACCTTGAACTCAAAGCAGACACTATGAAAACATTACAGGATGGAATAGGAGAAACCCTAGGCCTCCTTGGCTCAGGCCGAAATTTTCTTAATAGAGACCCAGAAACACAAAAAATCAAAGAAAGGTTGGACAAATGGGATTGCATGAAGTTGCAGAGCTTCTGCATGGCAAATGACAGATTGGGAAAAGATCTTCACTAGCCATACAACAGACAAGGGTCTCATATCTAAAATATACTTGGAACTCAAAAAATTAAACCCCCCAACAACAAATCCTCAAATAAACAATTGCCCAATAAATAAGTGGGCTAAAGACTTAAAGAAAAACTTCTCTGAAGAAGAAAGAAGGAGGGCCAACAGACACATGAAGAAATGCTCACCCTCTCTAGCCATAAAAGAAATGCAAATCAAAACAACATTGAGATACCACCTCACCCCAGCTAGAATGGCTATAATCAAGAACTCTAACAACAACAGATGCTGGAGGGGATGTGGACAGAAGGGAATCTTACTTCATTGTTGGTGGGAGTGTAAACTTGTTCAACCGCTTTGGAAAGCAGTATGGAGGTTCCTCAAAAGACTTCACATAGAGCTCCCCTATGACCCAGCAATCCCACTTTTGGGCATTTACCCAAATGTTTACAAACAAGACCACACTAAAGCTACCAGCACAACTATGTTTATTGCAGCATTATTTACCATAGCTAAGATATGGAACCAACCCAGATGCCCCTCCGTAGATGAATGGATCAAGAAAATGTGGTATATATACACAATAGAATTCTATGCCTCCATCAGAAAGAATGACATTTCCCTATTTGTTAGGAAATGGAAAGGCTTGGAAAAAATTATATTAAGTGAAGTAAGCCAGGCCCAAAGAAACAAAGGTCCCATGGTTTCCCTTATTTGCAATATCTAGTATATCCATGGGTCAAGCAGGAAAGGTCAGATAATGTGATGTTAAGAAAATGAACCCTTAGATAAGTATTTAAATGTTTTTTTCTTTTATGCATTTGTTTCTAACTCATTTATAAGATTATTTCTTTGTAGCTTTGTATGTCCCTCCCCCACAGTACAACCCCTGCTTTCACTATATTTGATGTCGGTATAATTTGTGGAAGAGATGGGGAAATACAAGTCGTTTAAGGATACAGGTGGACCGGATGCAACTATGAGAAGTACAAGTTGTCATGTCAAAAACAAACTTTACAACTTTGGTGGGGGGGGTGGGGAGGGACGGGTTTGGGTGGGGGGGTGGGGGGAGGCTGGGAAGGGATGTGAAGGGTAAACAAAGGAGGAGGCTGCAATGCTTGATAAGAAATGTACTCATTATCTTGCCCGTGTAATTGAAACCCCTCTGTACAGTATGTTCACAAAAAATTAAAATTAACATTAAAAAAAATTCATACACCTCAGATGACAGACATAGACATTGATATAAGATGTAAAGATTGATTATTTTGAGTTTAAAGTTGTGTTCAAGGCATTTCAGACATGGAAATGAAGGGGAAAAGACTACATCCCTATCAAAAACACCAAGTCAACCATTTATTGGCCTAAAACCACTCAAACCAGCAAAACAAGATACGTGCTACAAGTGTTTGCTTACTACAAGTTCTGCTTTTATGCCACCTATAAAAACTCTCCTACAACTAAACTCAGTGCAACCTCTCTAATACCAACAAGGGAGTTTGACTGGGATCACATACCAATAAACTTTACTGTCAATCTTTTAATTCCTCTCTGTGTGGTCCTTTTCTTGCCTAAAATTTTACATTAACATCCATGTAAGTATCAAGAGATGTAATGCTTTAGTTCATTGGCTTTATTAATACTCACCATCATTTAATTTCCATCACAAAATCTAATCTAGCCTTCTTAGTTTTCCTGTCCACTAAATTTACCTAATCTGCAACAATTCTTGTCTTTTCTTTTCTTTAATTATGGGCTTGAGGCTTTGAAATATTAACTATTCAAGTGAAAGGCTGGAACAGTCATCCAAGAAAATGGTCCTCATAAACAGGCTGGGGTAGTATTACTGATATTAGATCAATACAATTAGAAATTACAATTACAAAGGGTTAAACCATCTTACCAGGCCCATATCAAGCATTGAAATAGAAACAGCAATAAGATACCTCCCAGCTAAGAATAGTCCAGGACCAGATGGTTTTACAGCAGAATTCTACAATGCCTTCAAAGCTGAGCTCCCACCAATACTCCGACAACTCTTCAATGAAATTGAAAGTTTACTACTGAACTCATTCTATGAAGCCATCATAACTCTCATTCCAAACAAGACAGGGACTCATCAAAGAAAGAGAACTATAGACCCATTTCTTTGATGAACATTGATACAAAACTTCTCAACAAAATTTTGGCCAATTGACTTCAACAATTCATCCAAAAAATCATACACCACAATCAAACAGGATTCATTTCAAGATGCAAAGCGGGTTCAATATTTGCAAATCAATTAATATAATTCACTACATCAATAAGAGCAAGGATAAGAACCACATGGTTTTCTCAATATGAAGAAAAAGCATTTGACAAGATCCAACACCCTTTTATGATAAAGGTTCTGAAAAACTATGAATCCAGAGCCGGGCGCCGGTGGCTCACGCCTGTAATCCTAGCTACTCAGGAGGCTGAGATCTGAGGATTGCGGTTCAAAGCCAGCCCGGGCAGGAGAGACCGTGAGACTCCTATCTCCAATAAACCACCAGAAAACCGGAAGTGGCGCTGTAGCTCAAGTGGTAGAGCGCTCGCCTTGAGCTGAAGAGCTGAGGGACAGCGTCCAGGCCCAGAGTTCAAGCCCCACGACCGACCAAAAAAAAAAAAAAAAAAAAAAAAAACCTATGAATCCAGGAAACATTTCTCAATACAATAAAGGCTGTATATGACAAACCTACAGCCAGCATTATACTTAATGGTGAAAAACTAAAGCCATTTCCTCTTAACTCAGGAACGAGACAAGGATGTCGACTCTCTCCACTTCTCTGCAATTTAGTATTCGAATGCCTAGCTACAGCAAGAAAACAAGATGCAAACATAAAGGAGATCCAAATAGGGAAAGAAGAAATAAAACTCTCCCTCTTTGCAGATGACATGATCTTGTATTTAAAGAATCCCATAGACTCCATCCCAAATTATTCAAGCTGATTTGAAACTCTGGCAACTTGCGGGGTGGACAGAGATGGCGGATGGGAAGGAGAAACAAAGGAAAAGGCAACAATGCTTGATATAAATGTACTCATTACCTGCCCATGTAATTGTAATCCCTCTGTACTGTATTTTCACAATTAAAAAAATTACAATTAGAAAAAGAAGGGCATTTTATATTAATAAAGTGAACTTGCCATTAGGTTTCTGTCTGATGTAGTTCCCTGCTCTTGATTTTCTTTGGGCTATATCCCTCCATTTAGTTTTTTGTTTTTGTTTTTGTAGTTTTGGCTTCTTGTTCATGAATTCCTTCAATTTTTTATTATTAAAAATTTCAGTTTCTCCATTGAATGTGAATGATAGTTTTGCTGCATATATCAGTTTGGGTTGGCAGTTATTGGTTTTCAGGGCTTGGATGGTACTTTTCCAGGCTCTCCTTGCATTGAGGGTTTGTTTGGAGAGATCCACAGTGATTCTAATTTTCTTTCCATTGTACTATAGCTCTTTTACTTTGCAGCATTTAAAATCAACTCTTTGCAATTCAGGTCTACTGTCTTTACTATGATGTGTCTAGAAGTGTTTCCTCTAGCATCCTGTGTTCTAGGTGTTCTGTATGTGTCTGTTATGTGGGTGAAGTTTTCTGTTGAAATTGGAGAAATTTTCTCTAGTAATCTTATTGAATAAGGGTATTCCTCTCCTTTATCAATCCCAATTATTCTTGGCATTGTCCACCAGTTCCTGGGCTTCCCTTTGGTAATTTGAGTGTTTTTCCCCATATCTATGACTCTCTTCTCTACCTCCTATCTTTAACTACTTATAGTCTGCTTTCCATCCTATTCATTCTGGTACCTATGGTTCCCATAGTGATTTGCATTGTCGAAATCTATTTATGGTTTCCATATGGATTTTCCAAGTGTTAATTTCATCTTTTAAAGGCATATGTATTATTTCTATTTTTTTTTTTAGGTCTTGGAATTACTTTGTTATTTCTTCTGAAATTGCTATTGCTACTCTTTTTATTGCTTTTTATTGCCATCACTTCTTTAATTTTTTCTTGTCCATTTCTTCTTTGCTCTCATTTTAGGTCTTTCTTGGGTTGCTGTTGGAGCATGGGTGTGTTTTGTGGTACTAGTCAGGATCCCAGTTAGGCTACACTAAGAAATGTCAATGTCCCTGGCCATAAAAGAAAAGCAAATCAAAACAACTTTGAGATTCCATCTCACCCCAGTTAGAATGGACATTATCAAGTTAACAAATTCTAAAAGATACTGGTGGGGGATGTGGTGGGAATGTGAACTGGTTCAACCACTCTGGAGTATGGTGGTTTCTCAAAGACTAAACATAGAGCTCCCCTATGCTCCAGCAATCCCATTTCTGGGCATTTACTCAAAGGGTCACAAACAAGGCCTCACTAAAGCTATCAGCAGAGCTATGTTCATTGAAGCATTATTTGCCATACCTAAGATATGGAACCAACCCAGATGTCCCCTCAGAAGATCAATGGATCAAGAAAGTATGGTAAATATACAGAATGGAATTCTACACTTCCCCCAAAAAAGAATGACATTGCCCCATTTGTAAGGAAATGGAAAGACCTGGAGAAAAAAAGCTTATTAAGTGAGGTAAACCAGATCAAAGAAACATAAGCTCCATGTTTTTCTTGATTTGCAATAATTGGTATATGTCTAGAGTAGTACTGGCAGAGGATCACAATAGCTCAATAGCTATGTACATTGAGCCACACTAAATGCTAATAAAAATGAACTCCAAGATATGGAAACAATCTTTTGTAAGTTCTTAACCAATGGTATAACCCGTTTTCACTGTATTTGATTCTAGTGTTTCTGCATTTTGTATATACATTTTTGTAGTTTGGGGAATGGAAGGGTTTTAGCAGAATGCTTAAATAGGGATGCAGTTTGACCTATTATGACAATGAGATATACAGGAGCCATGTTGAAAACGAACTTTACAATGTGGGAGTGGGTGGTGGCGGGGGAGGGAGGAGTTGGGGAGGTAAGTGATGGTGGGGAAAAAAATCAAAGGAGGAGGTAACAATGCTTGTTAGGAAATGTACTCATTGCCCTACTCATGTAACTATAACCCCTCTGTATAGTATCTTTACAATTTTAAAAAACATTAAAACCAGAAGATATGGAAATAAGAGTATTGTGTGGGTTTGTGTGTGGGAGTTTAACATACTGAACGAAGTTATTTCTTTTTTCCTTTTTTTCCAGTTGGCTTATCTCCTGTTGTCACTATTATTTATTTTGGTACCCTGTGTCTTTTTTTTTTTTTAATTGTATTTTATTTTATTTGAGAACATACTGTACAGAGGGGCTAAAATTACATGGGCAGGATAATGCATACATTTCTTACCAAGCATTGCAGCCTCCTCCTTTGTTTACCCTTCACTTCCCTTCCCCGCCTCCCCCCTCCCCCCACCCAATTTTACCCCCCTCCCCCCACCCAATTATACCCCCCCCACACACCGACATTGTAAAGCTGGTTTTGACATGACATTTTGTAATTCTCATTGTTGCAACAGGTCCACCTGAATCCTTAAACGACTTGTTTGTCCCCATCTCCTCCACATGTTATACTGACATCAAATATAGTGAAAGCGGGGGTTACACTGTGGGGGAGGGACATACAAAGCAACAAAGAAATAATCTTATAAATGCGTTAGAAACACATGCATGAAAGAAACGAAAACATTAAAATACATATTTAAGGGTTCATTTTCCTAACATCACATTATCTGACCTTTTTCGCTTGACCTATACTAGATATTGCAAATAAGGGAAACCATGGGACCTATGCTTCTTTGGGCCTGGCTTACTTCACTTAATATAATTTTTTCCAAACCTTTCCATTTCCTAACAAATGGGGAAATGTCATTCTTTCTGATGGAGGCATAGAATTCCATTGTGTATATATACCACATTTTCTTGATCCATTCATCTACTGAAGGACATCTGGGTTGGTTCCATGTCTTAGCTATGGTAAATAATGCTGCAATAAACATAGTTGTGCTGGTAGCTTTAGTGTGGTCTTGTTTGTAAACATTTGGGTAAATGCCCAAAAGTGGGATTGCTGGATCATAGGGGAGATCTATGTGAAGTCTTTTGAGGAACCTCCATACTGCTTTCCAAAGTGGTTGAACAAGTTTACATTCCCACCAACAATGAAGTAAGGTTCCTTTCTGTCCACATCCCCTCCAGCATCTGTTGTTGTTAGAGTTCTTGATTTTTGCTGTTCTAACTGGAGTGAGGTGATATCTCAATGTTGTTTTGATTTGCATTTCTTTTATGGCTAGGGATGTTGAACATTTCTTCATGTGTCTATTGGCCATCCTTCTTTCTTCTTCAGAGAAGCTTCTCTTTAAGTCTTTCGCCCACTTATTTATTGGGCAGTTGTTTCTTTGAGGATTTGTTGTTGGGTGGTTTAATTTTTTGAGTTCCAAGTATATTTTAGATATGAGACCCTTGTCCGTTGTATGGCTAGTAAAGATCTTCTCCCAATCGGTGGGCTTTCTATTGATCTTGACAGCTATGTCATTTTCCCTGCAGAAGCTCTGCAATCTTATGCAATCCCATTTGTCCAACCTTTCTTTGATTTGTTGTGCTTCCGGGTCTCTATTCAGAAAATTTCGACCTGAGCCAAGGAGACCTAGGGTTTCTCCTATTCCATCCTGTAATGTTTTCAGAGTGTCTGCTTTGAGTTCAAGGTCTTTGATCCATTTGGAGTTGATTCTGGTGCAGGGTGATATATAAGGATCTAGCTTTAGTTTTCTACATGTAGTTAACCAATTTTGCCAGCACCATTTACTGAAGAGGCTGTCTTTCTTCCATTCTATTGTTTTAGCTTCCTTATTGAAGATTAGATGGCTATAGGTCTGTAGGTTCATTTCTGGGTTTTCAATTCTATTCCATTGGTCCTGAGGTCTGTTCTTATGCCAATACCAAGCTGTTTTGATTACTATGGCTTTATAGTAGAGTTTGAAATTTGGTATTGATATTCCTCCAGCAGTGTTCTTTCCGTTGAGGAGCGTTTTTGCTATTCGGGGTCTCTTATTGTTCCATATGAATTTTTGGATTGCCTCCTCTATTTCCTTGAAGAATGAGGGTGGAATTTTGATAGTTATCGCGTTGAATTTGTAGATAGCCTTGGGAAGTATTGCCATTTTCACGATGTTAATCTTGCCAATCCAGGAGCATGGGAGGTTTTGCCATTTTTTAAGTTCTGTGTTGATTTCCTTTTTCAAGATTTTAAAGTTTTCATCATAAAGGTCCTTCACTTCTTTGGTTAAGTTAATTCCTAGGTATTTTATTTTTTGTGGGGCTATTACAAATGGAGTTGCTTTCCTAATTTCAGCCACACTTTTCTCATTGTTGGCATACAGAAAAGCCATTGATTTTGGGGGGTTAATTTTATAACCTGCTACTTTGCCAAAGTTTTGAATCAGCTTGAGTAATTTGGGAGTGGAGTCTATGGGATTCTTTAAATACAAGATCATGTCATCTGCAAAGAGGGAGAGTTTTATTTCTTCTTTCCCTATTTGGATCCCCTTTATGTCTGCATCTTGTCTTATTGCTGTAGCTAGGCATTCTAATACTAGATTGAAGAGAGTGGGCATCCTTGTCTTGTTCCTGAGTTAAGAGGAAATTGCTTTAGTTTTTCACCATTGAGTATAATGCTGGCTGTAGGTTTGTCATATACAGCCTTTATTGTATTGAGGAATGTTCCATGGATTCCTAATTTTTCCAGAACCTTCATCATAAAGGGGTGTTGGATCTTGTCAAATGCTTTTTCTGCATCTATTGAGATAACCATGTGTTTCTTATTCTTGCTCCTGTTGCTGTGATGAATAATATTAATTGATTTGCGTATATTGAACCAGCTTTGCATCCCTGAAATGAATCCTGTTTGATCATGGTGTATGATTTTTTGGATGAATTGTTGAAGTCGATTGGCCAAAATTTTGTTGAGAAGTTTTGCATCAATGTTCATCAAAGAAATGGGTCTATAGTTCTCTTTCTTTGATGAGTCCCTGCCTGGTTTTGGGATGAGGGTTATGATGGCTTCATAGAATGTGTTCGGTAGTGAGCTTTCTCTTTCAATTTCATTGAAGAGTTGGAGGAGTATTGGTGTGAGCTCTACTTTGAAGGCCTTGTAAAATTCCGCTGTAAAACCATCTGGTCCTGGACTTTTCTTAGCTGGGAGGCCTCTTATTGCTGTTTCTATTTCAATGCTTGATATGGGCCTGTTAAGCTGGTTTAACTCATCTTGGTTTAGTTTTGGCATGTCAATATTTGCTAGGAAAAGGTCCATTTCTGTCAAGTTCTCAAACTTATTAGCATAAAGTTTTGAGAAGTATTCCCTTATAATGTTCTGAATCTTGTTTGTTTCCGTGGTGATGTTTCCATTCTCATCTCTGAGTTTATTAATTTGGGTGTGTTCTCTCCTTTTTCTGATAAGGTTTGCTCAGGGTCTGTCAATTTTGTTAAGTTTTTTGAAGAACCAACTCTTTGTTTTGTTGATTCTTTCTATAGTTTTTTTGGATTCTAATTCATTTAATTCTGATTTAATTTTGATTATTTCTTTCCGTCTACTGGATTGGGGTTTATCTTGCTGCTCTTTTTCAAGGAGGTTTAGATGTGTCATTAAATTGTTATTTTCAGATCTCTCCAATTTGTTGATGTAGGAGCTCAGAGCTATAAACTTGCCTCTGAGTACTGCCTTTGCTGTGTCCCAGAGGAGCTGGTAATTTGTGTGCTCATTTTTGTTGAGTAGCATGAACATTTGAATTTCCTTTCTAATCTCTTCCATGACCCACTCATGATTCAGCAGTGTGTTGTTCAGCCTCCATGTGATACCGGACTTTCTCTGGTGGCTTTTGGTGTTGAGTTCTAATTTTATTCCCTTGTGGTCAGAGAGAATGCAAGGTATAACTTCAATGTTTCTGAATTTAGACAAGTGTGCTTTGTGGCCTAAAATGTGATCTATTTTAGAAAACGTTCCATGTGCTGCTGAGAAGAACGTGTATTCTGATGCTGCTGGGTGAAATGTTCGGTAAATGTCTGTTAAGTCTAGTTGATCTATGCAGCTGTTTACATCTGCGGTTTCTCTGTTGAGTTTTTGCCGAGTTGATCTATCTAGTGGGGAGAGTGGTGTGTTAAAATCCCCAACAATTAATGTCTTTGGATCTATATGGGATTTGAGGGCAAGTAGTGTTTCTTTGATAAATTTGGGTGCTCCATTGTTTGGCGAATAGATATTTAGAATTGTAATATCCTCCTGAAGGAGAGATCCTTTAATTAGTATGTAGCGACCTTCTTTATCTCTTCTCACGAATTTTAATTTGAAGTCTATTTTATCTGATATTAGGATTGCAACTCCCGCCTGTTTATGAGGGCCGTTTGCTTGGTAGATTTTGTTCCAGCCTTTAACCTTGAAAATATGTTTGTTTTTACGGGCAAGATGTGACTCCTGCAGGCAGCAGATAGAAGGGTCTTGTTTTTTAATCCAATTAGACAGTCTATGTCGCTTAATTGGAGAGTTCAGTCCGTTAACGTTAAGAGATAGGACTGAGAGGTATTTGGGAGTTCCTGCCATGTTATCCACCTTCTTGGGGGCTGTGAAAGCTGGGTTCTTCCTAAGGTTCTTGGATTCTCAGTTTGGGTGCAGTTTCTTGGCCTTTGTTGCAGTCTTGTTGGTTTTCTATGTGTAGGACATCTTTAAGAATCTTTTGTAGGGCTGGTTTGGTGGAGATGTATTGTTTCAATTTTTCTTTGCTATGGAAGGTTTTTATTTGGCCTTCAGTTATGAAGGAGAGTTTAGCTGGGTACAGTATTCTTGGTTGATAGTTGTTTGTTTTTAGGGCTTGGCATACATCATTCCAGGCTCTTCTTGCTTTGATTGTCTCTGCTGAGAAATCTGAGGTGATTCTAATTGGTTTCCCTTTATAGGTGATTAACCTTTTCTTCTTGACAGCTTTAAGGATCTTTTCCTTGGTCTGAGTTGATCCTGTGTGGATTATAATGTGACGGTGGGATGTCCTATTCTGGTCTGGTCTATTTGGGGTTCTAAAAGCTTCTTGTATCTGAATAGGCCTATCTTTTTGTATGTTTGGGAAGTTCTCTGCTAGGATCCTGTTAAACAAATTTCCTAGACCATTAACTTCTGTTTCTAGGTGCTCCTCTACACCCATTATCCTTAGATGGTGTCTTCCAGGTGTTGGATAGACCTATCATATTTCTTGGACTTGTGTTGGATGGTTGTATGTTCTCTCTCTATAATATCTAGGCTGTCTTCAATCCCTGAGATTCGATCTTCTGCATGGTCTAACCTGCTGTCAAGACTCTCTACTTTGTTTTTTATTTCTTTTCCTTCTAATTGGTCAGCTTTGATGGCTTCAAGTTCTTTGTTGAAGCTCTGTTTTAGGTCTTGTATGAATTTCTTTACTTCCTTAATTTGGTGTTCAGTGTTTGTTCTCAAATCACTTAGTTGATTGGTTATGGTTTGTTTGGACTCCCATTCCTTCTGTTGGGTTCCATTCAGCATTCCCTTTGTGGTCTCCCTGACTTCCTTCAGCTCTTTGTTAATGGATTCCATGAATGCCTTTAGTGATCTTTGTGTATTCTCTACCTGGTCTCTTAATTCGTGAATTACTCTTTGATTAGTTTCCTCCCTTCTGTGGGATTCTTGCAGTTCTCTTTGAGTGTTCTCTGCCTGTTCACGCCATTCCTCCCTTTCTCTTTGAGTATTCTCAAGTTATTCACGCAAATCCTGTATCAGTTTTTGAGAAGCTTCCTCACGCTTATGATATTCCTGTATAAACTTCTGGGATGCCTCCTCTCTCTCCCTATCACGCTCATACAGAGTCCTTTCCCTGTGTCTTTTTTAAAGAGATTTTATTTGATTTTTATTTTTTGCTAGATCTGGAGTTTGAAATCAGGGCATGGACACTGTCCTTGAGACTCTCTGTGCTCAAGGCTAGCACACCACCACTTGAGCCACAGCACCACTTCCAGCTTTTTCTGTTTATGTGGTACTGAGGCATCAAACCCAGGGCTTCATACATGCCAGACAAGCATGTACCACTAAGCCACATTCCCAGTAACATTCCCTTTTCCCCCACGCTTATATATACGTTTAGTTTATCTGATTTGGGAAAGGGAAGGGTAATAACAAAATAATGAGACAAAGGACAACTGGTGAACCCATGCAACAGTGAACTCACAAAACATTTATTGGAAATGAACTTTACAACTTGTTTGTGGTGGGAAGTAGGGAGTGAAGGAAAGTAGGAGAAAATGAGGGCGAAGGTAACAATTTTCAACAAAAAATATACTCATTAACTTACTAATGTAATTATAACCCCTCTCTGTACATCACCTTTACAATAAAAATTATGTAAGAATAATATGTAAACATGCATTAGTGTGTACATATATGTAAGACTTGCTATATGCTAAACTTGCTTTGACCTCATATTTCTTTGATTACAGTACCATAGTTCTGAAATTAAGCATGCACTACTACCATGGATGGCTTAGGATCTTGAAGGTAATATTCAGAGTTTTTGAGAGGACCGATAACTAATCTCTAGTAGTTCATAGTCTACAACTTGGCCTATTTAGTCATTTGTCTGTTTCAGGGATGATTTTACTTTGCAGCTCTACTTCTGTGCATTCCAGGCTTCTCTGCTAGCAGATGAGTTTTTCAATGTGTTTGTTGTTGTTGTTTTTTGTCAGTCATGGGGCTTGAACTCTGGGCCTGGGCACTGTTCCTCAGTTCTTCAGCTCTTCAGAGCACTTTACCACTTGAGCCACTGTGCCATTTCCAGTTTTCTGGTGGTAAGTCTCACAGACTTTCCTACCTGGGCTGGCTTTGAACTGTGATCCTCAGATCTCAGCCTCCTTCATAGCTAGGATTACAGGCATGAGCCACCAGTGCCTGGCTTTGCCATGTTTTATGCAGAGGTTCCTACTTATTCCTTAGGATCTTGTTTCTATTTCCAGGGGCAGCAAGTAGACAAGCCAGAGGCTTGGAGTTTAGAGAGAACTCTGTCTTCCAGATTCTGTTTTAATATCCCTCCAATGCTGAAGAAATCACATGATTCTTAACACATGCTTTTAAATTTCTCAGTCCTACATTATAAAGCAATCCAGATGGTTAGTAGAGGCTGAAGACTATGCCAGTTGTAGGCTAAGTACTCTTTCCAGTGATCCCTAGTTATAAAATTCACTTTTTGCCACAGGTATAGACACTAGTAAACAGACTGTATATCTCCTGTATTATCTTTGTGTACTTTTCAGAACCTCACCCTTATCATGGTCCTCCTCATAGTTCTCTTCCAGATACTGTGGTAGTTATTCCCTTGCTAAGATGATATTATTTCTGGTATCAGGTACTCAATCTCAAAAATTAGGCCTTTTGTCAAGATATCAAGTTACCATCTGAGATGTTAGGAGAAATAAAATTTCTTTATTCTTTGGTACTATCCTACCACATGAGAAAAGAAACCGTCATACCCAAATCCCCATAAACACTGTGTTTAAATATGGCAAAAAGTGCATTCTTACCTTGCAAAAAGGATGGCTAAGTGTGTCACCAAGGCATTCATCGTCACCAGTAGTTATGACCAGCTCTCTGATGTGAGACTGGAACTATAAACTATAAACTATAAACATTCCTCTTTCATCAGATTCTGTATTTTTTTAATCTGTTTGGAGGGAACTATAAAAGCATGGAGAATGCATGATGCCAGAAGAAAAATCCAGTTTTATGGATGCTTTTGTGTCTGACATTGAGTGGTAACCCTATCAAAACACAGGATTGAATTCCTGTATTTTACTGTTCCTTCTATCATGGGTCTGTTTCTCATGTTATTGCTTCTTGATTTTTTTTAACCACCTGAAATGTGCCTTTTAATCTGTCCCTTAAGGGATAGCCCCCACAATTTGACCCTTAAAAAGAATGGTGCAATGTAGAGGAAGACACCTACCTTACCCTCAGTCATCATTCCTCAATCATGGTGGTAATGAAATTTTTAATATTAAAGTATTAGAATGACCACATGAACCATTTTATCTGTCAGTCCAGTATCTGTTGGACAGAATCAACAAGTGGTACTCTGTCTGAGGAGATTGAGACCAAAGTGGCAAACTTGGGGTAGTTGCTACTATGTTTAGTTTCAGCAAGAAATTTCTTCCTTTTTCTCAAAAGGATGAACGTTGAAGCAACTTTTTTGCATGTGTGTGGGTGCTATCCCTGCTGTTTTGCTTCAAGGCTAGTCTCTACCACTTTAGCTGCAGTTTCATTTTGTTTTCTGGTTGCTTGTCAGAGACACAAACTTGTGTGACCCTTCCTAGAGGATCTGGAGGTTGTGTGTGCTAGAAGGGGAAGAGAAAACTCCTCCATAGTTCTAGCAACAGTCAAAGCACCTAGCTAAAAGCCTCAGGGGAAAGAGAAAACTCTTGAGTCAAAAAAGTTTGTATGCCCTGGCCATGACCTTAGGGAAGGCTCTGGATGTGCTCTTCATGCCTCCTAATGGTGCCATAAACACATAAACAACGCCTCAACACTTCTTTGTGTAAAACATTTGTGCCTTGTATAACTTTTGTTGCCTTTTGACCTCATATATACCTTAAAACCTTTTGGCCTTGCCTATCCCTGTAATCTTTTGGCCTTGTGAAATGTCACATGGCCACTGACTAAGACTTGCTTTGTATGTATGCCATATATGAGTAGGTAGTTTCCCCTATTAAATTTTGTCTATATCCACATTGTGTAATTTACTTTCTACCCAGGCATCCCGTTCCCAGGTCTAGCTGTGTGAATAGCAACAGTTGCTAACTGGAGATAAAGTTTCATGGGTTTTTTTCTGCCAGGGCCGATGTCAGCTTCCTGAGAAACTAGATTACAAGTATGAGCTGCTGGTGCCCAGCTTGAAGCAAATTTTTAAAATTGTAGAATGAAAGCTTAAGAAAGTACAGCGAATTACTCTCCATTAGTGTGCCCAGGAACACTCTCCATGATTTACAAAAGAATTACCTTTGGATATGAAAATGTGTGTCTTTTAAGCTCCTTAAAGCACATCAAAGGTAAGAGACAGGGCTGGGAAGGTGGCTCAGTGGTAGAGCGCTTGCCTTGCATGCCTGAGGCCCTGGGTTCGATTCCTCAGCACCACATAAGCAAAAAGAAAAAAGCTGGAAGTGGCGCTGTGGCTCAGGTGGTAGAGCACTAGCCTTGAGCTGAAGAGCTGAGGGATAGTGCCCAGGCCCAGAGTTCAGGCCCCACGACCGGACCCAAAAAAAGAAAAAAAAAAAAAAAAAGGTAAAGAGAGTATCTTTCTATTGTGTATAATCAATCTGGCCTTATGGGCCACTGCTACATCCCCAAAAATAATAGTTCTGAAAAGAGGACATTTGAAATCTTCCTTTTACCTTTGTTTTGCTTTCCTTCCTTTGCCTCCTATAGGGTCCTTAAAAAAGGAAAAAAATTTTTTTCTCTTTAGTGCCATCTCCATTTTGGCCCAAGCATTTGCAATATTTACGGATCATGAACATCCTAGACCTAAATGGCCAATCTGTACAGTTTTGAAGGAATTAAGAAAAGGTATTTGAAATGTTTATTATAAAGTATTTTTACATTATGTGCACTTAAAATGGAAGGCACTACCAAAAGAAATTGTGCACTGTATAATGGAATGTAGAAAAATTTAAATATAAAAAAACAGTAAATATGTAGCTCTGCTGGGACAAAATTGCCTAAGCTGAGGCATAAATTCAAGCCAGTAACTTCAAAATCTGTTTACACTATGTTCATGGCAACTGCAGACCATGAATCTTTTACACAAATCCATCAACAAGCATATAAAACTCTTACTAATCAAACAGCAATGCTAACTGCCAACCTGCTGCGTCTACTAAACTATGTGACTACTGCTTACTCTATTAATGAGCTGAGTAGGGCAAGTTTATCTGGTTTTTCAATTTTTTTTTCTATTTTAAGAGCCCAAACAAAAATGGAAATATCTAATTTGTATTTTCCTGAGACTTTATTGTGGACTGGCTGAAAAAAAATATAACGTAGCTACCATGACAGGGCTGTTATTAATTTTTTTCCAACAGCCCATCTACATTGGTTACATTTGCTGTATTGGTGCTTAAAACACAAGTAATCAAAGGTTAAAAAATATATTTTGAAGTACTCAGTATTATTTAATAGTAGATATTATTTTGTGTACTGGTCTACTAAACTTTGGGAAAAGACGATTGCATCTGGTCTTTTAAAAAAAATCATAGCCAATTTACTAATTATTTTTTTCTGATCCTGGGGTTTGAACTCAGAGCCTGAGTTTTGTTTTGTTTTGTTTTGTCAGTCATGGGGCCTGAAATCTGCGCAGGAGCACTGACCCTCAGTTCTTCAGCTCAAGGCTAGTGCCCTATCACTTGAGCCAAAACGCCACTTCCAGCTTTTTCTGCTTATGTGGTGCTGAGGAATCGAACCCAGGGCCTCATGCATGCAAGGCAAGCACTCTACCACTGAGACCTTCCCAGCCCCAGAGCCTGAGTTTTTTTTTAAAACATCTAGCACTCTAAAGCTTGATCATAACTCTAATTCCAGCTTTTTTTTAAATGATTAAGCAGAGATAAGGTTGCTATCTGGTTGGCTTTAAACCATGCTCCTAAGATATTAGTCTTCTGAGTACTAGAATTGGAGAGATGAGCCACCAATGCTTGGTAATGTTTTTTTCTTTTCTTTAAGCTTAAATTTTATGTGTGCTTATAATACCTAAAACTTATTTTACAGATATGTGCATATAAATCTCTTAAAAGAGTTGTTTCTAACACATTAATCCAAATAGAGGCCTTAGGTGTTAACTCTCCTCAAGTCAAGTGAAAATGGCAAAGGAAGTAAAAAAGAAATGGTTATTTACAATGCTTGGATTATTAACCAATGCAATCACTATTGCATAAAAATGTTTTAAGATTTCATTCAGTATTCAAAAAAGTATTTCAATCGAAAAACCTTTTCTAGATTAAAGATATTGGCTATGGGATAGAGGCTTATGTGATAGAGTTTTCTTTAAAACTCTCTAAGAAAAATTGGCCTCTTTAGCTGGCCTACAGAGTTCCAAACGTGAGGCTGGCAAGGGGGCTCAGTGGGAGAGTGCTTGCCTTGCATGCCTGAGGCCCTGGGTTTGATTCCTCAGCACCACATAAGCAAAAAGAAAAAAGCTGGAAGTGGCGCTGTGGCTCAAGTGGTAGAGCGCTAGCCTTGGGCTGAAGAGCTTAGGGACAGCGCTCAGGCCCAGAGTTCAGGCCCCACGACCTAACCCCCCCGCCAAAAAAAAGTGTTAAAAAGTTTACTTAAAATTTGTAGGTGTATGGGCTGGGAATGAGGCTTAGTGGAAGAGTGCTTGCCTAGTATGCACAAAGCCCTGGGTTCGATTCCTCAGCACCTCATAACCAGAAAAAGCTAGAAGTGGTGCTGTGGCTCAAGTTGTAGAGTGCAAAAAGGTCAGGGATGGTGCTCAGTCCCTAAGTTCACGCCCCAAGACTGGCAAAACAAAACAAAATCTGTAGGTGTTAGAATAAAATCTAATTATGAGTTCTTGACTTTCCAACCAGCCAAAAAAAATTTATAATTTTACTCTAACATCTGTTTAAAATTATTAACAAAAAGGATTTAAAAATTCTTACTTAATATGCAGTGAACCAACACATTATTCTCCTAAATACGCTAACAGTCTAATTAATCTTAAAGTAAACATCTAATGATCAGCATTTCACCTTCAAAAAGGCTGATTTAAACATTTGTTCTAAAAATGTATTTGGTAAATTTCCTCAGGAAACCAAAACATTCTAAAGGAAAATTATTACCACCACCACCCTCCCCCCCACACACACATATTTTTGTTGGCTGTGGGGCTTGAACTCTGGGCTGGGCACTCTCCCTCAGCTCTTCAGATTAAGGTGAGTACTCTACCATTTGAGCCACAGACAGTGCCATTTCTGGTTTTCTGCTGATTTATTGGAGATAAGAATCTCACAGAATTGCTTGCCTGGGTTTGCTTTGAACAGCAATCCTCAGATCTCACCCTCCTTAGGAGCTAGGATTATAGTCATGAGCCATTGGTGCCCAACTATTACCATATGTATGTATCATATGTTTTTATAGATATTGAGCAGGGTATTCTAAGACTTAAAAGCCAAAAATTTCTTAATTAAAATGTACTCAAACATGAAAAGTTCAAAAACTTTTTCCAAATTTAAAAATGATATAAAATATTAGCAACTAAATTAGACTAAAAACAGCAAATAAAAAAACGATATAGTAAGGTTATGAGGACTTTTTTTTAAGGAAATCATTTCAGTAGTGCAAATAAATAATAAAGTGAAATTTTAAAAGGGAGGAAAAAGTAAATACTTTTGTATGTCTGTGCTGGTACTGGGGCTTGAACTGAAGGTAACTTGTGTGTCACATTTTTATATCCACATTTTGTGGGGGGGGGATAGTTTATTGAATAGCTAGGTTCAGGAATGAGCCATCAGTGCCCTGCTGGTTTTTCTCCTTTTGTCCTTTGAGGGATCATGCAGTTCCAAATCACAAAAAAAAGCTTCCAATTTAGAAATCTTCAAAAAATCTTCAAAGAGTCAAAGTTATATGTTAATATGAATGTTTCTCATACCAGTCAGGTTGACAAATACTGAAATGCTAGGAAGAGACCTTTTCCAGAAGGAAAAGCTTCAGCTATGAATCATTTCCAACTTTGTATAGTTTCATTGGCCATAATGGTTGCCTGACTTTTAGCTGTGGTAGGCATCCACATTTGTCAGCTTCTTTAGTGGTCTATGTGAAGTCAAACTGAAGCTAGATACTGAAGGAGTAACTGTTTACGCTATTTTTTTTTCTTCATAAAGAGAAAATAGTGAAATAGCCTAGTTTAAAAAAAGTAGTATTTTAAACCAGGTGCTGGTGGCTCATGCCTATAAACCTAGTTACTAAGGAGGCTAGATCTGAGGATCATGGTTCAAAGCCAGCCTAGGCAGCAAAGTCTGTGAGACTCTTATCTCCAATAAACCACTCAGAAAACTGGAAGTGGCATGTGGCTCAAGTGGTAGGGTGCTAGCCTTGAGATTAAGAGCACCCAGGCTCAAGCCTTGCAACCGACAAAACAAAAAACAAAAGAAAAAGGTACTTTTATTTCAGTGCAACTTATCTTGAGTGCTTGTGTGGGCCACTAAAACTTCTAACAAGAATCTCAGTGTCTCAAGATTGCTACTTTCGTTGTTTTCAGTCTGTATTTAAATAGTGTAATGCATATACCACTGTGTCACTTTACAATTTTGAAGAGATAATTATAAATTCTCCATAAATTTCTTAAAACAAACTAGATGGTTTTAGCAAGAAAATGAGTAATAATTTCTAAGTAGAAACTAAAAAACTGAAGATTGTACAAGTTAAACTTTGCCTGTTTTGTAGGTAGAGAGCCTTGAGTACTGCCCTACCACAAAAAATGTGTTCTAGTGAAAAAGTAACATTTGAAGAAAATAATGTAATCCTTGATGAACTGAAAAGATGCTGAAATTATTCTTCAAAAATTAAAAAGAGGGGTGGGAATGTGGCTTACTGGTAGAGTGTTTGACTAGCATGCATGAAGCCCTGGGTTCAATACCTTAGTACCATATAAACAGAAAAAGCTAACCTTGAGCAAAAGCAGCTCAGGGACGGTGCCCAGGCTCTGGTTCAAGCCCCAGCACGGGCCAGAAAAAAAATTAAGAAGAAACATAAGCCTTCTTAAGCTAAAATAAAATTTAAAAGATCAGTGTTGTAAAACTCATAAAGAATAACTAAACCAAATTCTCCAAAAAACCCCACCAATTAACAATGTTCAGAACTTCCAGTAAAGAGAAACAATAAAATATGTAAAAATGTTAACTAACTATAAAATATTCTACCTTTTCATAAAGTTTCATATTCATATTGATAATTGCTATATAATAACAATTATCACATCTGATGTTATATTCAGTATAAAGGAAAATCAACATTGTATTTAATAAATGTAGAGTACAAATTCTTTAACAGTTCAGCCCAAATAGTTAAATACAGATACTAAATTTTTCCAATACTTAGAAATACCTGACACTATTGTTACATTATACAAAATCTACACAAAAACATAGGAGATAAGAAAATGCTAGCTTGCTCGGTGCCAGTGACTCACTCCTGTAATCCTAGCTACTCAGAAGGCTGAGATCTGAGGATTGTGGTTCAAAGCCAGCCCATACAGGAAAATTCCCTGAAACATCTTCAATGAACCAACAGAAAACCAGAAGTGGAGCTGTGGCTCAAGTGGTAGAACACTTTCCTTAAGCTGAAGAGCTAAGGCACAATGCCCACACTCAGAGCTCAAGACCCACAACTGACCAAAAAAAAGAAAAAAAAATGCTAGCAAAAGAATTACAAGAAGGTACTAAACAAACAATAGTAACCCCAAGGAGTAACTGTACAATTCAAATAATTTTGTAATCCTTAAAATAATTTAAGGCCAGTATGATAATTAATGTCTGTAATCCCAACTCTTTTAGAGAAAAAGATTGAGATATCTTGGTTCAAAAACATTGAGGCTGGGAATGTAGCTTAGTAGTAGAATGCTTGCCTCAATAAAAAAAGAAGTGCTGCTATGGCTTAAGTTGTAAAGCCTTGAGCACAGAGAGGCTCAGGGACAGAGCCCAGACCCTAAGTTCAAGCCCCAGGACCAATAAAAATCAAACAAACAACAACAACAACAACAAAAAAAACCCCACAAAACTTTAGTAAAAAACTGAAACTGGGGGCTGGGAAGGTGGCTCAGTGGTAGAGCGCTTAGCGCTTGCCTTGCATGCCTGAGGCCCTGGGTTCAATTCCCCAGCACCACATAAGCAAAAATAAAAATTAAAAAAAAATAAAGTTCTTAAAAAAAAACAAAAAACTGAAACTGTCTCAAAACTAAGCGAGATGTAGGGGTATATGTCTAGATTCCCAGCTACTCAGGAAGGAGGATTATGACCTGGAATCTCAGAATTTTCTAGATTCTATCTGAAAATATATGTGAAACAAAAAGGGTAAGGAATATTGCTGAAGAAGTATAATACTTGCTTGGCAAGTGTGAAGTCACAAGTTACAAAGATTATTGCTTCCAGAGGGAAAAAAATTTAATCTGTAATATAAAACACTAAAAAAGAGCGGGGCACCATTGGCTAACGTCTATAATCCTAGCTACTCAGGAGGCTGAGATCTGAGGATCATGGTTTAAACCCTGGACAAGAAAGTCTGTGACACTCTTTATCTCCAATAAGGCATTAGAAAACTGGAAGTGGCACTGTGGCTTAAGCAGTAGAGCACTTGCCTTGAGCTGAAGAACTGAGGGATAGTGCCCAGGCCCAGAGTTTAAGCCCCATGACTGACCAAAAAAATAATTAGAAAGGACAAGACAGATAATTCTACTGAATATTAAAGGAATTAATATAAATTTTATATCAATGTCTCAATTTTTACATCATAACCTGATAATGATGTTGTTCATGGTAGTATTAAAAGTGAAAACTACAGACTAGTGTCTCTCATCTCTCACAACAGAACAATAAAAAGATATTAGAATATAAAACATAGCAATTACAAAAAAATAAATCATGGTTCAGACCAGCTTGGACTTAAATGTAAACTACCTCAAAAATAATCAGGCTGGGGGGGGAGGGAGAAGAGGATCGGGTCAGGGGAGGTGGGAGGAGAATGGAAAGGGATGGGAAGGGGAAACAAAGAGGAGGCAACAATGCTTATAAGAAATGTACTCGTTATCTTGCTCATGTAATTGTAACTCTTCTGTACGGTATTTTCACAATAAGAAAAAAATGATCAGGCTAAAAACTAGCAATACCTAATTAACCATACAGTCAAATTTATTTTACTTTAGGAAGAAGTATGTGTTGTGCAATGTGGGTCTTATATTAATTTCTTTAATTGAAAGACATCTGGGGAAAGGGTTGGACATGACTTAAGAGATAGAATACTGCCCAGAAAACTCAAGGCCCTGCATTTAAATCTCATTTTTGGAAGGGGAAAAAAAATACATACAAAACAAACAAAAAAACTAAACTAGTGGCCAACTAGTAATGAAAGGAATTTATTCTTGATAAAAGCCTCTCCAAAGCCTAAAGTATAACAATGAAAGATAGAATGTTTTCTCTTATGATTGTTTATGAAGCTAGTATGTCCTTTACTGCAGTAAGAAAATACATAGAATGCATGTAAAAAAGGACTTAACACTCTTAGATCACATAATTGAATGCTAAATTTTAAAGCCTAAAAAGCTTTCAAAAAGTTGATAAGTTGATTAAAGGAGTTCATCATCAATACATACTTCCAAGTAATAATGTTTCCTTCATTTCCTATTCATTTAAACATTTAAAAATAGGTGCCACAAAACAAGATATATGTCAGTAATAACAAAATATAACCAGTTAAGAAAAGTCATTGGTAGAATTCTAAAATCTTTTGTTTTTGATGGCTGATCTGAAATTTTTGCGTGGGGAAAAAAAAGGTTTGACTTTATTGAACAATGTTAGAATACACAAATAATAGCATTTAAAATATTCAGAAACATTTACTTAAGTAAAGCTGTAGTTATTTCCTTCTGAATTCCATTAAGATAATTAATGTTAACAGATTACAGTATTTGAAAATTACCTTAAAATAAAGGATTTTCATACTTTGGTTTTATAACTATTTCTACAAAGCATTCCAAGACTGTATAAAAAAGATACCCTTCCTTAGGATAATTTACTTCTAAAAGTTATCACTTTGGGAAGTGGCGCTCTAGGCTCAAGTGGTAGAGTGCTAGCCTTGAGCTTAAGAGCTGAGGGACAGTGCCCAGACCCAGAGTTCAAGCCCCATGACTAACCTCACCCCCCCAAAAAAAGTTACCACTTTGAGTTCTAAAAAAAAAATTGTGGGGGGTGGGGGGGTGAGGAAAGGAATGGTGCTGGTATTGGAGTTTTCATTTAGACCTGCTTTTATGCTCAAAGCCAGTGGTCCACTGCTTGAGCCATACACCACTTCCAACTTTTGGCTGGATAATTGGAGTGTTTTGGATTTGTCTGCCCAAAGGTTCAAGCTGGCTCTGAACCTTGATCCTCAGATCACAGTGTTTTAAATAGCCAGGATTTTGGGTGTGACCTATCAGCATTTGCATAAAAAGATTCTTAATCCAATTATGAAGACATTATACCAAGTATTATTATAAAATACCTTCTGAAATTTTAATCACTTTATTACATTTTAACTCATCACTGAAGTTTCTAAAGAATAAATAAGAAAATGAATATATATGCCAAAAATTTTAGAAGGGTATGATAAGCCAAATCTTATTGTAAAATAAGATTATATAGTTAAATAGATGTCCATATGAAATAAGTCTTCATAGAACTTGTTAAAATTAGTGATTAAAAATATTAAAATAGCTTCATCTCCCTAGTCACACCATACTGTATAAGCACGGAAACAAGGAACTTTAGTCATCTAATTTTAAAAATAATTCTGTCAATATATTTGCTCTGTAAACAGAAGTCATCACTTTAAATCTCTTTTCCATTAAATATTCTATGTGATAAAATTTATCAAAGCTATATAATGTTCAAGTCTCAACTTGAAGTCTCAACTTTACTATAGGTACTATCAAAAAATACACTTTTCAACAATTTTTTTCTACTTAACATTACAGAAGTTGTCACTTAATATAAAATGAGACTAAAAGAAACTTGAAAAATAAGCATACTTGTGTTTGGTAGGATGTTTTATATCAGGCACCTTAAAAGCAATCACAGATGTAAAAAATTAGAATTTGTTTTTACATAATTATATATTGAGATTTGTCTCTAATATACATTTGTATAGTGCACACACACAAACATACATTTAAAATATATATTCTTTAAATTAAAAAGAAAACAGAAACTGGGTCTTTGTAGAAAATCTTCAATACTCAAACAGTCGAAAACCCTTTAAACATTAAACAATTTTAATAAAAGTTTCTATACAATACTAAGCAGTTTTTTTACAATTAAAAAACGTAATAGTATTTATTTAAAATTACAATACTCCATATTTAATGGCAAATTAAGTGTGGGAATAAAAACAACATTCTAATCACAAATATTTTCAAGCAATAAATATGCATTTTATAAATACTTTAATTGGTTCAGATTAGAAGCAAAGATCAACCATATCTATTCTTTAGTATGTGCAATCCATTATGTTTGTATCTTGACTATTAACTTCTTTTATTTTAGAACCATAGGTTAAGCATCAGGGTCTTAAAACAGGAAACCTTAAGTAGGTCAAAAATTTGATTTAAATTTGTCAATCATTCTTCAAAGAACTGACCAGGTAAACAGTAATCCAGATAGACAGTAATTGTTTCCCTACGAAAATTCTGAAGGGCTAAACTGCAAATAAAAACTAACATATTAGCCAAAACTGCACAGACATAATAAAGCAGTAGTTTGTACAGTTCTGATAGTTTGGTCAGATATACACATAAACCATATAATTATTATTTTATAAAATGTCAACCAAGTTGGCGTTGTTAAACTTGGAATAAAGGCAATGTACTCTTTGTCTAGTTGCCTAATCTTTTAGTCTCAAAAGGATATATAGACAGAATTGAGTCAAAAAATCTTATAAATAGCTAGAAAGCCAGTGATATTTCCTGAAGAGTAGAAAGGTCTTGGTGTTCCTAGAACCATATTAAGATGAAGAGGATGATAAAGAAGGAACCTGAAAATAAGAATTATATATATTAATAGTTTTGTTACATAAAGCTGTAAGAGAACTTGTTGCTTATGGCTTTAAACAAGTTAAAGCTACTTATGAAGTGAGTTTGAACAAAACACTTTACCTCAACAGCTAGCTAAGTAAGATGTTTTTACTATTTATACTCGAGAAAGTTTTCCAAGACTTATAAAACAAAATACTTTCCTGAACATTACTTAATTTAAAATGTTTGAGGTGCTGGGAAATTAGCTCAGTAGTAGAGTGGTAGCCTTGCATGCATGAGGCCCTGGGTTTGATTCCTCATCTCTATATAAGCATAAAGAGCCTGGAAGTGGCATTGTGGCTCAAGTGGTAGAGCGCTAGCCTTGAAGAGCTGAGGGACAGCACCCAGACCAAGTTCAGGCCCCATTAATGTAAAAAAAAATTTTTTTTTTGGAACAATATTGGTAATTTTTTATATACCAAAAAACATTCTGGTGAAAACAGGACATGGTCAAATGCTGGAGCACTCCTGCCCAGGCTCAGAGTTCAAGACCCACGACCAACAAAACAAAATAAAACAAAAGCCCCAATGTTCCAGTGGAATATTAAATGGAATATTAAATTCTTACTAGTAAGTGATATAAACCTGTTGCTATTAACGTTTTATCTTTCCAGCAAATACGTCATTCAATAACAACTATCAGAAATAACATTTCAATGAATGTGGCATTGTGGCTTAAATAATAGAGCAGTAACTTTGACCACAAAGGGGCTGAGGACAACAACTAATCCCTGTGTTCAAGCCCTAGGACTGGCAAAAGAGAGAGAAGGAAGGAAGGGAAGGAGGGAGGAAGGGAGGAAGGGAAGGAGGGAGGGAAAGAGCAAAATAAGATTTCAAATTTAGAACAAAAGGTCTTGGAAACATATCAACAGGTAATAGCAAAAAATGGAGAGATGCCTGGGCACCAGTGGCTCATATCTGTCTGTAATTGTAGCTACTCAGGAGGCTGAAACCTGATGATCACAGTTCAAAGTCAGCCAGGCAGAAAAGTCTGTAAATAAGACTTATCTCCAATTAACCACTAGAAAACCAGAAGTGGCACTGTGGCTCAAGTTGTAGAGAGCTCACCTTGAGCTGAAGAGCTGAGGTACAGTGCCCAGGCCTAGTTCAAGCCCAGGACATAAATAAATAAATAAATAAATAAATAAATAAATAAATAAATAAATAAATAAATGGATATTTCACTCAAATGGTAGAACTGAAACAGTAAGTGCAACACTCAAAGTTTAAGCCTCAGTACTGCTTTAAGCATATATGTGTATATATAACTATATGTCTAATGCAAGTATAAAATAATATATAATATACTGATGTATATATCAATTTAATAATATGTTAGTATGTACATATTCATATGTACTTATATATGTATGTATATGTTTATGTGTGTATGTATGTCTCCTATGTGTATTACCCTCCCAAGTCAGGCTCATGTGACTTACATATGTATTTTTTAGCTATTCAAGCGTCTAATCGTGAATAGCTAAAAGCTACTCAAGCTCGCCAGGGCAGTCAGAGATTCTTATGTCTACCAGCAAAAAGTGTTGGAGTGGGAAAGCTAAGGAAGGTCCTGAGTCCAAGCCCTAATGTTACTATAAATAATTCCAAACAACAAAAGTCCCAAAAAACCAAAAATAAAACAAAACCAGAAGTAAAGCCTAAGCTAAATAAGTTGTCTTTGAATTTAACAACTGTATGATCCATAAAATTGTAAATGTTCTCACATGAATTTTACATATTATCCCATTTAGTTAAGCTACTTCTTTAGCTACAAGGTTAATATTTGTAGGAAGAATGACATTCTAGTACAATTAATGTGTATTTTAACGCAGAGACACACACATACTTCTCCATTTCTATCTGTGTAACTAGTACAGAAGAATTCAACTTCTAGCAAAAGTTTATGCTAATAACATAAAGTATACCTGTATTTTTAAAGCACAACAAGATTTTTAAATTTAGTTATTATGACTACTACTTAGGATATTATTATTAAGAAAAAATGGTTATATACTAACTTCAAATGTTTTAATTTTGCAATATGTATGTGCTGATGACACTTAAGTCTTACTAATATAATTTAATGAAGTATCAAGAATAAAAAAAGCTGTTTTAATCAAAGAAAGGTTGGACAAATGGGATTGCATGAAATTGCAGAGCTTCTGCAGGGAAAATGACATAGCTAGCAAGAGCAATAGAAAGCCCATGGATTGGGAGAAGTTTTTTACTAGCCATACAACGGACAAGGGTCTCATATCTAAAATATACTTGGAACTCAAAAAATTAAACCCCCCAACAACAAATCCTCAAAGAAACAACTGCCCAATAAATAAGTGGGCGAAAGACTTAAAGAGAAACTTCTCTGAAGAAGAAAGAAGGATGGCCAATAGACACATGAAGAAATGTTCAACATCCCTAGCCATAAAAGAAATGCAAATCAAAACAACATTGAGATATCACCTTACTCCAGTTAGAACGGCAAAAATCAAGAACTCTATCAACAACAGATGCTGGAGGGGATGTGGACAGAAAGGAACCTTACTTCATTGTTGGTGGGAATGTAAACTTGTTCAACCACTTTGGAAAGCAGTATGGAGGTTCCTCAAAAGACTTCACATAGAACTCCCCTATGACCCAGCAATCCCACTTTTGGGCATTTACCCAAATGTTTACAAACAAGACCACACTAAAGCTACCAGCACAACTATGTTTATTGCAGCATTATTTACCATAGGTAAGATATGGAACCAACCCAGATGTCCTTCAGCAGATGAATGGATCAAGAAAATGTGGTATATATACACAATGGAACTCTATGCCTCCATCAGAAAGAATGACATTGCCCCATTTGTTAGGAAATGGAAAAACTTGGAAAAAATTATATTACGCGAAGTAAGCCAGGCCCAAAGAAACATAGGTTCCATGGTTTCCCTTATTTGTAATATCTAGTATATGTATGAGTCAAGCGGAAAAGGTCAGATAATGTGATGTCAGGAAAATGAACCCTTAGAGGTGTATTTTAATGTTTTTTTCTTTCATGCATGTGTTTCTAATGCATTTATAAGATTATTTCTTTGTTGCTTTGTATGTCCCTCCCCCACAGTATAACCCCTGCTTTCACTATATTTGATGTCAGTATAACTTGTGGAGGAGATGGGGAAAAACCAGTTGTTTAAGGATACAGGTGGACCTGTTGCAACAATGAGAAGTACAAGTTGTCATGTCCAAAAAGAGCTTTACAACGTCGGTGTGGGGAGTAGGAAGGGGGGGGGGAAGGAGAAGGATTGGGATTGGGGGGGAGGGGGAAGGCTGGGAAGGGATGTGAAGGGTAAACATAGGAGGAGGCTGCAATGCTTGGTAAGAAATGTATGCATTATCCTGCCCATGTAATTGTAACTTCTCTGTACAGTATGTTCACAAATAAAATAAAATTAAATTTTTTTAAAAAAAGCTGTTTTACAATGTTGTAATGATAAACTAACAACTTCACTTACCAGTGTAAACTGATCATAGACTTGGATTAGATCCTCCATTTTGTACTGTTCAAGTACCACAAAGTTTTCTAAATTTCTACTTGACTTTTGTGCACAATCATGGCAATGTATTTCATATGTCTTTTTAGAATTGCTTTCATTAGTGACAAAAAGCAGGTTAAAAACTTCCACCTTTTTACACAAAAGAAAAAAAAGAAATAAGATAATAATTAAATTTTGAACCAGAGAATTCTATTGAAAATACTGATACTTAAAAATCATGATTGTGTATGATATACCACATCATTTCACAGCATAAGCAAGACAAGAGCGGTGTTTGTACATTTAGAAATTTTCACTAAAAGATAGTCTTGATTTTACTTTTATTTTTCTCTTAGATTATTAAGTACATGTATAAAAAAGTTTCAGTTCTGTAAGTCAGAATGTAGTTTATTTGTTTCCCAGTCTTAACTCAAGTTTTAGACAATATGCATTGAGTACATTGACTATATTTACTTCTTTACCCTCTCACCTTCCTTCGGCCCTTTAAACATGCTTCTATTTCCAAATATTCTTTTTTTTTTTTTTTTTTTAGGTCCAGTCGTGGGGCCTGAACTCTGGGCCTGGGCGCTGTCCCTCAGCTCTTCAGCTCAAGGCTAGCGCTCTACCACTTGAGCCATAGCACCACTTCCGGCTTTTTTCTTTTTGCTTATGTGGTGCTGAGGAATCGAACCCAGGGCCTGAGGCATGCAAGGCAAGCGCTCTACCACTGAGCCACCTTCCCAGCCCCCAAATATTCTTTTTCTATCTCTCAAAATAAACCAAGTTTAAAAGTGTTTAACAGATGGCATCTATGAATTTCAGTATTTCTTTTGATTTTGAGAACATTTCACAGTAATGTTTAATTAGATCTACATTTTATTTAGAAATGACAAATAATAAACTGATGGTGATGTAATGGTTGATGAGTTCAAAAGAACTCATCATTCATAAAAATTGTTAAAACAGGAAATATATGAGTCACAGTAAAAAAAAAAAAAAGGTAATTTAGTGAAATGTTTTACCATTAGAAATAACAACAGGTTTGGGGCTGGGAAGGTGGCTCAGTGGTAGAGCATTTGCCTTGCATGCCTGAGGCCCTGGGTTCAATTCCTTAGCACCACATAAGCAAAAAGAAAAAAGCCAGAAGTGGCGCTGTGGCTCAAATGGTAGAGTGCTAGCCTTGAGCTGAAGAGCTGAGGGACAGCACCCAGGCCCAGAGTTCAGGCCCCACGACTGGACCCAAAAAAAAAAAAAAAAAAAAAAGAAATAACATCAGGTTGTAGGTTAATTTGTGGTTAAGAATAAGGTCAGGGAGAGTGGCTAAACTTGTCATTCTAGCTTCTAGAAAGTAGAAATAAGGATTGTAGTTCAAAAAGCAGTACAGACAAAATCTCAATCAAAATCTATGCACTTTGATGCCTCTCATCCTATCCTTTGTAGAGTCTGTGATTGGTATAATAGATCCAGAAGAGTCCAATCAATAAAGTTTTTGACACCCTGTATCAACAGAAATAAGGAGTAGAGCTTGCCATCCAAGCTACACTGAAAGAATAAATAGGAGGACTGTGGTCCAGGCTGGCTTGGGGAAAAAGAGCTGGAATCATAATCCAAGCAATAGAGGACCTGTATAGTAAGAGAAAGAGAAAGGGGAGAAAAAGAGAGGGTGAGAGAAGAGGGGAGAAGAAACGTACAATTACTTACCTCACAGATGCTACAGTAAGAAGCTGGTTCTTTTTTTGACCGTCCATGCCATAGGACCTCTTTTCCTGATGCAAGAAGAGCCTCTCTCAATGTCTGACATTGCTTTAGAACTTTCAGAAGACAATACCTATTGCACAGAGAAGAATAGGATAGCAAATAAAGATACAGGAACTAAACAAAAAGTAGTGACTAGCAAAAACAATCCTTAACAGAAAGAACAGTGCTAAAGGAAGATCAATACCAAATTTCAAACTCTACTATAAAGCCATAGTAATCAAAACAGCTTGGTACTGGCACAAGAACAGACCTGAGGACCAATGGAATAGAATTGAAAATCCAGGGCTGGGAAGGTGGCTCAGTGGTAGAGCGCTTGACTTGCGTGCCTGAGGCCCTGGGTTCGATTCCTCAGAACCACATAAGCAAAAAGGAAAAAAAAGCAGGAAGTGGCGCTGTGGCTCAAGTGGTAGAGTGTTAGCCTTGAGCTGAAGAGCTGAGGGATAGCGCCCAGGCCAGAGTTCAGGCCTCACAACCAGAGACACACACACACACTCAAGAATTGAAAATCCAGAAATAAACCTACAGTCCTATAGCCATCTAATCTTTGATAAGGGCGGGAGCTTAAAAAAATAGAATGGAAGAAAGTTTCTTCAGTAGATGGTGTTGGCAAAACTGGTTAATCACTTGTAGAAAATGAAAGCTATATCCTTATATATCACCCTGTAGCAGAATAAACTCCAAATGGATCAAAGACCTAGGAGTCAAAGCAGACACCTTGAAAACATTACAGGAAAGAATAGGAGAAATCCTAGGTCTCTTTGGCAAAGACTGAAATGTTCTTAATAGAGACCCAGAAACACAACAAATCAAAGAAAGTTTGGACAAAAGGGATTGCATGAAATTGCAGAGCTTCTGCATGGCAAAGGACATAGCTAGTGAGATAGGAAGGGGAAACAAAGGAGGAGGCAACAATACTTAATAAGAAATGTACTCATTACCTTGACCATGGAATTGTAAACCCCTCTGTATGTCATTTTCACAATTAAAAAAAAATAGTAATTAAAAACTAAAGCCCTAGGTTGAGACCAGTCAAAGAGAAAGACAGGAATTTGGTGATCCTGAGGAAGGTAATCAAGAATAATACAGGAATTTTGTGAACGGGATCAGAATAAACAAACATCAATAGAGGCATTCATGGAATCCATAGACAGACAGGTGAAGGAATCCAGGGAGACTACAAAGGGAATGTTGAATGGAATCCATCAGAAGGAAAGGCACTCCAAGGAAACCATAACGAAACAAATGAGGGATTTGAGAATAAACACTGAACACCAAATTAAGAAAGTAAAGAAGTTCATACAAGATCTAAAACAAAGCTCCAACCAAGAATTGAAAGCCATCAAAGCCCACTAATTAGAAGGAAAGGAAATAACAAAGTAGATAGTCTTGACAGTAGGTTAGACCATGCAGAAGATTGAATCTCGGGGACTGAAGACAGCCTAGATATTATAGAGAAAGAACAAACAACTATCCAAGACAAATACAAGAAATATGATAGATCTATTCAACACTTGGAAGACACCATCTGAAGGCCTAATTTGAGGATAATGGGTGTACAGGAACACCTAAAGACAGAAGTTAATGGTCTAGGAAATTTATTTAACAGGAACCTAGCAGAGAACTTCCCAAACATGCAAAAAAGATAGTTCTATCAGATACAAGAAGCTTTTAGAACCCCAAATAGACCAGACCAGAACAGGATATCCCCCCAATCACATTATGAGCCACACAGGATCAATTCAGACTAAGGAAATGATCCTTAAAGCTATTAAGGAGAAAAGATTAATCACCTATAAAGGGAAACAAATTAAAATCACCTTAGATTTCTCAGCAGAGACAATTAAAGCAAGAAGAGCTGGAATGATGTATGCCACACCCTAAAGACAAACAACCAAGAATACTGTACCCAGCTAAACTCTCCTTCATAACCAAAGATCAAATAAAAACCTTCCATAGCAAAGAAAACCTGAAACAATGTATCTCCACCAAGCCAACCCTACAAAAGATACTTAAAGATGTCCTATACGTAGAAAGCCAACAAGACCACAATAAAGGCCAAATTTCAAACTCTACTACAAAGCCATAGTAAGCAAAACAGCTTGGTACTGGCACAAGAACAGACCTCAGGACCAATGGAATAGAATTGAAAATCCAGAAATGAACCCATAGACCAAAGCCACCTTATCTTCTATAAGAGAGCTAAGAAACTAGAATGGAAGACAACCTCTTCAGTAAATGGTGCTGGCAAAATTGGTTAATCACCTGTAGAAAACTAAGGCTAGGTCATTATATATCACCCTGCACCAGAATCAACTCCAAATGGATCCAAGACCTCAGAGTCAAAGCAGAAACCCTGAAAACATTACAGGAAAGAATAGGAGAAATCCTAGGTCTCTTTGGCACAGGCTGAAATTTTCTTAATAGAGACCTAGAAACAACAAATCAAAGAAAGGTTGGACAAATGGGAGTGCATGAAATTGCAGAGCTTCTGCATGGCAAAGGACATAGCTAGCAAGATCAATAGAAAGCCCACAGATTGGGAGAAGATTTCACTAGTCATACCTAAAATATACCTGGAACTCAAAAAATTAAATACCCCAACAACAAATCCTCAAAGAAGCAACTGCCTGATAAATAATGGGCTTATTTAGACTTAAAGAGAAACTTCTCTGAAGAGGAAAGAAGGATGGCCAATAGACACATGAAGAAATGCTCAACCTTAAAAGAAATGCATAGAAGAAATGCAAATCAAAATAACATTGAGATACCACCTCACTCCAGTTAGAATGGCTATAATCAAGAACTCTTAATAACAACAGATGCTGTAGGGGATGTGGACAAAAGGGAACCTTTCTGCATTGTTGGTGGGAGTGTAAACTTGTTCAACCACTTTGGAAAACAGTATGGAGGTTCCTCAAAAGACTCCACATAGAGCTCCCCTATGACCCAGCAATCCCACTTTTGGGCATTTACCCAAATGATCAAACAAGGCCACACTAAGCTACCAGCATGACTATGTTTACTGCAGCATTATTTACCATAGTTAAGATATGGAACCAACCCAGATGCCCCTCAGTAGATGAATGGATCAAGAAAATGTGGTATATATATACACCATGGTATTCTATGCCCCCATCAGAGAGAATGCCATTGCCCCATTTGTTAGGAAATGGAAAGATTTGGAAAAATTATACTAAGTGAAGTAAACCAGGCCCAAAGAAACATAGGTCCCATGGTTTCCTTTATTTGCAATATCTAGTATATGTCTGAGACAAGCAGAAAAGATCAGATATGATGATGTTAAGCGAGATGAACCCCAAGATAAGGACACGTTTTTTTTTCTTTCTTGCTATTGTTTCTAATGTATTTATAAGGTATGATGTTGAGTTTTTTGTTGCTATGTATGTCCCTCCCCCGCGGTATGATCCCTGTTTTCACTATATTTGATGATGATATAATTTGGGGAGCAGAAGGAAAAAAAAAGTTTAAACATGGATACAGGTTGACCATTGCAACAATCAGATGTACAAGATGCTATGTCAAAAAATGAACTTTACAATTTAGGTGGAGTGGCAGCGGGGCGTATAGTTGTGGAGACGGGAGAGACAGGATGGTAGAGGAAAAACAAAGGAGGAGGCATCAATGCTTGATTAGAAATGTATTCATTACCTTGCTCATGTAATTGTTACTTCTCTGTACAGTATTTTCACAATAAAAAACTATTTTAAAAAATTATACCCCTTAATATGTACTCATGATAAGTTTTCATTTAATCACAAAAAGAAGGCTAAGAAAAGACAAAATTAAAGTTAAAAAGAACTAAGGGCTTTTTGGGTGCTAGTGCTAGTGCTTGAATTCAGGGCTTGAGGCTGTTTCTAAGTATTTTGCTCAAATCTAGTGCTCTTAATGCCTGAGCTGCAGCTCCACTTCTAGCTAATTTTTCTATTTAATTGGAAATAAGAGTCTAACAGACTTTCTTGTTCATACTGACCAAACCATCATCCTCAGATCTCAGCATCCTGAGTAGCTAGGATCATAGGCATGAGAAACCAGGCATCCAGCATCATAACTGACTTTGTGTATGTGTGTGTGAGAGAGAGTACACATGGGTGCACCAGTCCTTGGACACTTGGGCACTGTCCCTGAGCTTTGATATGAAAAGCTAGCACTCTACCATTCCAAGCCACAGCTCCACTTCTGATTTCCTGGTTGTTAATTTGAGATATGAGTCTCATAGACTTTCTTGCTGAATTAGCTTAGACCAAAGATCCTCAGATCTCAGCTTCCTGAGTAGTTAGAAGTACAGATGTGAGCCACCAATGCCAGCATGCCTGATGATTGATGCCTGATGAAGGTGATTATAAATTGTAGAGTGAATAATTTTTATTTTTTCCTAAATGTGATGTTACTTCAAATTATTTTTATGCTTTGATAACCATGAGTTATACAAAATAATTGTGGAACAACATAAAATAGAGAAAATAAGAAAAATAAGAAAAAAAGGTAAAGTTGCATGATAAATTTCTTAAACTATCTCTTTATAGGCATGGCCTGAATGATCACACTTGTAATCTAAACTATGGAGCAGACAAACATTGAAAAATGGCAGCTAGAAGATATCCTCTCAAAAAAATCCAAGGTAGAGTGCTTGCCTAGCATGCATAAAGCCATGGGTTCGGTTCCTCAATACCATAGTCAGAGAAAAATCCAGAAGTAGAGCTATGGCTCAAGTGGTAGACTGCTATCCTTAAGCAAAAAAAAGCTCAGGAACAGTGCTCAGCACCTGAGTTCTAGCCCCAGGAATAGCCATGCACACACATACAAAAAATAAAAATACAAAATAAATTCAGGATCTATTTAAACATAAACTCTGCCAAGACATAGGATCTCTGGGTCAAGTAATATAGTTCAAAGTCCAGCAGCACAGAAAGAACAAAAACTGGTTGCATGTAGCAATTTTACTTATTTAGAAGCAAAGCCAGCTCTTTGTCTATGTAGGGATTTTAAATCAAGTACAACTTTGTAGTATATGTTTGAAAAACTTCAGATGATGTAAACAACAAAAACAAAAACAAGAAATAGCACAGATACCTTCTCCTTTTATTTTCCTACAGGATTTTTCTTTGACACAAGATTTTTATTGTGTAAGTTTTAAAAGTATTGTTCAAAATGTATAATATTTCACTAAAAGTAAAATGCTACAATTTTTGTTTTACTTTGAGACATAGTCCATGTAACCCAAGTCTTGCATTAGAGTCAAGATAACAAAAATCCTGGTTCTACAGTTTTCATGTTTATGACATCAATTATGTTTCCAAGTGGAAAATGAAGTGCCAGTAATGTTACTACAGGAAGAGATTTCTAAACCCAGGTAATTTTAAACTGCTTTTCATTTCTTTGGCATTTCCTGTTTGTAAATGCTTCTATTTTTTCTTCTATGGAGATGAGGTTCTTGGGAGTAAAAACATCCAGGTATGTTAACTGAAATTTTAGGATGAAAAAAAAAGACAGTTCTGTATGATCAATATTATTTCATAATGTTCTACTAACAGCCTTCCATTTCTAATGTTCATACTATTTTCACAATTATTTTCACAGATTTTACTGAACTAGTTTAGAGCCAGTTTGTGTGTGTATGTGTGTGTGTGTGTGTGTGTGTGTGCGCACGTGCATGAGCACATGTGCATGTGTATGCCACATCTCCACTTTTTTGGGGGGTAGATATTGGATAGTTTTGTGGGCTTTCCTGCTTAATCTGGCTTCAAATCACAACCCTCAGATCTTGGCCTCCTGAATTGCCACAAACATGAGTGTTTGGCTGTCAGTTTCTTGCTTCCTGCCTGAGTAGGGAAGAAAATAACATTGATCTAAAAAATAACCAGTCTTCCAAGATATGGAAACAAAAACTTTTCTTCTTTTATTTTAGTTTTAAGTTTTTGATGATTTTTGTCTTCTTTTCCTTATGTATGATATACTCACATATATATCTTCTGGTGGGCTGAAGGAGGATACTCAAGGAGAACTCAAGTGAAAAGGGGTGGAAAAGTACAGCAATGAAGCTCACTGGACACATAAAAGTGAACTATACAATTTATGGTGGAGATGGGAGGGAGGGTCTGGGAGAGAGGAAACAAAAGACTCTGTATGAAAGGGTATGTTCTTAACATCTGACTCATGTAATTTCAATCCCACTGTCCATCTCCTTAATACATCATCTTTATAATAATAAAATAAATTAATAAAACAATCAGCTCTTCTGGGCATTAGTGGTTCATACCTATAATCTTAGCTAGTTAGGAGGATGACATCTGAAAATTAGATTTGAAGTCGGCTTGGGCAAGAAAGTCTACGAGATTCTTATCTCCACATAAGCACCCCAAAAAGGCTCAAGGTGTACCTGTATCAAGTGGTCAAACACTAGCCTTGAGCAAAGAGCTCAGAGACAGCGCTCAGGACCTGAATTAAAGTCCCAGGACTGGCACAGACACACATATACAGACACACAGACACACACAAAACAACAACAAAACCAAAACCAAAAAAAAAAAAAATGTGTGTGTGTGTGTGTGTGTCCAGAAAAGAAGAAGTATGATTTGTACTTTAGCAGCCAGCAGAAGTGTCAGGTCTTGAAAAAAATAGAAATAAGTAAGAAGGAAATTGCCTTCTAATAAATAGTAGAAATCAGACTTCATTTTTTTAAGTTTACAGTTTAAATGTTATTAGTAATGGACAATGGGAAATACTTTTTTTTGTCAGCTGTGGGGCTTGACTCAGGGCTTAGGTGCTATCCCTCAGCTCTTCAGCTCAAGACGAACACTCTACTGCTTGAGCCACAGCACCACTTCCAGTTTTCTAGTGCTTTAATGGAGATAAGAGTCTCATGGATTTTCCTGCCTGGGCTGGCTTTGAACCATGATCCTCAGATCTCAGCCTCCTGAGCAGCTAGGATTATAAGCAGGCGTGAGCCACCTGGGTCCAGCAAAAATTGGGAAATATTTATCTAGGAAAAAAGAACATCACAAACAAATTTATAAAGGCAATAAAAAGCAAACAAAAGTGCTTTTTTTTAAGATTGTCATTCATTTATTTTTTTGTGTGTATGTGCCAAGATTGTGTGTATATGTTCAAGATTGGCACATTATTACTTGATTCACAATTCTAATCAATGCTTTTTGGTGGTTAATTGGAGATAAATGTCTCACAGATATTCTTACTCTGACTAACTTTGAACTCTGATTCAAATCTCAGCCTCCAGTAGGATTACAGGTGTGAGTCACTGTTACCCTGCACACATTCTGCTCTTGCTTTACTTTAAAATAAGACACAGATCTGAGACAAGCAGAAACGGTCGGATAAGTTAATGTTAGGCGAAATGAACCCCGAGATAAGGGGTTCAAATGGTTTTTCTTTCTTGCTATTGTTTCTAACATATTTTTATAACCCCTGTTTCCATTGTATTCAATGTTTGTATAATTTGTATAATATATATAATTTATAATTAAGCAAATTGTTTAAATAGGGATGCAGGTGGACCCATTGCAACAATGAGATGTCCAAGACGTTATGTCGAAAAGGAGCTTTAAGGCTGGGAAGGTGGCTCAGTGGTAGAGCGCTTGCCCTGCATGCTTGAGGCCCTGGGTTCGATTCCTCAGCACCACGTAAGCAAAAAAGAAAAAAGCCGGAAGTGGTGCTGTGGCTCAAGTGGTAGAGCGCTAGCCTTGAGCTGAAGAGCTAAGGGACAGCGCCCAGGCCCAGAGTTCAGGCCCCACAACCGGACCACCCCCCCCCCCAAAAAAAAAAGAAAAAAAGAAAAAGGAGCTTTACAACTTTGGCAGGGCGCTTGGGTGGCGGGGGCGGGGGGGGGGGGGGGGGAGGGAATGGAGTGGGGAGTGGAAAGGGATGGGAAGGGAAAACAAAGGAGGAGACAATACTTGATAAGAAATGTACTCATTGCCTTGCTCATGTAACCCCTCTTACGGTATTTTCACACACAAAAAAAAGATTGGGGGCGGGGGAGATGGCATGGTAGGGAGATGGCATGGTAGGGAGAAAAAAGGAGGAGGCAACAATGCTGGATAAATGTACTCATTACCTTGCTCATGTAACTGTAACCCATCTGTACAGTATTTTCACAACAAGAAACTTATTTAAAAATAAAATAAAATAAAACACAGAGAGTAACTTTTGTAGGAAAGTAAAGACAAAGATAAAGATAAAGCCCTCATATGAGATGTAATCCTCTTGATGTTTGTGGAATTTAGATTAACAACATAATGAGGCTAGAATACAGACAGAAAACATTTTTGTACATCACTACCTAATATTCAGTATTAAGTTATAAATTAATTTGCTAATGCATGAAAGTATATTTGGTATGGCAAAACTGCAACCAGTCACTATTTTATTTTTAACTATAAAACAAGTTACTTCAATTCTTCAAAATTCACCTATCTTTCCATGAGTTATGAGAATACCACTTTTATATCCTTTAATTGGCTTCATTAATAATGCTGTATTATGATTCTAGCTTTTGTTCCCTTGAATAGAAATCTCTAGTCTCCCTATCAATTTCATTTCCAGAACAGTATCTTTTACACACATATTCTCCATTCTTGCATCTTGTTACTTCATCATGGAATTCTTATTTGTTTCCAAATTCATGACAGCAGTTCTCATAGTAATTTCACCAAAGAAAAATTAGTAGCAGTTTTCAAGGATATTGGATGGAATCCCTCTTAAGCTTAATTTCCTAACTTATCTAGAACATCCTAGATAAGTCAGCAGACTTTTAAGAACAATTTAAAATTTTTCTAATTTTTCTAAGTATTTGCATCTTTGCCTCTACAGTGTACTAATGAAGGTTGGCATTAGTTATCTGGCTCACATTTACTTTATGTGTCAGCCAACCAATAATGTTTTCTAATCTAAAACTTTACTTAAATGGTAAAAATCATGTTTTAACATAATCAAATTTTTATAAAAATAACATATACAATTTAAAAAATACTAGAGACATTCATATATACACATAACATTATGATGAAAGAAATTTCAGTTCAAATAGGCAAAATTAGGCTTTGAAGCAATTCATCTGTACAGTTGAAAAACGTGTTTTTAAATAAAGTTTATAATTGAAATATTTTAAGTAGTCATTTGACAAGCATCAGAAAAGTTTTTAAAGTGACAACCAGACCAACATAAAGGATGTAGAGAAGAGATGCTTTAAAATATTTGGGAGTTATATTCAGAATATATTGTTTTGCTATTTATTTTCTGTTCATTCCTATCTTTTTCTATTTCTAGTTCAAAAATAAAACTTACTGGGGCTGGGAAGGTTGCTCAGTGGTAGAGCGCTTGCCTTGCATGTCTGAGGCCCTGGGTTTGATTCCTCAGCACCACATAAGCAAAAAGAAAAAAGCTGGAAGTGGTGCTGTGGCTCAAGGCACTAGCCTTGAGCTGAAGAGCTGAGGGACAGCGCCCAGGCCCCACAACCAGACCCTAAATAAATAAATAAATAAAATAAAACTTATCTATGTTAATAAGTTCTGATGTTTTTCCTAGTCCTTCCTGTAGTAATTTCTGCTTTTACATTAATAGCTCTGGTTAGCAAAATTGAATTTGATACAGAATAGGAGATAGGGGTCCAATTTCAATTTTTTGTATAGATATCCAAACATTTTCTTGGTTTAATATTGTAGGACATTTAGCCTTTCTACAACTTAGTTGTAATCAATAAAATATCTTGAATAGTATATATTAGTAGCATTTAGGAAAAAATATGAATGTGTGAATTTTTCATAATCATAAGTATCTTTGTTCTTCCTTAATTATATATAACTACTTAGAAACATAATTTTAAAAAGCTCCAAAACCTCTAAATTATTTTCTTACCTTTCATCAACCTAATTCCTTAGGGGTAAACATATTAAACAGTTCACACTATTGTTGCCTCAGAGAAGAGAGACGACGGCAGGTTGGGTGCTGGTAGCTCATGCCTATAAACTTAGCTATTCAGGAGGCTTAGATCTGAGGATCATAGTTCTGAGGCAGCCTGGATAGGAAGTACATGAGACTCTTACCTCCAAAAACTCCTTCAAAAAACCCAGAAGTAGTGCTGTGACTTGTATAGTAGAGCACTATCCTTGAGCACAAAAAGGCTCAGAGACAGCAACCAAGCACTGAGTTTAAGTCCCAGGACCAGCAAAAAATAAAGTACTTACTTAACCATTTCAAAAAGCTTGGGATCTGAAACTTTGATATTTCTTGCCATATTCCAGGAAAGATGAACCATAGGTACTACAGACTTCACATTTTGCAATTTGTTCCATTCATAGCGTTCTACAGCCAGTTTATACTGACAGGCTGGGGGGGGGGGGGAGGAACAGTTATAAAGTATCAAAATATGAAGATATGCAAGTTATTACTGTTAGTATTATCCCCATATAAAGTCCTCAGCTTCACCCAGACCTGAGCTCCTCTCTGCCCTAGAAGTCCCTGCCATAGAGCTGGTTACTCCTTCTCTTCTTCCCAGACTTACTTGTGTATGCTATCCCTCTAGAGCTACCCACCTGAATAGGGGCAGATGCCATATTGCTCCCTTTCCTAGGGGAAATATGGCCCCTCTAAAAAAACCTTAAAATCTCTCCTACCTTTCTCTGCCTGGTCCCCTGTTATGGTCATGTTGGATCCTAAATACTACGTCTCAAATTTTAAGTTCAACACAATTCTCAAAAAGTCTACTATATAAAAAATATAGTATGTAAGGCTGTTTTTACAGAATGTATTACATTTCCTTCCAAAGTTCCCTTGATTCCCTCTCCACATTTTATAGGGGCTAAAGTGAGATGTTAAAAAGTTAAGAACAAGCAAGCCTTGAGCCAGTGACTCACATTTATAATCCAAGCTAAAAAAATGTTAAGATACAAAGGATAGAGACTTGAATGTAGTCTGTTCAATAAAAATCCATGTCTAAAATCCGTGAGGCCCTCATCTTCAATGAAACAGCAAAATACTGGAAGTGGAGGTATCTTGATTACATTGTAGGGGAACTTTTGTGCTTTCATGGAAAACTACATTATCTATAATATACCCTCTGGTTGTCTGATTTTGACAACACTGTAAATTATAGATAGCTATTATGCAAAGCTTATAAAAACAAATTGTATTGCTAAGGGCTACTCTTCCCCTTCCACCATGAAAAAACCAGTTTTGTCTCAATTTGCATATTCATGTCAATATTCCTGATCTATAAATGTGTCTGTTCTCAAGGTTTATTTTTGAACAGCTTGTAACACCTTGATAGCTTTTTAAAACTAATAAATTAGATAAAATTTTACTATGTTTAAAAAAAAATCCATGTCTAACATAACTAAAGGACTGGGAAATGGGATAATGTCTGTAACCCTGGTTATTCAGGAGACTGGGATGTGAGGATCTCAATTTGAATCTAGCCTGGGCAAGCAAGTCCATAAGACTCTTTTCTACAATTAATTAGCAAAAAGCAGGGAGCAAATGGCTCAAGTGGTAGAACACCAGCCTTGAGTGAAAGGCTAAAGGTCAGAACTTAGGTTCTGAGTTCAAGTCATAGTACCAACACAAATCATAAAAGACAAAAAAAGTGCAAAAAGCAGGATTGGATGCATAGCTCTGATAATAAAGGCCATTGAGAAAGCAAGCTAAGCAAGTTTAAGCTGCTAATTTTCTAGTACCACCCAAAAAACTAAAAAACAAAACCAACTTACTCAAAATTAAAACTATGTACTTAGGTATTCTTTCATAAAAAAATTTTTTTTAGAAAGATAGAAAGTATACGGAAGTGGCACTGTGGCTCAAGCTGTAGAACACTAACAGAGTTCAAGCCCCATGACCAATCCCCCCCCTCCCAAAAGTACCTTATTCCAGATAGAAAGTATAGAACTCTAAATGTTAATACACTAAAAAATTGAGAGTATACATTCTATGTCTACTGAAAAATACATTTATTGCTTGTTGATATTTGTTCTTGAATTGGTAATATCAAGAAATCCCCTTTTACTGAATTATTTCCCAATAGAAAGTAATATCCATTAAAAATAATCTCTAAAAATATAAAATCTGTTGTATTATTTTAAATACCTGTGAGTGGACCAACATTCCAGGCAATGTTGTTACACCATCCAATAGCCTGAACCCAATGCACAGTGCCAGCATTTATCCAGACCAAATCTCCAGGTCGCTGAATAAATCTATACACAGGAACATTTGCTTGATACAGGTCTTCCAGGTTAGGCCACCAAGAACTCATTAGGAAATTTAAATTATTTCTGGAAAAGAAAAAAAAGAATAATAATAAAGACTATGTTTTAAATGTATAATCAAATGTAAGAAGGTTACCTCAAAATATTTAAAATACCATTTTTAACTAAAATTTTGATTCACGAAATTACTGCAGTAATATCTGTTTCTAAAAGTGAGAAACACAGTGTGAAAGGATCAATTCTCAGCAGAATGAACTGTAACTATCATCAGCTGATGTAATCAAAGTTACTTTCTCACACATGTAACCCTATCTAGTCACCAGAATGACACCTGAAGGATCAGGGCTAAAGCCTGCCTAAATAGAAAAGTCTGAGTGTCTCCATCTACAATTAACTCAAGCTGTATAGATCTACTGTGAGTCAAATACATGAATTAAAGCCTCAAAAGTCTGAAAGTTAAAACCTTCAAGTTATACTTAAATACATAGTCAATCAATTCCATCAATAAGGAACAAAAATTTTAAGAAATAAAACCAAATACGGCAGATAGGATTGAGTATTTTCTTTAGCTGGGTGCTGGTAACTCACACCTGTAATCCTAGCTACTCAGAAGGATGAGATGTGAGGATCACGGTTTAAAGCCAGCTGGGGTAGCAAAATCCATAAGACTATTATCTCCAATAAACCACCAGAAAACCTGGAAGTGGCACTGTGGCTCAACTGAGCTGAAAAGCTGAAGAGTGTACAGGCCCAGAGTTCAAGCCCCAGGACTGGCAAACAAAAAGGAAAAACACTAACATTTCCGCAAAAGGCAAATGAATTAAGTTGGTAGTTTTATTACTTCCAAGTTCAAACAGTTTCTAATTATTACTTGTATTTACAAACTTTCATTGAAGGATTCTTTATACACTGTCTGAAAAGGAAGAAAGCAAAATCATGGTACTAAATAGTTTCTACTGAAAATAAATCAGCAAAATTACTAATCAATTATAACAAATAGTAGAATACATATTCTCATTACTTCCACAAATAATGTTTTTCTGTAGCACATAAAAGATTTCTTAGATGATCATTTTCTTTCTGCTGTTTAAGTTACCAGTTTCTGATTAACATGTTTATTGCAATTTGCTTATTTATTTTTTGATGCCAATTTGGGGGCTTGAACTCAGGGCCTGGGAGTTGTCCCTCAGCTTTTTAGCTTCAAGGTTAACGCTCCACTTCAGGTGACAGGTCAATTGAAAGTTAAGAGTCTGACGGACTCGGGCTGGGATGTAGCTCAGTGGCAAAAGCACTTGCCTAGTAAGTGCAACGTCCTGGGTTCGATCCCCAGTACCAAAAAAACCAAAAAAACAAAAAACAAAAGACAAGAGTCTGACGGACTTCCTTCCTGATCTGGCTTCAAATGGCAAACTTCAGATCTCAATCTTCTGAATAGCTAGAATTAGCAGCTTGGCCGATTGCTAAATTTTAAACTTCACACAAAAAATTCTTTTTCTTTTTTTTTTTTTGCTAATAAATGAAGAAATTTTAGAAAGAGTATCCTTTTATTCTTTTTACTATGGCAAACTTTATTACCATCAAATACTGTCCAAGAGTATTTCTTATTAACATTCCCACTTATGTATGTAAAACATCTTGAGAGCTTGCTTGGAGATTCTAGTTAGAGACTACTCATGTACTCTTGATGGATGATTGTTCTCACTGACATAGATTAAGACTTTACAGGGTACAGGTAGCAGTGAGGGAAGAAGTAGATATCTGCCTAGCTCCCCTGAGTAGTTAAATCAACTCCCAAGATCAATGTAATAGATAAGTGACAGATATCACAACTAGATCATTCTCATATCAAAATATTATATTGATCATACTTACTCCCTTTATCATTCTTCCTCCAGAACTCCACATACTTTGCAGACAAGCCTCAGCAATAGTCCAGTAATGTTTTTACCAAATAAAGCATATTTATGAAATTGTTTTAAAGATTTAAAGTACAAGTTACTGCAGGGCATCCATTACTCATGGCATAATCCTAGCTATTCAGGAGGCTGATATCTGAGAATGGAGGTTCAAAGCCAGCCTGGGTAGGAAAATCTGTGAGACTCTTATCTTCAATAAACCAACAGAAAACTGGAAGTAGTGTTATGGCTTAAGTAATAGAGATCTTTCCTTGAGTTGAAGAGCTCAGGGACAGCTGAGCTCCGGCCCAGGCCCAGGCCCAGAACCAACCAAAAACACACACACACAAAAAAAAACAAAAAACAAAAACTAATTTTACTTTAGAATGAGGAAATTTCTTTTACCAAATATATTTTTTAAATGGACAAAACAAAACAAAAAAGTTACTTCTGTGAGATTGTAGAGAACAATAATGTACTGTGTATTTCAAAACACCAAAAAGACAAGATTTTGCTTTTTTCAAAACTATAATAAGGGGGTTGGGAAGGTGGCCCAGTGGTAGAGTGCTTGCCTCACATGCATTAGGCACTGGGTTTAATTCCTCAGCATAACATTAGCAGAAAAAAGCCAGAAGTGATGCTATGGTTCAAGTGGTAGAGCACTAGCCTTAGCTGAAGAGCTGAAGGGACAGTGCCCAGGCCCAGAATTCAGGCCCCATGACTGACAATAATCATCATCATCATCATCATCATCATCATCATCATCATCATCATCATCATCATCATAGAAGAGAGAATGATGGAAAGATGATAGTCACTAAGATTTATTGTATTTTTTATACCAAATGTTCTCTTTGTTATATTGCTTTGCAAATAAACTTTTCTACAAAATTATAGTTAACTGCTGCAAGAATTCTCTTGCTAGACTTGAGGACTTAAGTGATTTAGTGACTCAAAATTTTCTGGTAATGTATTTGGTGTTTAGACAGGGATGTCAGGAAGGACACATCAAACTTTTTGCTAGGATTTTTCAACTGGTAACACTAGAAAGCAAAATCAATATGACCTCAGGAAGTAGAAAAGGAATTTAAATAAAAACTGTAGAAAAGAATTCTCTAATTTTTTTTTCTAATTTAAGTGGTTATGTTGAAAAACGAACTTTACAACTTTAGGGGGCGGGGATGATACGGAGGGATGGGAAGGGGAAACAAAGGAGGAGGCTACAATGCTTGATAAGATATATGCTCATTATCTTACCCATGTAATTGTAACCCTCTGTACAGTATTTTCACAACAAAAAATAAAAATAAATTAAAATAAGACACCTGCCACAGAAAAAAATAAAAATAAATAAATAAATAAAGTATATGTGTGGTTAAATAAAAAAAAAAACAAGTAAGAAAAAAAGCTTTTGTTTTGTTCTGAGAATCAGTTTTTTGTAAGTAATGGTACTTGACTTTGAGCCTGGGTACTGTCTCTCAGCTCTTCAGCTCAAGGCTAGTGCTCTACCATTTGAGTGGTTTTGTGGTGGTTAATTGGAGATAAAAGTCTCACAGACTTTCCTGCCCAGGCTGGCTATGAACAGTGACACTCAGATCTCAGCTTCCTGAGTAGCTAGGATTATAGGTGTGAGCCACTGACACCCAGCTTAGACTTAGTTTTACAGCTGTTGTTGTTTATTTTTAAAAAGAAAGAAACCAGGGATTGGAAATGTGGCTTAGAGATAGAGTGCTTTCCTAGCATGCATGAAGCCCTGGGTTCGATTCCTCAGTATCACATACACAGAAAAGGCCGGAAGTGGTGCTGTGGCTCAAGTGTTACAGCAATAGCCTTGAGCAAAAGAAGCACAGGGACAGTGCTGAGCCTTTGAGTTCAAGGCGCAGGAGGGACCAAAAAAAAAAAGAGAGAGGGAGAGAGAGAGAGAAACCAGTACACTAGATTCTGAGCCAGCAATTAACAGGAGTGGCCTAGAACTGGAACTTCTGAGAGGCTGCCAGGTCAAGTTCTCCACACTCCTTCATACCATTTTCCTACCTTGAGCCCTTGAGGTGTGCAGGAGCTCTTGTAATAAAGCACCTATATAAAAACACTGGAACCAAATTTAAAATTTCTGAAAACGTCTCAGATTTTTATTTAAGCCAAGTATAAAATAAAAACTTATGATGGAGCAAAAAGTAAAGACTGGTATTGTATTTAAAAAGCATTCCTTACAAGTATATTCTACAATTCTACTATTCTACAATTATTAGTAAGAGTTTAAGAAACTTACTTTTCGCAGAAGTCATTCAGAACACCCCAATAATCTTCAGGCACAACAAACCATTCACAATCACCAGGACCAATATTTATATTAACAGAACAGAAATTATTATTTTCTTGGTGACCTGAAAAGTAAAATGAAGTGAAAGCCCAAATCACATTATAAATGTACATTTGGAGGCTTTTCAGGACTAATTGAAAAATAACCTGTAGACTAGGGAATAATACATAAACGGAAATAGACAATAGCTAAATCCTACTTTCTCCTCCATAAACCTCTTCACATGTTCATAAATATTATTATACAATAATGAGTTTTCTAAATGTAACTGAATTTCCCAAATTGATGTCAATAACTAACATAAACATTTATAACTCTTCTCTTATGGTTAAATGGATAATATTGCCATAGTATGGAGTTTTAAGAGTTAAAAATAGAAACGTGGGGCAAAATGTGTCTATTATAGAATTGTTATAAATAACACATTATATACATTGAGCAAACTAATATGCCACATTCTTCTAAACCGTTCCTTAAGGGAATGATTCATAGGAAACATATGAAATACTGTACTAATGATAACCAAAGAATAATCTCCAAACATTTTAGATACAATTCACAAAGAGGTAATCTTTAAATCTGCCATCTCCCATACTAGATTATAATGATAAAAATTTTACTGTGTATGATTAATTTTACTTTCAATCATTATGAAAATATCAGATACTCAATGTCTGTGGTTATTCATTTAGGAAAGTATTTTAGATATTGCATCACATATTTTAGATATTGTTGAATCTTGTTAAATCCAGTTCATGATATATAGGTTCATTCTGAATTAATTTTAGTGATAAAATTTAGAAAACCTGTATTGCAGTAAAGTTTATTGTCATGAATTTATCCACTTACAAAATGATTTAGTGTCTTTATCTTGGTTTAAATTTTTTCAGATCATTTTGCCCTTTGAAAATCTAATAAGTAAAAAACACATTATAAATGACATGGATGCCTCACACTGTTGTACTAGCCACTCAGAAGGTGGACAGTTAAGGATCATGTTTGAAGCCAGCCTGAGCAGGCAAAAAGCCAGTAGTGGAAATGGGACACAAGATATAGAGCATCAGCCTTGAATGAAAAGCTAATAAAAATGGCCACAGGCCCCACATACTGGCAAAACAATCATAGATGACTTTTTAAAATAGCTATAAATATTACAACCAATAAAAAAGAACTTAAAACCATGTTGGCTCTGGGATTGGAGGTGTGGCTCAGTTGGTAGAGTGCTAGTTAATAAACAAAAACATCAGATAAGGTCTTTTAACTATATAAAATATGTATTAGTTTAGTCACCTGGTATTCTACTTCCTGGAACTTTCATATACAGTTGAACTGTATTCATGCCCAATATGGTATAACCAACATGGCTTAGAAGATTTCCTGCTGATACAACACGTACAAAAGCAGGAAGTTTAGTCAGTTCATGTAACTGCAACTTCCATCTGTGAGAAAAAAAAAAACAAAAACAACAGGTTGAGAATAAAAACCTCTGAAAACACTGACATTAACTAGGTCCTCTAAAGAACTGAGATAGAATCAAAATACATTAAATGTTTTACCATTGGGTAAATAATAACTAATATTAGTGCCTCATAAAAATGTACTATGGGCTGGGAAGGTGGTTCAGTTGTAGAGTGCTTGCCTTGCATGCATGAGGCCCTGGGTTCGATTCCTCAGCACCACATAAGCAGAAAAAAAAGGCGGAAGTGGTGCTGTGGCTCAAGTGGTAAAGCACTAGCCTTGAGGTGAAGAGCTGAGAGACAGCGCCCAGGCCTAGAGTTCAGGCCCATGATCAGAACCAAAAAAAAAAAAAGTAAAAATGTACTAGCCCTAAAACAAATTATTATTACAAAACATTTACGTTCATTATGCTCCAGGAAAGAAAAAAATAATTTATATTTTTAAATTTGGAAAATAGATATTCGAGTCTTTGGAAAAAATAATCTATTTGAAAATTCTTGAAAATAACTTTGAAATGTTAAAATTTTTAGAGAAAATGACTAGAGATGGAAAAAAGAAAGCTAGACAATTTCTAATCCTAGGATTAGTCCTCTGCTTCAGATCACAAAATAGTATTAGGAATGAGAAACTTACTTTTTATTATCAGAAAGGTCAATGTTGATTCCAGATTTTATGATTTTGAAAGGTCCTTTTCTCTTCATCCCAGAACTAAAAAAAAAAGAGAAAATATTAAAGCCAACTCTTTCACATGAAAATATTAAGTAGATGCAAAATTTTACTTACTTTTCTGAAGATATAGATTCATTATCTGAATAGTCTTTAAGTTGTGTTTTTCTTTCATTTTCTTCCTATATATTAAGCAAAATATTACCTTAGTATCCTGTAACAGACTACACAATTTCTAAAACACAATTAAAATATTTATCCAAACAAGTAGCAATGTCTATACTTTAAACATTGAGATCTGAAACAGGCATTAGTGGCTCAAGCCTGAAATCTTTTTTTTTTTTTTCCTTTTGGGGTAGAGGGTGTCAGTCATAGGGCCTGAACTCTGGGCCTGGGTGCTCTACCTCTACCACTCAGCCACCTTCCCAGCCCAAAGCCAGTAATCCTTTACAAAAAGAAGAGTTCAAGTGATAAAGCACCCATAAGTACAAGGCTTTAAGTTCAAACACACACACACACACACACACACACACACAATAGAATTTAGATGATAAATGTGCAGACAGTAGTTAAGACACAAAAGTTTATGCAATTATGATCCCACATACATATAAACTCAGTAATGTCCAAAATTTTTGGATAGAAAAAATACAATAGAGATTTCAAGGCTAGAGAGAATAAAAGAGTTATTGCTTTATAGACTTAGTATTTTTTATTTAGATGCTGAAAAGTTGCTGGAGATAATACTGGTACTAGATGTATTTGTTGCTGTTCAGTCACAAAAAGAAGTTAAGTCATTTTTAACATACAATAAAAGTTCTTTTTTTTTTTTTTTTTGGTCCGGTTGTGGGGCCTGAACTCTGGGCCTGTGCACTGTCCCTCAGCTCTTCAGCTCAAGGCTAGTGCCCTACCACTTGAGCCACAGCACCACTTCCGGCTTTTTTCTTTTTGCTTATGTGGTGCTGAGGAATCGAACCCAGGGCCTCAGACATGTAAGACAAGCGCTCTACCACTGAGCCAACTTCCCAGTTCTACAAGGCTAGGTTTATCCTAACAATAGTATGATTAAAAGTATGATTTAAGCTGACAATTTTAAATATTTTCTGGAGATCAATGATCTTAAAAAATTACAAGTTTATAAATGGAGTTACTTGTGTCTCAGCTTCTGTGCCTGAGACCAATATATCTCTCTGCTAAGGCACTGTCCTTTTTTATTACCTCCACCATCCTCTTTCCTATTCAGAACAAAATAAAAAGGTGACAAGAATTTACCAGAAGCTTTGTTTCGTTCCTGAGAACTTGTAAAAGGAGCTATATCCATTGATGAGAAGGAGAGCAGAGGGAATGTCCACTAAATGTCTACTCTACTGCTCCAAAATAAAAATAAACCATTAGCCTCTCTTATTAAGGACATTTACTTCTACTGTCTTCAAAATTCCTACCTATTCCCAATGGAGACTGGAAAATCACAGTTTGAGGCCAGATTGAGCAGGGGAAAAAAAAAAAGAAAAACAAAAAACAAAAACAAAAACAAAAAACACCAAACAAGCAGAATGTAATTGCTTACTTGTTTGTGATATCAGGTAATAGACAGAAACACTTCAGTATAAGTCCAGCCTTAGGAAAAACTCACAAACTTTTAACCAAAACATTTAGTTGCTATATTTTTAAATATTCAATACTCTGAAGCATTTCTAGTTTTGCTTTCTGAAGCTTTATTTAAAAATCAATTCAAGCCCTTGCTGTATCTTGTACAGTGTTCAAGCCCCACAACTGACAAAAAAGTATACAGTCCAAAAACTAGAAACATCAAATAAAACAATCTTACTTTTTCTATTAAAAATATTTTGTTTACATAAACTTGACTACTTAAAAAAAGTTAAAATGTAAGATATGGTGCTGGGAAGGTGGAAGTGATACAGTGCTTGTCTTGCATGCCCTGGCAGCACCAAGTAAGCAGAAAAAAGGGGCCAAAAGTGGTGCTGTGGCTCAAGTGGAAGAACACTAGCAATGAGCTGAAGAGCTGAGGGACAGTGCCCAGGTCAAGAGCTCAGGCCTCATGACCGACAGAAAAATAAATAAATAAATAAAGGTGTTTTAGTTATTGTTTGTTTTGCTTTGGTGCATCTTGTTTTTTTTTTTTTTTTTTTTTTTTGTATTTGGGAAATTTGTTTGTTTTTTGCTAGTTCTAAGGTTGGAACTCTGGGCTTGGGTGTTCCTGATCTCCTTTTGGCTCAAGTCTAGAGCTTCTGTGATTAATTGGAGATAAAAAATATCACAGATTTTTTGCCCTGGTATACTTCTATGGCAGACCTCTGATCTCGGCCTTCTGAGTAGTTAGAATTATAAGAGTGAGCCACCAGTTCCTGGCTGATACGGTTCCGTTCTTGTTTTGTTTTATTTTTTATTTTCTTTTTTTCTTTCGGGGGGGAGGGGGGGGGGGTCCGGTCGTGGGGCTTGAACTCTGGGCCTGGGCGCCATCCCTCAGCTCTTCAGCTCAAGGCGAGCGCTCTACCACTTGAGCTACAGCGCCACTTCCGGTTTTCTGGTGGTTTATTGGAGATAGGAGTCTCACGGTCTCTCCTGCCCGGGCTGGCTTTGAACCGCGATCCTCAGATCTCAGCTTCCTGAGTAGCTAGGATTATAGGCGTGAGCCACCAGCGCCCGGCCTGGTTTTTTTTTGTTGTTGTTGTTGGTGTTGCTTTGGTGCTAAGGATTAAAATCCAGGCTTACTTCCTGGTAGGCAAGGGTTCTACTATTGAGCCATAACTCCAGTCACCCTTTCTTTTTTTTTTTTTTTGGTCGGTAGTGGGGTTAGAACTCTAGGCCTGGGCGCTGTCCTTCAGCTCTTCAGCTCAAGGCCAGCGCTCTACCACTTGAGCCACAGCGCCACTTCTGGCTTTTTTCTTTTTGCTTATGTGGTGCTGAGGAATCAAACCCAGGGCCTCATGCATGCAAGGCAAGTGCTTTACCACTGAGCCACCTTCCCAGCCCCTATTATTATTTTCAAATACTTATACAAAGAGGTTTTAATTTAACATGTCCATTTATGTGCATATCACATCTCGAACAGTTATTACTTCATGTATAGTTTAAATACATAAAAGATATACCAAGCTAGTAATTATAAAAGTAATGTGCTTTGTTAAAACATACTCTTCTCTCCAGTTTTAGACATTTCTTTTTTTTTTGTCTTTTCTTTTTTGGTACTGGGGATCGAACCCAGGACGTTGTACTTGCTAGGCAAGCGCTTTGCCACTGAGCTACATCCCAGCCCTCTTCTCTCCAGTTTTAATATAGAACAAACTTACCCGCAATGATTCTTGGAAGGAGGAGGCTTGGTACTGTGCATACTTAGCAATTGTAGTGTGTGAGCTATTACTTTCATAACGCCAAATTTTCTTTGTTCCAGTGGGATCCCAGTTTTCTTCTGCTGGTTGCAGTAATTGTGTTCTCACCTCTACCATATGTTCATTGTTAACTTCTACCAAAGTTTTGGTAGAGAAAAGTCCAAGATCTTAATAAATATATATATGTTGTTAAAAAATAAAATATAATAAAAGATACAACAATAAAAATTTCAAAGTTCTTAAAACTTCAATTTTGTAGTCAGCTTCTCGTAAAGTAGCTCCAATCATTTAGTACAAGATTTGCAAAGCAGTTCTTGGATTTTGCCATTTTGTAGTGTTTATACGAGGATAAATACTGTGCATATTTCATATTCAAAATTTTTCTATTATATGACTAAATATTTATTATGTAGTATCTAAACTGAAGTAAAAAATCCAACAAAGAAGTTGCCAAAAACTAATCTCACATCATTTTGCAGATGTGCATTCTTAAACATAAGATGAACAGATTAAAACAAAGTGCTCTAAAAATGCTATAAAAACTTTCAAGGTTTTAATAAAAGACAGATATAGATATGGAATAAAGAGTCACAGATGAATGGAAATATTCTTATGGAGTTAAAGAGTTAAGATAAGAATAAAGACAAAAATCGCAAAAGAAAAAGATAAAAGTCAGAAAAACAGTGATAAGGCTAAATTTAAAACATTTTAAATGCTAAAAGTATTTCAGAGTTTCTACTGATGTCCTAAGTTTAATGGTAGTAAAAGAAATGTTTAAAATACTTAAAAATCTTACCTAATTTAAGAACTCCAGCAAGGCCACGAATTACTGTAACAGGGTTTTTTGGATTTGTACAAAATTGATGTAATGGAGGAAAGAAAGCATCACGCTTATTTTCCAACTGTAAAGTTAAAATATTTGTTAGATCTCAGAGAAAATGACCATGTATATTATACTGCAAGGCAGTATCATATTTTCATGAGTCTTGCAGTTTAAAATGCACTTGCATCTTAATTATTAATATCGTGGTGTATATGAGTCCTAAAACAGTATGAGTTATTATAGGGACACAAGATTCTCAAGTACTTTTCAAGTATACCTCTAGTAATTCTACAATAAGTACGAGAAAGAATATTAAATTTTAAAATCAAAATATACTTTTAAACTAACCTTGTTAAAGTATAATCTTAATTATATATTTATTTCCTCAGTATTTATTTTATCTGTATTCTACTTCCATTTTATAAAAGCATCAACAAATTTTAACTGGAGAAAGGAGCAGAATAATTATGCAGAAAAAGAGTCAATCTTAAAAACCTTCTTATAAATACAACTTCATTCTAAACACTATATTTTTGCCAAGTATTTAAATATTAGCTTAATGGCAAGTGGAATTAAAATGGTGTTTGCGCAGGCACTGATTGCTCATGACTATACCCTAGCTACTCAAGAGGCTGAGAACTGAGGCTTACCTTTCAAAGCTAGCACAAGCAGCAAGAAAGTTTGTGAGACTCTTATCTCCAATTAACTTCCAAAAAAGCTGGAAGTAGAGCTGTGGAAGTAGATCTTCCTATTTAAATCCCCAGGGAGGTAGGATCACACCTGCACATCCACGCCTAGCCTTTCTTACAGAGATAGAACCGGTGGAGATGTAATCTTCAGCCTTTTGGGAAGCTGCTGAGGCAGGCTCACAGTACCACACCCACATATTAGATAACTAATTTTTTTTCAACAAGCTGGTCCTCCTGATATCCACTTTCAGGATTGACTAAGTTACAGGTAAGTCCAAGGCACTCTACTAGACAAACAACTTTTTCTTTTAACTGCCTTGTGAATTCAGGGCCTCATGATTGCATACTGAGTCATGCCTCCACTCTGTATTTTGCAATTTTATTTTGGAGATGAGAGTATAGCAAACTTTCCTGCCTGAACTGGCTTCCAACTAATTACTCACTGTCTTAAGTAGCAAATTACAAGTATAAATTACTGTTCTAGCTTGATCTTTATTTCTAATGTAGGACAGTTTTTTTCATTTATACCTCAAAAGGGAATAAATTATGGACTGGTACAAAATTTCAGGAGAATGTAAAAATTAGCAGATGTAAACTAATTTCAAATTTCTACATAAAATATCTTGCAAAAAAGCAAAGTTGACAATTCTAATTAATGTTTTTTTAATTTTTTGTTTTATTTTTTGCTAGTTCTGAGGTTTGAACTCCAGGTCTGGGCTCTTATCCTGAGTTCCATTTGCTCATGTCTAGCACTCTATCACTTGAGCCACACTACCACTTCTGTTTTTTTCTGTGAATTAAGTAGAGTTTAGAGTCTCACAGACTTTTTCCCACCCAAGCTGGCTTCTAACTGCAATCCTTAGGTCTCAGAATCGGAGCAGCTAGGATTATAGACAATTAATGAAATTTTAAGGACCATAAAACTAGCAAGTAGTAGATTCAGAAGCACATTTTAAAAATCTGACAATAGAACAAATAATTTTGTTGCTCACATATCTAAGGAAATACTTAGAATGAAATTTAAAATATGTGCTTCACAAAATATATTTAATATAGCACTAGCCAACTAATTTTATGGTCAGAGCATAGCCAATAAATTATCTTATTTTGTGTTAGGCTACCGTGAACACTCATTTTTCAGACATGGAATACCAACATGCATTTCTGAAAAAAATAAAGAAAGTAATTATTCCCCCAAAGGGCAAATAACAATAATTTAAATATTTGTGTATCTTCTAAAGTAAAACAAATTCAAACAATTTTCTAGTTATTCAACAGTGACTCACATAAATGCTAGGTGTGGGTGGATTCAGCTTCTCCTTTGGCAAGGGAGGGTATGGTGAAGTTGGTGGTCTTGGAGGCGGACATTTATCCAACAAAATATGACTATTAGACAAACCATTTTTACCTACGTTCCTTTTTAAAAAGAAAAAAGGGAGCAGAATAAAGGTTATCAGATATATAATATTATTTATTATTGTTGTTGTTGTTGGAATGCATCCCTGAAGTTTTTTGCACATTGCAAAATCGTTCTACCACTTGCGTCACAACTCCACTTCTAACTTTTCTGGTAGTTAATTGGAGATAATAGTCTTATAAACTTTCCTACTGGGCAGATCTCAAACTGTGGGCAGGACCTGTCTCATAAGTAGGAATACAGATCTACTTTTTTAATGAAAAAAAAATTGAATTAAAAAAATTAAAAATCTGAATTTACCAAAAAGGCTTAAATATCAATATCACTGAATATTGCTTTCCCCACATTACATGTTGTAATTATTCCCAAATACATTATAGTTACTCCCAAATCCAGAAAATCTTTTTCTGTCTTCTCAAAATTTATTTTCTATGTAATTATTTCACTGTCATTTAAGACTCCAAAACTTACAAAAACAGTAATTTATAAATAGAGTAGACATATAGCATTGACGGTATAGTTACAATGAATTTGAAATTGAAATCACAAATGTTCAGGGTGCACAGAAGTTAGCTATATTATACATGCTTGATTCACTTTTCCAAGAACAGTGACCAATTTTCACTAAACATACACCTTTTTCAATAAATTTCAAATTTGTACTTTATCATTTAAATGCAGAAAAACTAAATACATTATGGCTTGCTACAAAGGCATTCTTAGATTTTTTGGGGGGGTTCGAAGGAGACATTTTCACAAAATAAAAAATATACACAAAAAGTTGTACTCCATTTGAACACTAAACTATGGGAAGACTGAATGCTCTTGGCATCAGCTGAATTGCATATTTAGACAAGCATTAAAATGTTTTTTGTGATTCCTTTTTTTTTTTTTTTTTTATGGATCTGGGCCGTGGATCTACAGGGCAGGGCTTGGATGTCATCCCTGAGCTTTTGTGCTCGAGTCTACCACTTTGAGGGATAGTTCCACTTGCCACTTTTTAGGTGCTTAATTGGAGATAAAAGTCTCATAGACTTTCCTGCCTGGGCTAGCTTCAAACCTCAATCCTCAGATCTCAGCCTCCTGTAACTCCTAAGATTACAGTTATAGGCCACTAGCACCCAGCTAGATTTATTTATTTTCCATTTAGTGGAGTACTGTATTTGCTAAATTGTAAACTTTTTACCTCACATTAAATTATTTTAAAATACATGAAGCCCTAATTTTTCTTTGTTAAATATTCCTAATTAAACCATTTGCTTAAATTGTAAACTTTTGACCTCACATTAAATTATTTAAAATTACTTAAAGCCGAAGACCAATGGAACAGAATAGAAGATCCAGAAATAAATCCACAAGCCTACAGCAAGCTGATATTCAACAAAGGAGCCAAAGACATACAATGGAAAAAACACAGCCTCTTCAACCACTGGTGCTGGGAAAACTGGGCAGCCACATGCAGAAAACTAAAATTGGACCCCAGCCTATCACCATGCACCAACATCAACTCAAAATGGATTAAAGACCTTAACATTAAACCTGAATCTCTAAAACTACTGCAGGACAGAGTAGGAGAGACATTTGAACTAATAGGCACAGGAAGGAACTTCCTGAACAGAGTCCCAGGGTCACAACAAATTGGAGAGAGACTCGACAAATGGGACTACCTTAAAATAAAAAGCTTCTGCACAGATAAAGCTATCGCAACCAAGCTAGAAAGACAACCAACTAATTGGGAAAAAATATTTACCAGCAATATATCAGACAAGGGGTTAACATCCTGTATATACAGGGAGCTCAAGAAACGAATCCCTCCCAAACCTAACAAACCAATTACTAAATGGGCAAGGGAACTAAAGAGGGACTTCTCAAATGAAGAAATAAAAATGGCAAAGAAACACATGAGGAAATGTTCATCATCCCTGGTGGTGAAGGAAAAGCAAATAAAGACAACCCTGAGATACCACCTTACCCCAATCAGAATGTCCCACATCCACAAATCAGCCAACGACAAATGCTGGAGGGGATGTAGAGAACGAGGAATGCTATTACACTGCTGGTGGGAATGTACACTCATACAACCACTTTGGAAAGCAGTCTGGAGGGTCCTTAGAAAGCTAAAGATTGACCTCCCTTACGACCCAGTCATACCACTTCTAGGCATCTACCCTGAACAACAGGAACCAATATACAAGGACATGTGCACCTCCATGTTTATTGCAGCACTGTTCGCAATAGCTAGGATATGGAAACAACCTAGATGCCCCACCACAGATGAATGGATCCAAAAATTGTGGTATCTATACACAATGGAATATTATGCAGCCATTAGAAATGACAAAATAATGGCATTTGCAGGGAAATGGATGGAGCTAGAAGGAATCATGTTGAGCGAGGTAAGTCAAGAACGAAGAGACAAACAGTACATGGTCTCCCTGATAAGTGGATGATAAATCCAAAATGTTAGGTGATATGACAAAACTAACAGGACTTAAGAAACAAAGAACTCCCACTCATCTGGTTGAACCACTACCAAATATCCCCATGCTGCTGATCACATATATGGTATATAACATGTGAGCACCGTTATATATTACAGACTGTGATAGACAATTTGCTCCAGGAAAGTTAGAATGAACTTGTGACTTTAAATGAGCATCATTATTCCACAATACTGTGAATTTCCGGAAATTAAGTAATCACTTAATCACAATCAAAAAAAAAAAAAAAAAAAAAAAAAAGAACCTTGGTGAAGGGAGGGAGGGAGGGTATGGTAGGGGGAAAACAATGGAGGGGGTAACAATGTTCAAGAGGAAGTGTACTCATTACCTCACTCATGTAACTGTAACCCTCTGTATAGTATCTTTACAATAAAAAAATTAAAAAAAAACATTTATTAGCACATGTTAACTCTACAAAGAGTATGATGAAAAGATAAACCAGGGTTATTCCAGCCAGAATGAAGTCATTGGTGTCTTAATCCATAAATATATCTCTCTTCTGGACTTAAAAAAAAAAATTACTTAAAGCCCTAATTTTTCTTTGTTAAATATTCCTAACTAAACCATTTGCTTAAATTGTAAACTTTTGACCTCACATTAAATTATTTAAAATTACTTAAAGCCCTAATTTTTCTTTGTTAAATATTCCTAACTAAACCATTAATATGAAGCCTTTAAAAAAAAAACCTTTAAAAATTACTTGTTCTACCTAATTCTTAAATTTCAAAAGTAACTAATATATTACATATCAAAGATAGAGGATTAAAATTCCATACAAGAATCTGAAACCATTTTAGAGAACAAAAGTTTAGCAGTAATGGTGTTTCCTTCAAAAGAAACTATATTTTAATTTCAAATCAAAGAACAATAATTTGAAGTTATCTATTTTATTTTGCTATACCAGAAAAGCTCAAGTAAGGTTTTTTATGTTGTTGTATTGTTTATAGAAACTAAGTATTAAAATGAAATATAAACAAACGATATTTTCTATTAAATATCCTTTAACTGTGTTTAACATTCTTTAACTATAATAATTTATTGTAGACTTTCAAGATATAAACAAAGCTTAAAATTACTGACTTTTTTAATTTAAAAAGTGTAAAAATCTACCTAATTTAAAAATTCCATTTAACTTATAAGAATAGTATCTAGCTGGGCACCAGTGGCTCACACCTGTAATCCTAGCTACTCAGGAGGCTGGTATCTGAGGACTGCAGTTCAAAGCCAGTCTGGACAGGAAAGTAGTCCATGAAACTCTTATCTCCAGTTAACCACCAGAAAACTGGAAGTGGTGCTATGGCTCAAATGATAATAGAGTGAGCCCTTTTTTTTTTGGGGGGGGGAAGAGGGGTCCAGTCGTGGGGCCTAAATTCTGGGCCTGGACGCTGTCCCTCAGCTCTTCAGCTCAAGGTTAGCACTCTACCACTTGAGCCACAACGCCATTTCCAGCTTTTTTCTTATATGGTGCTGAGGAATCGAACCCAGGGCCTCAGGCACCAAGGCAAGCGCTCTACCACTGAGCCACCTTCCCAGCCCCTAAATAGCTCTTTAGAAAGCATTAAGAACAATGTTTTAAAACACTTTACCCTTTAAAACTTAAATGTAGGAATTTATAAAGTATACTACTTTGTAAATTATTCTAATTTGTATATTACACATAACTGTTGTTTTTTCTTTGGTAAGAAACCACTGAACTCTGAGCTTAGTACTTTCTATACAGGCACTCTACCAACTAAGTCACAGCCAGCCCTTTTTAATCTATTTATTTTGAAATAATGTTTCAACTTTTATGTCCAAACTGACTTGAACCACAGTTTTCATAATTAAAAAATCTTGTCCAAACTTGACTGAGAAACAACCAACACATCTAGCCTTTTCTGCTGAGAGTCTCCCAAAGATTTTGCACAGGGTGTCTTGAACTGAGATCTTCCTGAATAGCTAGGATCATACTCATGAAACATGGCATCTAGTCTTTTTTGTTTTTAATAAATTGAAAAAACTTGGCTGATGGAAATAATTCAAGTAACTCATTAGGACAAGCACAATCCTCAGTCATACTTTCTACATATAAAAAACTAACATCAGTGCTGAATTGTAACAGTCACTGTACTTTTTTTTTTTTTTTTTTTTTGTCGGTCGTGGGGCTTGAACTCTGGGCCTGGGCGCTGTCCCTCAGCTCTTCAGCTCAAGGCGAGCACTCTACCACTTGAGCTACAGCACCACTTCCAGTTTTCTGGTGGTTTATTGGAGATAGGAGTCTCACAGTCTTTCCTGCTGGGGCTGGCTTTGAACTGTGATCCTCAGATCTCAGCCTCCTGAGTAGCTAGGATTTATAGGCGTAAGCCACCAGTGCCCGGCTTCACTGTACATTTTTTTTTTAATTACTTTTAGCAAGACTGTTAGAGGTTGAATTAATGTGTTTCATAAATGATAAACCATGTAGAAGACGATGTTTCATAGTGAATTTGCCTTATGAAGCTATAGCTTCTTGCCTAGTGAAGTTATGCACTATTTTTCATAAAGATTTACAAAAGGAAACAAGATATAAAGATATATGATTTTCTTTTAACATAATCACTCAGACTAAGAAGAAATTGCAAACAACAGAAATGTGCCTCTGGCCAGGCATACTGGCACAAGTCCATAATTCTAGTTATTTGGGGGATGGAAGTAGGTGGATCATAATGCAAGGACAGCACTATCAAAATAAATAAATAAATAAATATATACACAATTAAAAAGGCAAAAGGAATAAAGGCTCAAGGGTTACAGCTGTCCATAGTAAGCTTGAGGTCCTGAGATCAACCCCAAATGCATATACAGAGACATAACAGACAAGACAGACCAACTAAGAGAGAACAAGATGTATCTCTATAAGGTCTCTAGTTTTACTATCTCAGTTTTGTTCTTTTGGGGGGGAATGGGGAGGAGTCAGTGGTAGGGGCCTGGTGCTGTCCCTGAGCTCTTTTGCTGAAGGCTACAGCTCTGCCACTTTAAGCCACAGTACTACTTAAGATTTCCTGGTAGTTAATACCAGTCTCACTGACTTTACTATCCAGGCTGGGTTTGAGCAACCATCTCAAATCTCAGTCTCTTGTGTAGCGAGAATTACACTTATGAGCCACAAGTTCCTGGCTCTATCTCAAAATTTTCAAAATGAAAAAAAAAAAGAAAATTTTTACTGGAAATGAAGTGATTAAAAAATGTAGACATCAACAAAAAGAAAGGATAGGCTAGAACAAGAATGCTGTTACTGATCCAATCATCTCTTTCTAAAATTATTCTTGTTTTTATGCCAGTACCAAAGCAACTCAAAACCTCCCACTCAGATTTGACTTTTATACACAAAGACTGCACTCTCCCACTTAAGCCAAATGTTACTTCTAGCTTTTAATGGTTAATTGAAGAGTCTCATGGACTTTCTGCCCAGGTTTGCTTCAAACTAAAATCCTCATATTGCAATATGCTGAATAGCTACAATTTAAGGTATGAGCACCACAACCAAGCCAAAATCAATACGTTAGTCTATAAGAAAAAGAATGTGGGTCTGGGAACGTGCTCAGTGGTAGAGTGCTTGCCTTGCATGCATGAGGCCCTGGGTTTGATTCCTCAGCACCACATAAGCAAAAAGAAAAAAGCTGGAAGTGGTGCTGTGGCTCAAGTGGTAGAGCGCTTGCCTTGAGCTGAAGAGCTGAAGGACAGCGCCCAGGCCCAGAGTTCAAGCCCCACAACCGGAAACTCCCTCCCCCCAAAAAAGAATGTGATAACTACAATCAAGACCACCAAAGAACAAAGAGATTAGAAATCACTGACTAGAAGCTAGCATGGTGATAAACACATACAAGTGCCAGCTATTCAGTATGCTAATGTCAGTGGATCACTTGAGGTCAGGGATTCAAACCTGGCAATGTAATAATAATTCACCTGAAAACAAAACAAAAAACTGACAGCAATAAAAAGGATTCCCAAGCTAGGCACTGGTGGCCTGTAATCCTAGCTGCTCGGGAGGTTGAGATCTGAAGATCACACTTCAAAGCCAGCCTGAGCAGGAAGTCCATGAGACTCTTATCTCCAATAAACCACTCGAAAACCATAAGTGGCACTGTGGCTCACGTAAAAGAGCGCATGCCTTGAACTGAAGAGTGCAGTGACAGTGCCCAAGTCCAGAGTTCAAGCCCTAAAAACAACAACAACAACAACAAAAAAAAGATTCCCAAAATAATTAATATTTCCCAGGTAGAAACCCTTTTCTTTTCCTTTCTCTAATGGCGAGAAAGTTATCTTTAGAATAGCTTTAAGAGAATTGAGCAAACCTGCTTTGACTAAAAATAAAAATGATTAAAGCTAAAGCAACGTCAGGATGTGGGGGGAGAGTGAAGAGGTATAGAAAAGAGGTATAGTTAAGACCATCACTACATATTTTTAAAAATAATCTCAGCGGGTTATCAGTGTCTTACACCTGTGATTCTAGCTACTCAGGAAGCTGAGATCTGAGGATTGAGGTTCAAAGCCAACCTGGGCAGGAAAGTCGGTAAGACTTATCTTCAGTTAACTATCAGAAAACCGCAAGTGGCACTGTGGCTTAAGCGGTAGAGCGCTCGTCTTGAGCTGAAGAACTCAGGGACAGCGCCCAAGCCCAGAGTTCAAGCCCCACAACCGACCAACAAATAAAATAAAATAAAATAATCTCACTATGCTGCTTACTTTGAAAAAAATTAATATGTAAAAATTATTTTTAAATTTTGTTTAAATAAGCTAGCCCAACTCCCTACTTCAATGATTACAGAAATGAATGACATTCTGTCCACAAAATCTTTAACAATTTAATCTGCCTCAATAATATTTAACTAGGAAAATTAATAAATTTTGTTTCTTTTCCTAAATTCTTAAAGACTTGTGCTCTGAACACGTTCCTTTACCAACTGATGAAGCTGCTAAAACTAACTATCTATCATCTGGTTCTTTGCTGCAATAGAATAATCCTCAACTTTGGAACCTAGTCTTTGAGATTCACTTCTTTCCCCACTCTCCCTTTTGCTGACACGGTCCTTTTTTTCATTGTTATCTGTTTTTCCCTTTTTTTAAAATGGTGTCTCTTTTCTAGTGGCAAAGTGAAAGATTCATTCACAGAAATGATTCCTGCAGAGAAAAAACAATAATACTTGCAGGCAAAAAAATTAATTAATTAAAAAGAGGGACAAGCCCATGACCTGAATTAAAAGCTCCAGGTCTGGCACAAAACAGTAAAAATAAGTGGATAATACAACAATTAAAACAAGGTGGGGGGAGGGGCTGGGAAGGTGGCTCAGTGGTAGAGCACTTGCCTTGCATGCATGAGGCCCTGGGTTCGATTCCTCAGCACCACATAAGAAAAAAGAAAAAAGCCGGAAGTGGTGCTGTGCCTCAAGTGGTAGAGTGCTAGCCTTGAGCTGAAGAGCTGAGGGACAGTGTCCAGGCCCAGAGTTCAGGCACCACGACCGGACCCAAAAATAAAACAACAAAACAAAACAAGGTAGGCACAGGTGGTGCCTACTATGCAGCGCTTAGGCAAAGTTGATTAATCAGCAAATAGGCAGAAATAGAGTTCTAGCTTATGTGGGAAAAAAGTCAAGCAATAATGAGTTCAAACTCAGTAGTAGAAAATAAATACAAACATTGTAATTAAAAGATATTTAAATAATTAAAAAGATATTGCCACCAAGTAATATCAGGTATTGATTCCAGGACTTCACGTCTCCTAGGCAAGAAGCTTTATCAGTTAAGCCATACTCTTATCTTTAAAAATCTTGTAAAATAAATCTTCCAAAACCTGATAGGTTTAGGTATTGTTGCCTCAGGCTTGAAATCTTATGTACTTAGGAGGTTGAGATTTGAGGATCATGGTTTGGACAGGGAAGATTTTAAGACTCTTTCCCAATTAACAGCAAAAAAATAAAAGTGGAGCTGTGGCTTAAGAGTACCTGAATTGAGCAAAAAATAAAGCTCAGAGATAGCACACAGGCCCAGTGTTCAAGCCCAAGGAACAACATAAAAAATTATAATAGAGAAGTACAAGTTGTCATGTCCGAAATTAGCTTTACAACGTCGGTGGGGGGGGGGGGGGGGGAGGAGAAGGATTGGGATTGGGGGGAGGGAGGAGGCTGGGAAGGGATGTGAAGGGTAAACAGAGGAGGAGGCTGCAATGCTTGGTAAGAAATGTACACATTATCCTGCCCACGTAATTGTAACTCCTCTGTACAGTATGTTCACAAATAAAATTAAATTAAATTAAAAAAAATTATAATAATCTGAAAGGTTTATTTTCAACATGATACAAATGCAGTAAAATAACCTATTATAGTCATGAGGGTTAGAGGCATGGTTCCAGTGGTAGAGGTCCTGCATAGCATGTACAAGATCTTTTCAAGTACTTCTCTCACCATCCCCCACACTCAGTGTGTTTGGGTTTTTGTTTGATGTTTTTTTTCATTTTTATTCTTTGGACACTTTACCTTATTTTTATGCCAATTCTTGGACTTGAATTTAGGGACTAATTCTCTCTCTCTTTTACTGTGAGGCTAACTGACACTTTACCATTCCACTTCTGGCTTTTGCTTGTTACTTAGAGATCAAAGTGTCACAAAGCTTTCTGCCCAAACTTGCTTCAAACTCCAATCTTCAGATCTCAGCCTTACGAATAGCTAATTATGGGGGTGAGCAACCAGCACCTGGATTTTCACACTTTGAAAGAGCTGAAATGTATTTCCATTGCCTCTGTCTCTCCCTACTCCTCCCCTATGCTCCCATTCCCTTGAACAAAGAGCTTTTTATCCTTCCTCTGTTTTTGCTTAGCACTCTACTTAGTTGAGCTAGACCTCTAGTTCCAGCATTTTGCTGGTTAACTGGGATAAAAGTCTGACAGGCTTTCTTGCATTAACTGCTTATAAACCATAATCCTCAGATCTTAGCTTCCTGAATAGCCAAGATTAGCAGATTTGATCAACTGGTGTCCGTTTGCTTTATTTTTTAAAAAACAGATCAAAATCATATTTCAACTCTTCTGAACTGACAGTAATCAATCATTTTCACATTCTATGAATTTTTTCCACACTAACCTGCATGCCTTCAGAACTTCTGCTGAATTGGAATATATAGACACAGACATTGATGGTATCTGAGGATGTGATTTATGATTAACTCTACGCAGATCAACATTTATAGATTTCTGTGAATTCTCTAGTTCTTCTCCATTAATTATGGGTAACCCATTAGGAGGACTGCTGAAGTTGGTAACAGTGTGTATATTAGTCTGGTCAGTGGACATTGGAGATGTTGCTATAGAAACGGATGAAGAGGGTGAAGAGAAAACATGATTATCAGTCTTTATATGAATAGCTGGATAACAATTACTGACTTTGTCACAAGTTCCAGTATCCATATTGTCATTGGCATTTTTAGCAAACAAGGAAGATAGCTGATGATTATCTTCAATTGCTAAATTTGGTGAAACAAAATCTCCACAGTTAGGACTAGCAACTCCTGTCATCTGATGGACATAATTAGAAAGTCTCTTGATACCAGGACAACTATTTGATGTGTTTCCAGGATGCATACTTGTTTCAGACCCCAAGGATCTTTTTCTTGAAGGCTTGCTCTCTTTGACTAAGGCAATGTCTTTTTGTTCACCTGAGGTAGCAATATGAGAGTGCAAGGAGAGATGATTAAGAGCATCCTCTTGTGTTGCTGAATTTTTAGGAAGAGAGCGATGTCCATTCTGGTTCTTCACAATCTTAGATGTCTGGAGATATTTGTTGGACTCAGTGGAAAATAAAGGTTGTTCATTATTAAATCCTGTCAGATATGAACTTTGACCTTTATGAAGACCCTAAAACAGGAAAGAAATAAAATTGGTATACCTATTAAGTATCCCATTGTACAAACTCAGAATGCATAAACACTAAGGACTAAAAGATTAAAATGATAAATAAAAGCATAGCCATTAAAAAAAAAGAAATATACAATATCTCCAAATATTGTCATTATAAGAGGGCATATTTTGAGAGTAAGCTAAGAACATTAGTAAATCCTGATGAGTACATTTTGATTTTCAGAAAAATATACCTATATATTAAAATTAAAAAGTATATTTTCAGTCACTGGCAGTTATGAACACAAACAACATAAACCAATCACCAATTCATATTAAGTTTAATATACAAAATAAGTTGTTTTTTCTGTGCATTCTATCCCTGAAGTTTTAATTGAGGACCTCACATCCTCAAGGCTGGTGCACTACCACTTGAACTACATTTCTACTTATAGCTTTCTGCTAATTAATTGGAGATCAGAATCATACAGACTTTTCTGTCCAGGCCACCTTCAAACTGCAATCCTGAGTAGCTAGAATTACAGGTATACTATCACCTCCCAAAATAAAGTGCATTTCTTAACATTTTTAAAGTTATGCTTCAACTTGAAATGCTGAGCAATTAGCAACAATCTTCAAAAGGAAAAAATCTCTAAGAATATTTTTAGGAATAGTTTATTGAATTTCTACTTTTCTGCAGACCTCTAAAATAGATACACATTCTAAATACAATGTCATCAGTTAATGACTATTAATAGAGAGCATTTCCCCCAAAATTTGTTAGGCTACAAATATAAAGATAATGCTAAATAATATTCCTTCTATATCACCCTCCCTCCTTTTATGTTTTTCTTGGCGATTTTTTTGGTGGCACTAGATATCAAACCCAGGGCTTTGTGCAGCTTAGCCAGGTGTTTTACTTCTGAATTTTATTCCTAGCCCATAATTTAAAGGAGCAACTTCAGAGTACTAGACAGGTAATGAGAAAAATTGGTAGTAGCTGTGAAAGACAGTGCCATTCACTATAGTGATAATGTGAAGCAGTTTAGAATGGGTTTGTAAGAGGAATTCAGAGAAGTTTGGAAAAATTTAGAAATTTTAGAAATTTAGGTTTGGAGAGCCTAGAGAAAGCTTAAATGATTTAAGGAGATTTTGACAGGTGATTTTGGTAATAGTCCAGGATGCTGACCAAAATAGTGAAAGAAAAATGTGTTTGAAGATTTAGAAGGAAATGAGGACTTTTGGAAATCAAACCACAAGTAACCCAAATGCTTCATCAAAGTAAAGAACCTGAAGGCATTTTATCTATTCCATGATATTTTTGTGAGAGTATAACTTGAAGGAGATACATTAAAGTAAGTGTTGTAGTGTATATTTATGGTCTCAGATATGTCAGGAAGGGTTATGGTTTGAGCTCAGTATAGGCAAAAATCAAGAATACTGTAACTCCAAAAAAGTGTATAATCCCAGTATACAGAAGGCATAGTTAGGAGGATTGCTTTCTAAAGCCCAACAAAAGCAGGCAGAAACAAATGAAACAAAAACCCTAGCTGAAAAATTAAAGCAAGAAAGACTGGAGACATCAAATGGAAGCACATTAAAACACTAGAATTCAAGCCAAAGTATTGCCAAAGGAAACAAATAATAAATAGTTAAAGGTGACAGGGTATTTATTTGGTAAAAGAAATTGTTTCAAAGCAGCAGAGCATTTAGGCAGTAACAACAGTACTACTTACTGCTTTTAAAAAAACTACACTGAAGAATCAGCAGCAAAGAGAAATAGAGCAAAAAGATATGGAAAATTTGGTCAGAAAAAGAGGTATCAAAGGTATCTCTTTAGTACCCTGCCAAAGAGATTAGCATCAGTATCATTGACAGTTGAGTCTCCAGGAATCTCAGGAGTATATAAGATTATAGTTCAAAGATATAGAAATGAATTTTTTTGATATTAGGATAGAATTCTCTCCAAAAGAGAGATCCACATTTTCCAAGTAGAAAATGTATGTCTTTTTACGTTAGTTTTATTGGAAATGCAAATGCTACTATAGTCATGGCTCCAATGGACCAAAATATAAATCTCCTTGGTGTCATCAATAGAATTCCAACACCTATAAGAAAGGCAGGTTCAAGCCAGGCGCCGGTGGCTCATGCCTGTAATCCTAGCTACTCAGGAGGCTGAGATCTGAGGAGCACTGTTCAAAGCCAGCCCGGGCAGGAAAGACCGTGAGGTTCCTATCTCCAATAAACCACTAGAAAACTGGAAGTGGCGCTGTAGCTCAAGTGGTAGAGGGCTCACCTTGATGTGAAGAGCTGACGGACAGCGCCCAGACCCAGAGTTCAGGCCCCATAACCGACACACAAAAAAAAGTCAGGTTCAGTGTACTTGAGGGCAACTCTGAGAGAATGATGATATGTGATGCGTGAGTGTGGAGCCAAATCTAAAATGGAGAACTGAAGAAGTTAGAGCTAAGTCAAGAAAATGTGATATATACATATATTAGTATATATACATATACTCATGTGCTATAAATATGTATATGTGTATATACACATATAAATATATATACATATACACACACATATATATAATAGAATTTTATCATCCATTAGGGAGAGTGATGTATATATATTATTTGCAAAAAAAATGGATAGATCTGAAAAAAAATGTCAGGTATCTCTGGGCCTAAGTTCCATACTTCCTATGTAGAAGCTGAAATTAATTTATAAATGTATAATAAGTAAACATTATGGAGTTGTATTTGTTGTATACATATGGATTAGCACAGTATGGTATATACAGGTAAAAATTTCAAACGATGTAATTCCTTAGAAAAACTCACAGTCCAACAAAAGGAATGTCACAAGAGTAGTGTTTGAAATGTGGAAGCCAAAAAGGCGGGCTCTTGACACCATGCAGTCATATAAATTCTAAGTGTAACAAAGACCTCAATTACTGCAGGAGAGTTGAAGAAACTAGAACATAGTATAGGTATAGTAAAAGCTTCCTGAAAAGAATCTATGGGTACAACAGATAGGAAAGAAGTTGGACAAGCAAGTGGGACATGTCAAGTCTCAAAATATGTTTCTGCACAGATGAGGACATAGTTACCTAACTAAAAAGATAGCCAACAGAGCGGGAGATCTTTATATCAGACAAAGGCCTAATATCTAATATATACAATGAGCCTAGGAAACTAACCCCTCTAAATCTAATAAACCAATCACTAAATGGACCAGCAAACTAAGAAGAGAAAGAGTTCTCAGAAGAAGAGGTAAGAATGGCTAAGAAATACATGAGTAAATGTTCATCATCCCTGGCCCTAGGGAATATGGTGAAAAAGGAATTTTACTGCACTGTTGGTGGGAATATAAACTTGTACAATCATTCTGGACAGCAGGTTAGAGGTACTTCAAAAAATACATAGCTCATCCCAGCCAGCCATACTGGGCATCTATGCTGAACATCATGAGCCAGAATACCATAAAGATAGCTGTACATACATGTTCATTACTGCACTATTCACAATAGCCAAGTTGTGGAAACAGCCTAGATGCCCTGCAATAAATGAGTGGTAGCCATAAACAAAGGAATTCCCTACAGTCATTAGAAAGAATAAAATAATATCATTTACAGGGAAATGGAAACTAGAACAAATCATGTTAAATAGGTAAGCCAAGCTTAGGGATACAAACAGCTGATGCATAGAAATTAGATGTTTAGAAATCAAAGAGACAGGGCTGGGAAGGGGGCTCAGTGGTAGAGCGCTTGCCTTGCATGCATGAGGCCCTGGGTTCAATTCCTCAGCACCACATAAGCAAAAAGAAAAAAGCCAGAAGTGGTGCTGTGGTTCAAGTGGTAGAGCACTAGCCTTGAGCTTCGAAGAGCTGAGGGACAGCACCCAGGTCCAGAGAGTTCTGGCCCCATGACTGTAGCAAAAAAAAAAGAAAGAAAGAAAGAAAGAAAGAAAGAAAGAAAGAAAGAAAGAAAGAAAGAAAGAAAGAAAGAAAGAAAAGAAATCAAAGAGACAAACAGTACATATTTAGAAAATAGTTCTAAACTGGAATTACAATAAAGTATATAGGACTCTACATAAATACAGTGATACCAGAAGTGGATACTCTTAGGAGAAAAACACAAGGGCATAATGTTTATATGCTTCTTTATATTTTATGTAAAATTACCTATGTGTATCTTTTTTGTTTTATTTTGTTGTTGATGAGTCTGTCTTCTTTTTGTTTCTTTTTTTTTTGAACTCTGGGCTTGGGCACTATCCCTCAGCTCTTCAGCTCAAGGCAAACACTCTACCGCTTGAGCCACAGCACCACTTCATTTTCTAGTGGCTTATTGGAGATAAGAGTCTCATGGAGTTTCCTGCCTGGACTGGCTTTGAACCTCGATCCTCAGCCTCCTGAGTAGCTAGGATTACAGGTGTGAGCCACTGGCGCCCAGCTTTCTTTAAATATGGTATATTCAGTAGGTTGGAGGAAAGGCAAAGAATTGAAGGAAAAGAGTTAAAAAGTACAGCAATGTAGCTAAGTGATTGTGGGGAGCCACGACCAAAGACGGCGCGGCCTTAAGGCTCGGCAGCAAAAGCAACATTGTATGGCGCTGGCTCCTGTCTTCCAGGTGACTAGTGCTCTCTGTAAGAAAAACAACTCCTTATATGGCTATGACTTGGCTCCTAGTTTGCTCCATTGTTTGCGACCCTATTGGTATATGCCACGTGGCGCTTCGGGATTGGCCATCCAGGAGGCTTATAACCGGAGGGCAGGGGCAGGGAGAAAGAAGCGGGAAGAAGTGGGCAGAATAGAAGTGGGAGAGAAGCTTGTAGCAAGGTCCTGAATAAACCGCATTGAGAAGAATCCCGGGTTGCCTCTTCCTTGCTGGTGGAGGTGGTCTCGACAAGTGATGAGAGTGAACAGATGGAAGGGACTGAGAGAAAATGAGGGAAGGAAAGATACTTTTTGAAAGAAAATATACGCATTACTTGATTCATGTAATTTTAATTCCTCTGTACCTTATCTTTATAATAACAAAAAAGAAAACTGATCAAGATGCATTATACTTATAAAATAGTTTGTTGAATAGTAACTCTTCTGTCAACTAGTACAGGTAATAAAAATGTTAATTTTTAAAAAAATTGAAATTTATGGCTGAATTTGCATTGAGTCTTAGAGGACTTCAGGGTTTCTGAGAAATACTAAAATAGTTACAACACCAAACACTCTTAGAGACAGACATGACTCTTAAAGAGAATAAAATCAGTGATGCTCATGATTATGATATACTCTTTCCTACTCTAGAGGTAGAGATAAAGAAATCTTGGGCCAGCTCCACAAAAATTTACTGAATCTCATCTCAATCAGTAAGCCAATATGATCATAATTAGAAAGTTGATCATAATCAGAAAGTTATTTTACTATTCTCATTTTTTAAAATCGGTGACTCATGTCTATAACCTTTCCTATTCAGCAAGCTAAGAACTGAAGATTCCAGTTCAAAACTAGCCTAGCAGTTAAGTCCATGAAACTTTCCAATAACCTACTAAAAAAGATATGTGGGGGCTGGGAAGTTGGCTCAGTGGTAGAGCGCTTGCCTTGCATGCATGAGGCCCTGGGTTCGATTCCTCAGCACCACATAAGCAAAAAGAAAAAAGCCGGAAGTGGCGCTGTGGCTCAAGTGGTAGAGCACTGGCCTTGAGCTGAAGAGCTGAGGGACAGTGCTCAGGCCCAGAGTTCAGGCCCCACAACCGGACCAAAAAAAAAAAAAAAAAAGATATGTGGACCTGTGGATCAAGTGATAGAGTACTAGAAATGAGCAAAAGAATTTCAGTCCTGATTTCAAGCCCCCAAATAGCAAAAAAAAAAAAAATTTTTTTTTGAGGAAAAGAATGTTAGCTGACTAAGCCATTGTATAGTAGCTTACATAGTTTAAAAGAGGATTCTGTACACAGTACATAATTTTATGTGCAAATTAAAAATAGTATTGAAATAGTATTCATTTGAAATTTATCATGTTTATCTAGAATTACTATGGCAATATGTGCCATTATTCAGGAACAATAGGCTTTCTTTGTTTTGTGGCACTAAGGTATAAACTAAGGACCTTGTGCCTGCTAGGTAGGCTCTTTACTATGTAAGACATGCCTTGAAATAAAAGCTTTTTAAGTTTTTATTTAACTTGCTTTACAGTGGAGTATATAAACTGTCAAAAACGTAACTAAGAACTACACATTACCTTTTGAAAGTTCAGGACCTATCTTCCTCTAATAATATTCTCTGATATTTCCACATTTATGATTGGACTATTACTGATATTTTTATGTGTATGCTAGTACTAGAACTCACACTTTGGCATGGCTCTTTTATACATGGCCTTAAACTACTTGAACCATACATCCAGTTCTGAGATCATTATTTTTAAATTACATAGGAAGATTCTTTAAACAATTATTAGGATAAGGGGGCTGGGAAGATTGCTCAGTGGTAGATTGTTTGCCTCGCATGCATGAGGCCCTGGGTTTGATTCCTCAGCAACACATAAACAGAAAAAAAGCCAGCAGTGGCACTATGATTCAAGTAGTAGAACGCTAGCCATGAACTGAAGAGCTGAGGGAGGGCACCCAGGCCCATAGTTCAAGCCCTATGACCAACAAAAATTAAAAAAATAAAAAAATAAAAAGTATTATTAGGATAAGTAATGAGGGTTGTTTGTCTGTTGGATTTGATATCACATACTTGATTGCAAAAAGAAAAAAAGACATAATAATTCCATTCTATGAAAAACCTCAAAACCCAAATTTGAACATAATAAAGTTCAGTGATAATAAAGATCAATGATAATATTCAACAACAATAAAAAAATCAATGTTTTCTTTCTTAAGAATACTGAGTATTTGGGGCTGGGAAGGTGGCTCAGTGGTAGAGCGCTTGCCTTGCATGCATGAGGCCCTGAGTTCGATTCCTCAGCACCACATAAGCAAAAAGAAAAAAGCCACAAGTGGCGCTGTGGCTCAAGTGGTAGATCACTGGCCTTGAGCTGAAGAGCTGAGAGACAGCGCCCAGGCCCAGAGTTCAGGCCCCATGACCGGACCCAAAAAAACAAACAAACAAAGAATACTGAGTATTTTATTTTCCTATAGGAGTGCAAACTTTAAATCAATATATTTCGAAGAGATTATAATTTCTAACTTTTTGCATGAGTCTGTTAAATGAAATTACAAATAGGAGCTAAATGAGTTTATAATAATATACATACATACCTGTTAAAAAATAGGATTGAGTCAGCATAATATAATATAGAATGAAGCATTTTCTTCCTTTTGCTAATAATAGTTTTTATAGTTTATGTTCTTATAAAAAAATGTATTTTGACACTGAGGCTTGAATATAGGGCCTCATGTAAGCCTTTTTAAACTCAAGGCCAGTGCTCTAACACTTGAGCTATACTTCTACTTGTGGCTTTTGCTGGTGAATTTCAAATTAAGATTCTCTCTGATTTGTCTGCCATGGTGGGCTTCAAACCATGATTCTCAGAACTCAAGTCTCCTTAGTAGTAAATATCACCGACAGGCATGAGCCTGTCTTTTTCCCCCCCCTAACTTTTTTTAACAAAACTTAGTAAGGATATGAGTTTTTAAATTTGAATGTTATAAGAAATTATTTTGGAATTTAACCTTTAACAAAATATTACATAAAAAGGATTTATATTGTACTAAAATCATTATAAGCCAGGCATGGTGGTTCATGAGAGTACTCAAACTACATGAAAAATACTGATAGAAAATCAAGAGTTAGGGGTCTAACACTAGTCACATGCAAAAGCAGAAGAAAAAAGAAGAAAAAGAAAAGAACTAAACAAAGAAAATTACTGAAAGAGCTAGAGTGGCAGACTGTATTTAATAAGTCCAAGACCCTGAGGTCAAACCAAATAAGGTAGAAGTGAAGTCTTATACCTGTAATTCTGTCTATTCAGGAAGCTGAGTAGATCTAAGAATTGCAGTTCCAAGCAAACCTGGACAAACAAATCCATGTGACTGTTCTTTCCAATTAAGCATCAAAAAGCCTGAAATGGAGTTGTGGTTCAAATGGTAGAAGACCATCCTCCAGTGAAAACAATATGGATAGTACTCTGACCAAGTTCAATTCTTCACAATGGTGCATGTGCATGCCCACATGCATGCATGCATACATACACACACACACACACACACACACACACACACACACACACACACATACACACACACACACACACACACACAGAGAACTGGGGTGTACTGAATTTCTGGAACTGATGGCAAGTCCTTGAAGAGGATAATGAAATTATTCCCTTTTTTCTTTCTTACCTTAGTTGCTAGTCAAAAGATTAACAGCATATTCCTACCATATACATGTACTCAGAAGGTACTACAAAAGACCAAACAAAGCTTTTGGACCTATCATAGACTGAAACATCCAAAATTAAAAGGCAAAATAAAGTTTTTCTCTCTAAGGTATTTGATAGAGCAGCAGAAAGCAAGCAAACACTGATAAATTTCCCACTTCCCACTCAAATAACAAATTCTTTTAGTTTACAACAGTAACATACCATTGCTTCTATATCCCTGTATACATAAGACCAGTATAATTTTCATTTGTTAATAGTTTTATTCATAGACATTTTAGCAAGCCAATTTTCTTACATTGGGCTTGTAAAGTGGCTACAAGAATATGGAAGAATATATTGAAATGTCAATAAACTATGATATAAGTATAATATTTATAAAATTCTCATGAAATTATAAACCTATAATCATCTTAGTACTGGTGAACATGCCCAAATGAACAATAAAAAAATTTAACTATGAAAATATAAAAGATAAACAGCTCAATTAAAATGAACAACCAGACACTGAACACATGAAAGAATTGCTCATATCTTTAGCATGGGAAAGTACATATACCAAATCACAATGATTTATCATTTAAAACCCGGAAAAAGAGCTATATGCAGAAAAGAGATTTAGTTATAAAGGAGAATTAATGTAATTAATTGAAATTGAAAATTAATATGAGATGTAATAGTATAAATGTAAGCAGGTTGAGGGAGGAAATAGGAGTTTTGTGGTTTGTGAACAAGGTAAAAATAGATGGCACAGGTAGATCACACCTATAATCCTAGCTACTTAGGAGGCTGATATCCAAAGATCACAGTTCAAAGCCAGACTGGACAGGAAAGCCTGTGAGACTCTTATCTAACACCAGAAAACTAGAAGTGGCCTTTAGTTCAATGTAGTAGAGCACTATCCTTGAGCAAAAAGAGCTTAGAGAAGGTGCCCAGGCCCTGAGTTCAAGCCCCATGAACAACAACAGCAACACACAGACAAAAGACTGACACCTATTTAGAAAACTATACAACACACTTTACCACATCATAATATAGAAATCTATATAATCACTGATTATTTTTTTTAAAAGCCTCTGATAATAAATACCAAAGATGCCAAAGAGAAAGTGGGTACTGTGACCTAGTGCTAGGCTTGAGCAAAAGAGTTCAGAAACAGTCCTAAGATCTGAGTTTAAGGCCCATGAACAGCAAGAGAAAAAATAAGATTTCACAGAAAGTTTTAGTCACTAACATTAACAGCTAAAAACAGTAAAAATAGATGAACTCATGAGTAAATAGCATAAAACCTCAATGTAGTTCAGTAAATATATATGGAAGTTTGGAAAACTACACAAATCAGACAAGATGTCTGAGAAAAATCTTCTAAATATTATTGTTGGAAGTAAGTAAAAGGAAGATAATTTTTTATATTGTATGAAATAAAAAAATACTGAGTATGAAAGAAATACAGTTCAATGAGGTCATAAATAAAACAAAATCAGAGTGATAACAGAATAAAATTGTAGAATAAAGGTTAGAGCTTCACTTCTAAATTTTGTCCTCCTACCAAATCCAAGAGGGAACTACCTAAAGTCAAGATTAAATGTCAGGACAAAAGTTGTGATGGACTGAAATCAAGCACTAAGAAAACTATTAGTAAAGGACCAAGTCTGTAGGGATACAAAATTTCCCGGAATTCGGGCAGAGAATCTGTCTTAGTGGAAGAATGCTTGAGTATAATGTGTGAACCCCTAAGCTCACTATCTCAGAACCACATAAACAGAAAAAGCCAGAAATGGCTCAAGTGATAGAGTGCCAGCCTTGAGCACAGAAAGGCTAAGGGACAATGCCTAGGACCAGAGTTCAAGCCTCAGGAATGGGAAAACTGATTTCATGGTTCTTCAGTGGAAAATATAAGTGTAAACAGATACCTGGCTGATACCTAAAAAGAGCACCAGCTCTTATTTCATCTAGAGACCATTTAAAACAATGATTGAGTTAATTGTAACAGGTAACTTGTATACAGAATGGAGTTGGGATTTGTGGTGCTTTTTTTATACAGTACATCTGCATTCCAATCGACAAAATAAAGAAACTGACAACCCATAACATGCTTCCAGAAACAAGGTCAGTGTGACTTGAGGTACAAATCCCTAGTCATGATCATCACTACACTATGAGGGCTGCATTCCCTAGACCACAGTAAGGGCTGAAGGCAACCTCAAATGATTCAAGCTTAGGTTGAATTGGTAATAGTAACAAGGGTCACAAGCTTTGTAACTATAATAAATAGTCTAAATAAATTGCCAGGACTTGATTTCTTTGCTGTTATTGTTGTTTTAATTGGTCATAGGGTTTGAACTCTGGGCCTGGGTGCTGTCCCTGAGCTCTTCAGCTCAAGGCTAGTGCTCTACACTTGAGCCACAGAACCACTTCCAGTTTTCTGGTGATTTATTGGAGTCTCAGGGTCTTTCCTGCTTGTGCTGGCTTTGAACTAGGGTCCTCAGATCTCAGCCTCCTGAGTGGCTAGGATTTCAGGAGTAAGCCACTAGCGCCAGCTCCAGGACTTGATTTCTAAACAATGAATATGTATGACTAAACATATCATAAATAAAATAACATTCATAGAGAAGATCAGGCACATAAAAGAAAATATAGAAAATTAATAGATTGTAACGTCTTAAAAAACTAAAAAATCTGAAAACACAGGAAGGAGCATCAATAGCAGATTTGATTGAGCAGTCAAAGAAACCAATGAACTAGAACACAACTATTTAAAAGCCATACAGTAAGCGAAACAATACAATGGAAAGAATGAAGAAAGCTTTGAACTATTGTTTAGGCCACTGTAGTTCAAAGGGATTAAAGAATGACAAAGTTTAGTAAGTGCATTCAATGAAAAATAACAAAAAAAGGTTCCAAATCTGCAAATCAGCTGGTCATCAGGAAAGACTCAAAGCAAAAGACTATGAAAAAATGTGTTTGAATTTATTAAAGTTCAAATACAAAAAAAAAAAAAAAAAGATCATGTGGGTTTATATAGTTCACATATGTAAGACTAGCAACTAAAAAGGCAGAGAATGGGAGAACCATAGTTCAAAGCCAGTTGAGGTATAAAAGTTGACAAGGTTGGGCTGGGAAGGTGGCTCAGTGGTAGAGTGCTTGCCTTTCATGCATGAGGCCCTGGGTTTGATTCTTCAGCACCACATACGCAAAAAAAGCCGGAAGTGGGGCTGTGGCTCAAGTGGTAGAGTGCTAGCCTTGAGCAGAAGAGCTGAGGACAGTGCCCAGGCCCAGAGTCCAGGCCCCATGACTGACCAAAAAAAAAAGAAAAAGTTAACAAGGTTGTCAGGGACTAGTGATCCAAACATTCCACACATATAATCCTAGTTATGCAGGATGTAGACATCTGAGGATTTTGGTTTAAAGCCAAGACCAGGCAGGAAAGTCTGTGAGATTCTTTCATATAATTAACCACCAAAAGGCCATTAATAGAGCTGTGGCATAAGTAGTAGAAAGCTAGCCTTGCTAAATCTTACTGCCTAGGCTCTGAGTTCAGAACTGACACTCCCAACCTCCCCACCCACACACACCACACACATACATGCATACATACACAACAAGACTATACCTTGAAAATAATCAGAAATAGAAAATAAAAACAAAAACACAAATTAAATCTAGAGGGTTAGAAGTGTAGCTCAAGAGACAGGATGCTAGCCTAAAAAAATGAGGCACCTAGTGCTACCAAAAATGAACAAAAGAGATAATATGAGAATTTCAATATGCATAAATGTAACTTTTTACAAATTAATGCATTGGGAAGACTAAAACTTTTTTAGCAAAAAATATTCAATCATTTATCAATGGTAATATTTTTTCAACCATTTATGTTCTTGATGTGTTACCAGAAGTAAAAGGGATTGAACTCATGGCTTTTCTCTAGTTAGGCAATTTCTCTACCAGTAAGGTCATAATCCAACCCTTTTTATAATCTTTTTTTTTTCCTGAGACATGTACTCACACTTTTGCCAAAGGATTTCAATTAACAAAAAGTAGAGTGTAAACATATTTATTTATTTATGGGTTTGCTGCTCTGTTCCATTCAGCTCTCCCTTTTCTTAATGTCTTTTTTAAATTCCAAAACCATTCAGTTTTGGTTGCTATATCTTTGCGTCTGTTTTTTTTTTTTTTTTTTTTTTTGAGTGTCCTGGTTTTGAACTCAGGGTCCAACTGCCATACCTGAAATTTTTTACTCAAGACTAGCATTCTATCACTTAAGCCACAGGTTCACTTCCAGCTTTTTAGTGATAAGATACAGACAAATGTGTCATAAATTTTCCTGCCTGGGTTGGCTTTGAACCTTAACCTTCCTGAGTAGCTAGTATTACAAGTGTGAACTACCAGAATGCAACTTCTATTATCCTTTTTTACTTTTTGTGTTTTGATCTTTTCTTTTTTAGCAATGGAGATAAAACCAAAGACAGTGGGGTGGGCTTGCTATACAACAGCCCTGTACTATCTTTTGAAGTCAGATATCATACTTATTTTTGTTGTTTTCTGGGGTGCATTGACAATAGGGTCTTCTGTAGGAAAAAACACCAATGAAGAATATCATTGGTTTTCTGAGAGTAATTGCACTGAATCTGTAAGTTGCTTTGAGTACCACTGACATTTTACAATAGTATTAATACATGCAACCAATAAATATTTACGATATTTGCCTTTACTTGTATTTTTTTCTTAGGTATTTTTCATTTCTTACTTTAGTTTGTCAGTAGAAGGGCTTGAACTCATTGCTTCAAGAACTCAGCTTTCTTTCCTTTGGTTGGCATTCAAAGACTTGAGACATCCCTCCAGCCTGCCTTTTTGCTGGTTAATTGGGAGACAGAATTCCACAAACTTTTCTATGTGAGCTGTTTCAAATCTCATCCTCCAGGTATCAGCATAAGCCAGCAGTGTATGCTTTCTAATTATTTCTTAAGATCTACTATAGAGAAATGGTGCAGAGGAAAGCTACTAGGGTTTTTGCATGAAGTTTTTCTTTTTTTCTTCTTAGGAGTATTAGGATTTGCAATTAGTTGTTTTTAATCTAGTGATAGATTCTACTGATTCTACCATTAGAGCCACTTTTCCAGTTTTTCATTCCCCCTTCCCTTTCCTTCCATCTTCATCTTTTTTTTTTTTTTTTTTTTTGTGCTCATCCTGGGGCTTAACCTAGGACCTGGGCAAAGTCCCTGAGCTTTTGTTTTCAAGGATAACACTCTACCACAAAAGCCACAGCTTTATTTCCAACTTTTTGGTGTTCATTGGATTTAAGAATTTGACAAGACTTTTCTGCCCATGGCTTTGAAACTCTTCTGATCTCAGCCTTTTGAATAGATAGAATTACAGGTTTGAGCCACTGACTCCTGGCTTCCAGCCCATTTTCCTTTGTTTTTTTACTTTATTTATTATATTTTGTCCTGAATTGGCCTCAGATCTTGATCCTCCTATAAGTGTCAAATATCTGTAATTCTCTGTCAAACACTGTAATCCTCACAGTGTTTTTTGTTGTTGTTTTGTTTTTTGGTCTGGTCGTGGGGCCTGAACTCTGGGCCTAGGCGCTGTCCCTCAGCTGTTCAGCTCAAGGCTAGCACTCTATCACTTGAGCTACAGCGCCACTCCGGCTTCTTTCTTTTTGCTTATGTGGTGCTGAGGAATTGAACTAGGGCCTCAGGCATTCAAAGCAAGCGCTCTACCACTGAGCCATCTTCCCAGCCCTTTCACAGTGCTTTATAGTGATTATCTGAAATAAATTTTTCTTGTCTAAATGACTGGAATTACAGATGTGAGGAATGGTGTCTGGCTGAGTAATGAAAAACAAAAACGAAACTATTTAAAAACTATACACAGAATATACATACAAAAAATGTCCCACTTAACAAAAATGTTTTTCATGCCTGTAATCCTAGCTACTCAGGAAGCTGAGTTCTGAGGATCAGTGCAGGCAGAAAAGTCTAAGAGACTCTTATCTCTAATTAACCACCAGAAAACTGGAAGTGGAGCTTTAGCTCAAGCTCTAAGTGGTGAAGGGTTCACCTTGAGTGAAAAAGGTCAAGAACAGCCATTGCCTATGCCCTAAGTTCAAGCACCATGACTGACAAAAAATAGAAAAAGAACATGCTGAAACAGGCTGCCAGTGGTTCTTAACCTGTAACCCTACCTACACAGGAGGCTGAGATCTGAAGATCATGGTTCAGAGCCATCCTGGGCAAGAAAACCCCCTAAGATTTTTCTCCCCATTTAATCAACAAAAAGCTTGATCGGGAACTGTGGCTAAAAGTGCTAGAGCCCTAGCCTTAAGCATGAAAGATCTAGGACAGTATCTAGGCCTCGATTTCAAGGTAAAAAACAATCAGAAATACAATCACAATCATAATAACCTCTATTCTATTAAGAATGCCTAAATTTTTTCTTTCATGTGATTGTTTCTAACACATTTATAAGATTATCTCTTTGTTCCTTGGTATGTCCCTCCCCCACAGTATAACCCTTGCTTTCACTGTATTTGATGTTGGTATAATTTGTGGAGGGGAAGGGGAAAAACAAATCGTTAAAATAGGGATAGAGGTGGACCCATTACAACAATGAGATGTACAAGTTGTTATGTTGAAAATGAACTTTACAACTTTGGTTGGGCGGGGGGCGGGGTGGGGGGAGGATGATTAAGGGGAGGAGGATGGGAAGGGGAAACAAAGGAGGAGGTTACAATGCTTGATAAGAAATGTACTCATTATCTTGCCCATGTAATTGTAGCCTCTCTGTACAGTATTTTCACAATTAAAAAAAAAAAAAAAAGAATGCCTAAATGTAAACCAAGATTTTTAGGATGTAAGCTATAAAATGAAAAGATTCTATCAAGGAGAGAAAACTTTTTTTATCCCAATGTAAATTTGGCTATTTCTAACACAATTCAATTGTATCTATACTGACAGGTGTCAAAAGACAAGAAAAATATATACAGAAGATTTACATGTGTGAAGAAGAGTTACTAAAATAGTTAAGAGTACCATTCAGGGAGTAAAACTATGTAAATTCTATCATACAATGAAGAGACATTGGGTAAACTACAACTGTATTTCTAAATAAAAGATAACAATCTGAAAAATCTCTCATATATGATTATAGCCAGAAGACATTTTAGAAAGGCAATATTGGGGATGGGAAGGTGGCTGAGTGGTAGAGCTCTTGCCTTTCATGAATGAGACCCTGGGTTCAATTCCTCAGCACCACATAAGCAGAAAAAGCCAGAAGTAGTGCTGTGGCTCAAGTGGTAGAACACTAGCCTTGAGCTGAAGAGTTGAGGGACAGTGCCTAGGCCCAGAGTTCAGGCTCCATGACTGACAAAAAGAAAAAGAAAAGGCAATATTATAGAAACAAACAAAAAAATCAGTAGATGACAGAGGTTCAGGTGGAGCTGAGAGGAAATTTGATTTGACACTGTCATGCTTTAGTTAATAATCAGTGTCATCTCACCATTATAAGAAATGTACTACACAAATACAAGGTGTTAATAAGGGAATGAAAATGTCTATATTTCCCCTTAATTATAAACATTGAACAGCTCTGAAAAGTACAGTCCATCAATTACTAACCATTTTAAAATAAAGTCCTATGTCTTCCTTTAAGTGACATCTTTCATTGAAGTCTCACATTTTGTCTTTCCCTTTATACAACCTATCACCTATTCACATTTTAACAGACAAATCTATTTTATGAATTGTTAAATTTTGACTCTTCTGAAGTACTTAGGTGTCCACAGTTCCTGTCATATTTTATTGTAATTCTTGATTCTGTTTTAACTTCCCCCTACACACATTGGACCTATTAAAGATGAAAGGTCACCTAAAAAACCATGATAGCTTAGTCTGGCCTAACATTAAATTACCAGTTGGACAAGATATCTAAAGCTTATTTTATCACAAAGCAAGATATCACAAAGCTTATTTTGTAATAAAAAGTTGAGCTCTGTAATTTATTGAACACAGTACTCAAAAAGAACGGCTGCATGGGACTGGAGGAACAATTTGGCATTTTGTAGACATGATGAGATGCAAAAACCAGAGAACAGGATAGTTAAAAAATGGTGACAACATAATACATGGTAGTATAGGATGTTTAATACTAACCTATTATGGCTATGTCAGACTGCAAACAACTGCTACTGTCAAATATTTCAAGAGAGTATATATTTTAACTAGCCCACATAAACACCACAAAAAAATCAGTATCTAAATTCAAACCTCAAGCTTCAAGTAGAAACTAATCAACCAGTAAACTAAACTAGCAGACACTAATCCATATTGCTTTTAAAAGTCATTGAGTCGGGGGCAGGGAGGGATATGGGAAGGGATGCGGAAGGGGAAACAAAGGAGGAGGCAAAATGCTTGATAAGAAATGTACTCGTTATCTTGCCCATGTAATTGTAACCCCTCTGTATGGTATTTTCACAATAAAATTAATTAATTAATTAATTAATTTTTTAAAAAGTCACTGAGTCAAATTTCTAAGAGAAATGTTCTATTTTGATGCCTAAACGTAATTCCAGGAATTATAAGTCTCCTAAGTTTTTTTCATCTTTTCCCTTTATTTCTATACTATGTAATAAAATGTACATGTATACAAACTTCCAGTTGGTAAATAAACAAAAACATATAAACAGAATGAATTATAAAGTAGCAATGATTATGTAACATGTATGGTTTTCCTACCATTATGAATTAAAGATAGTGCTTAAATATAAAACCATTCCTTAAATTTTTATCTCTTCTTCTCAAAATGTATATCAGGTAAATAAAGGTAAAGCATTGCATAAGGGCCAATAAAATAGCTAGTCTTTCTTTTACCTGAGCAGAATTAGAAAGTTGTTTTCTCGATGGCTCTCTTGTACTGCTGGTCTGGTTTTTGCAGTTATGAGGTAGATTAAGTATGTTTTGCTGCAAGTAAGGCACATATCCATTACTTCTACTTCTGTTTATTTAAATATTGCCCACCAAATAGTGTTTGTAATTCTTACAATTTGTGATGTGGTGAAAGGAATGCAGCCTACAGAAAAATTTACACTAGACAAAAGGCTTTTCCATACAAAAAAAGAGAAGTAAAACTAAGCTGACAGATGCTAGGTATTTTGGTCAGAGAAACATGTGGTTGCTAGCTACAAATTTGTAGTCAGTTGAGTCAGATATTGGCCCATTAAAAGTTCCAGTAGTTTGTACTTGAGCAACTCTTGTCTGTCTCAATTTTAAAAGCAAAAAGAAATCTACTTGTGTGATTTTGAAACTGTTTAATTAAAACATCACTAATTTTATTATAACATCTAATTTCTCTAGCTGAAAACTACAAAAAATATTTTCAGTTTTAAATGTAGTGCCTGAATAAAAAAGGATGTTTTCCTTAATGCTCAACAAAAGTAGCTGATATGGATTATGAATCTGAAATTTATAGTTTTTTTCTATCATGAAACAGTAAATTGACATATGCTTATGCCAAACAACCATTCAAATTGAGAAAGGGTTAAGGTTAAGATACAAAAAAGAGAGAACAAAAAGGAATAAAAAAGAAAAATACTATATAAATGTATAATAAAATACTAATACTTGTCCTAAAGAAAGTTATGATTATTTTTCCTTAAAAAAATCTTTTACTCATCGATATTTAAGGTTCAAATATGTAACTTCTACAGAATATACAAACACTGTAAGCATTACATACTCTACAATGATACATGAAAAAAAAGTCCATAGGTGAATAGATTTTAGAAAGAAAAACATTTTATGCATACTTGTTGCTGCATTAAGGCAAACTGACTTTCCAGCTGGTCCAGCATCAGTCTCTGTGTTGGATTTAAATTATCTTTATTTGCACGCAGATGTTCCAACTGCTAGAAGAAGGAAAATTTAATCTAAAAATGAAGATCCCATAGGCACTTCTCAGAGAAATGTCTATAAACTCATAAACACTGTATGACATAAGATAGTAATTCTTCTGCCAGATACCAGTGTCTCAACCTGTAATCCTAGCTATTCAGTAGGTTTGAGGTCTGAGGACTGTGGTTTGAAGCCAGCCTACTCTAAGAAAGCCCACAAGGTATCTCCAATTAACCACTAGAAAACTGGAAGTAGAGCTGTGGCTCAAAGTGGTAGAGCACTAGCCTCGAGCAAAAGAAGTCAGGGACAGTGCCTAGGCCCTGAGTCCATGACTAACAAAAAAATAAAAATAAATAAATAAAATTAAATACTGATATCTATCTAATAGTTAATACTTAATGAAGTCTAAGTAAGGTAGTAAAAACAAGACAATCATCCTGAAAAAAAATTGTTTTGTTTTTAGGAAAATGTTTTAAGAGAAATCAAATTTCAAGGAGAAAATTCCTTAAATGATGTCTGATTTTAAAACACGTGGAAAACCATGCTTTGTAATAAAAGCATTTGAAAAGACTTAAATGTACTATAGTGAGATTTATTCCTGAAATGAAAATGTACCCTTAGAACTATAAATGGAACACTATATGGTGACAAAAGGAGCAATTATTGACAGGAATAAATCCCTAACATATATTTTATTTATGTCAATCATCGGTCTTGAACTCAGAGCTGGTTGCTGTCCCAAACGTTTTTTATTCAAGGCTATTGTTCTACTACTTTAAGTGGCAGCTCTACATGCAGTTTTTAAGTGGTTATTTGGAGATGAGAGTCTCAGACTTCGCTGCCTGAACTGGCTTCAAATTGTAATTCTCAGATCTTAAGCCTTCTGAGTGGCTAGGATTGCAGGTGTGAGCCACCAGTGTCCAGTTCCAAATACATTTTTAAGAAACGGCAAGATCTTTTTTTTTTTTTTTTTTTATTTGCTAGTTTTGGGGCCTGAACTCAGGAGCCTGGGTGCTGTCCCTCAGCTCTTCAGCTCAAGGCTAGCACCATATCACTTGAACCACAGCTCCACTTTTGGCTTTTTCTGCTTATGTGATGCTGAGGAATCAAACCCAGAGCCTGGTGCACTCTACCACTGAGCCACCTTCCCAGCCCTGGGGCAAGATCTTAAATATAGATGTGTAGATAGATTTTAACTTACATTTCTATTTTCATAAAAAATAATCTATAAAATTTGTATTTCTTAAATATATTCAAAATTTTTATCTTTTTCCTTTTTGGCCAATAGTGGGGCTTGAACTCGGGGCATGAGCAGTACTCCTAATCTTGAGTCTTTTATTCTACCATCCATTTAATATTTCTATCCATAACTACTCAAATAGAGTACAACTCTATAACAGGGGTAGGTTCATTTTATCTACATAAATATTAAATTTAATAGCCCTAACTTTTGCTTAAAAATCATTTTACAACAATGTTTCATACCTGTAATTTTTGTGGTGTCCAACACTGTGTATGAATTTGTTGCTCTACTGGATTATATGAAACAGTTTGTCCACTATTCCAGTAATCAGAACCATTCTAAGAAAAATTCAGTTTAAAATTAGGATTATGTATAAAACCTAACTCTTATGTTTACTGTTTAGTATAATGCTAAAAGATTAGTATCTGAAATATTTGCATACTTAAAGTGCTTAGTATACTGAATTTTCTTGAACTTAGTCCAAAATGTGCAATAAATTTGCAAACCTATAAACTTATGGGAAAAAGCCACTATTTAAGACATGTATCAAAGAACTAGAAGGACTGTCAAATATATCCAATAATCAATTTATTTCCTTGTTACCAGAATGTTTAAAAATAGGTTAAAATTGTGAAATGAGTAAAATGATTGATAAACACAACTTTTCCCTACTGTCTATACATAAAATCAAGCAGCTACTACATGAAACAAATACTGCTTCATTTTCTATTGTCCACTGCTTTATTAAGGGCTAGAACTTCATTTTTATTGGAATTCTTCCTAACATATGTTTATGTATACATGAAGTAGGCAAGCCTTCCACTTAATTAGAGGTAATCAAGTGACAAGCATTGCTGTAAAATTGGTGATTAACTGAGTTATAATAGGAACTTCATAAACCTTAGAAGTAAAAAAAAATTATGGTTCTATACATTTTTAATTCATATTTTCAAATTACAAAATGCTATAGCCATGAACTTTCAAAAGTTCAGTGAAAATAAGAAGTAAATTATCAGTGCAGAAATGTGTACCTTTTTAAAGAAAAAATTGTTTCAAATTCACTAAGTGTTTGATGAGGAATATTTCCAATAAATAAGAAATTTTTAATTGGTATTCAAGTTTCTTCCCATAAAAGAAGGAATTTCATTTTGGTTTAATATGCCTCTGCAACTAATTTTGAAATATTTATTTTTTAAAATAAAAAGATTTTACATTTTAAAGAAGCTAATTCTACATCTGGTTAAACAATACAGTTAGTTTGAACTACTATCAATAAAAAGTCCTTAAAGCTGGGTACTACAAAAGATAACCCAACTTCTCACCTGCTGTGCTGTGTTCATGGCACCCTGCCTGGAGGTAAGCTCTGCGGGAATTGGTAGGCTCCATGCCTCCTCAATACTAGGAAGTAATTTAGTTTTATTCTGTAGACTACTTTGTGGAAGGTTACAGAACTGAGCCTAGGAAAAATTATGTAAAAAGCAAATTTAACACAAGCCTATTTAGTAAGAGCATGTCACTAAATCTTCTGTAATGTTATAAATATTTAATTTTAGTAGGAATGATTTTAAATCTGGAAGTTCAGAAAGATGCCAAATACAAAGCTATGTTCTGTTTTTCAGACTTCTAATATATATTTCTTATAAAACTTCAAGTAAGAGAAAAAAAGTAGTGTTGTGTTCTTTTCTTGGAATACTATGACAACTTGAAGTATATAGCACACATAAAAGGATGTTAACGCATGTAATGTAGAGCATATAAATTAATATGTATAAACAAAATATATGTGTAAAAAACATATTTCAAATACCACATCTCACTTAAAATGAAAAGTAAAATAATATGAAAATATTAAGAATATGGAAACAAGCTAACATCAAAAAATGCATAAAGTTTCCACTTTTCCTGCTACCTGTTCTAAAGGGAAATCTGTATCTTTTAAAATACATTATTTAAAATACTTACCTGTAAAAACTTAATTCTTGCTGCAAGTGTAGAGGTATTACTACAACTTTTGCTTCTAGTTGCATTTAAATAACATTTAATGGCATCTCCTGGTTGGCTGCAAGACTCATAAAGAGTGCCTAGGTCCATCCAGGCTACTGCGTGCCCATGGTCCAACTGTACAGCACAAATATAAGCCTGTAAGGCATCCATAGGCTGATTCTGCTGTTGATAGAGGACTCTAGAAAAATAATGAGAAAATTTTCAAAAATTGTTTAGATTGATAATAACTGCAAAGTATGCTTTCCAATGATCCAGTGCATCAATTAAATTATTACTCTGCACACTGGTAGCTAATACCTCTAATCCTAACTACTCAGGAGGGTGAGATCTGAAGATCAAATTCAAACTCAGCCAGGACAGAAAAGTCTATGAGATTCTTATCTTCAATTTGCCACCAAAAGGCCAAAAGTATAATTGTGGCCCAAGTGTAGAGCACTAGCCTTGAGTGGAAAAGCTCAGGGATATGCCTAGGTCTTGAGGTAAAGGCCCATAATTGGTACATTAGAGAGAACAATAATAAGCTATTACTTCTATGAGTATAACCTTACCCTATTGAACACCAGGTATCTGCACTTGCTTCTGATTTATCAATGGATTGCCTGTAAGATATAAAGGCATCTTGAACTTTCCCAATACTTGAGTAACACCTACAAAGGAAAAACATACATATGAATAAGTAAAATTATAATTGCCAATACAATATTGGGAAAGGGACAGAGGTAAACAACTTACTGTGTATACTGTATATGTATAGTACATTAGCTATATGCAGGTTTATATGTAACTAATATACTGTATCATTAGCAGTTAAATGATTTATCTTTTAAATGCCAGTACATTAATGAACTCTAATGAATTTCGACAGCAAAAATCTTTTTAATGCTATAGTTTTACAAGCTAAATTTACAAATTTGAACCCATGTTTCCTGAATCACAGAAAATATTATTTTAAAAAAGAGGTCTGGTGGTTTATGTTTATAAGGAGGCTATGATCTGGGAACAGAGGCCAGAGGTTAGCCAAGCTGAAAATTCTGTGAAGCAGATTTTTTCTTAAAGTTAAAAGGAATTCCAATCTGCCAGTGGCTCACACCTATAATCCTAGCTACTGAAGAGGCTGAGATGTGAGGATCACAGGTTGAAAGCAGTTCAAGAAGTCCTTGAGCTTATTTTCTCCAATTAAACACAAGTAAGGGCAGAGGTTGTGCTCTGGCTTAAGTGGTGAGGACTAGCCTTGAGCTATAAGGAGATCGGGGACAGTACTTAAGCCCTGAATATAAGCCCCAGATCTGGCCAAATAACACACACACACACATGGGGCTGGGAAGGTGGTTCAGTGGTACAGCACTTGCCTTGCATGCATGAGGCCCTGGGCTCCATTCCTCAGCACCACATAAGCAAAAAGAAAAAAGCTGGAAGTGGCGCTGTGGCTCAAGTGATAGAGCGCTAGCCTTGAGCTGAAGAGCTGAGGGACAGCGCCCAGGCCCAGAGTTTAGGCCCCACAACCAGACCCCAAACACACACACACACACATTTGAATTATGATTCTCAGATCTTCCTTCATTTCCTTCTCTGGCTGCTTACCTTTACACTTTATTTTTCTTGTTTACCTTCCTTCATTTACATAGTCATTTGAAAAGAGTTAAATTCTTCAACCTTTGAATAATAACTGCTTTTAAAGATAAATAGTTACTTAATGTGCTCATTGCCTTACTCATGTAACTATAATCCCTCTGCACAGCATCTTTACAATAAAATAAAATTTAAAAAAAAAGATAAATAGTTACTTTAGTTACTAAAGAACAGTTTCTCACGATTCAGAAAAAAATTCTATTGGAGGGGGTGGGAGGGTGGTTCAGTGGTAGAGCGCTTGCTTTGCATGCCTGAGGCCCTGGGTTCGTTTCTGCATCACATAAGCAGGAAAAAAAAAAGCCAGAAGTGGTGCTGTGGCTCAAGTGGTAGAGCACTAGCTTTGAGCTGAAGAGCTGAGGGACAGCGCCCAGGGCCCGAGTTCAGGCCCACGACCGGACACCCCCCCCCCAAAAAAAAAGAAAAGGAAAATAAAAGTTCTATTGGAGAATGTGTATTATGTGACTGATCTGTTCTCGTTAACTTGGTTATAAAATAAACCATCTAATGGGAATAGAAACAGTTATTCGGTTATAATATCAAGAGAAACTAACATTCTGGCATAATCCATTTTGTTTAAGTTCTAAACTGTTAGCTTTGAGGTTACATGATATAATTTTATTGGTGTGGATAGAAAACTGGTACCAATATGGTGGCATCATCAGAATTTTAAAATGTTATGTATTTTATACATGTCAATAAAAGTTAAGTATGGAAAAAAATGGCAGCGTATAAAGACATTATGCAAAGGCTTTAGTAGCTATGGATTGAGCAAGAGATAATTTACTTTAAGTATACTACTGTGCAATTAAAAACACAAAGAAAATACTAAGCCTCTCTTGAAATACAGTGGAAAGAAAATGGCAAAGTATGAATTCTCAGATTGACACTAAAAGACACAGGGATATTAAAACAATTCAACTATATATTAAGTCTAAGTTCCCATTTAAATTTTATTATTCCCTAATATTAATCTCCCTCTTATAAAAGTGGCTTGCTTAACTTAGGAAAAATATACATTGTACAAAGACTTAATGAAATGTGACAAAATTTACATTTCAGTAGCTCAATTAGTAGATGACGTTCCAAGCAAGTGTGTGACTCTTATTGAGTAAGTCTAAAATTACAGTGCAGGAGAAGGGAAACCAGAAAGAATTGCAATTAAAGCCAATGTGAGGGGCTGGGAAGGTGGCTCAGTGGTAGAGCGCTTGCCTTGCATGCCTGAGGCCCTGAGTTCGATTCCTCAGCACCACATAAGCAAAAAGAAAAAAAGCTGGAAGTGGCGCTGTGGCTCAAGTTGTAGAGCTTTAGCCTTGAGCTGAAGAGCTGAGGGACAGAGTCCAGGGCTGGAGTTCAGGCCCACGACTAGACCAAACAAAAAGAAAGAAAGAAAGAAAGAAAGAAAGAAAGAAAGAAAGAAAGAAAGAAAGAAAGAAAGAAAGAAAGAAAGAAAGAAAGAAAGAAAGAAAGAAAGAAAGAAAGAAAGAGAGAGAGAGAAAGAGAGAGAGAAAGAAAAAGCATGAGAATATTTGCATTGATCTTGCCTTCTAACCTTGGAAACCATGTGGCCTCAGGAGGCAATGGGTGTAAGATGATCAGCAGGAACTTGGTCTTGGTGAGAAGTGAATGTGATATAACATTACTGTTTTCCAGCTTCAATTATATGAAGATTCCAAGACTGTTAAAAATCAGGATTCTGTGCTCCAAGTCTTTAGTGGATTTTTTTATTCAAAAACAAAAGGGATGAGTCACTCAACTATAGTTACCAATATCTTTTTTTTTTTTTTTGGGGGGGGGTCAATCGTGGAACCTGAACTCTGGGCCTGAGCGCTATTCCTCAGCTTTTCAGCTCAAGGCTAGCACTCTATCTATCATTTGAACCACAGTGCCACGTACAGCTTTTTCTGCTTACGTGCTGCTGAGGAATCGAACCCAGAACCTCATGCATACAAACCAAACACTCTACCACTAAGCCACCTTTTCAGCCCAAGTTACCACATTTTTAAAGGTTAAGATGTAATGCTTTGATGGTACAACATCTAATTTTTGTCTTATAATATTTTGCTTAGTAATATTTGCAAAAAGACTAAACATAAAAGATCTTATCAAGATTAAAATTCCCTCCAAAATCTAAGAAACCAGTCATTAAGTGGGCAAGGCAACTAAAGAGACACTTCTCAAAAGAAGAGATAAACACGGCAAAGAAACACATGAGGAAATGTTCATAATCCTTGGCTATAAAGGAAATGCAAATAAAAACAACCCTGAGATACAACCTTTCCTGTCAGAATAGCCCACATCCTAAAGTCAACCAACGACAAATGCTGGAAGGGATGCAGAGAAAGAGGAACCATATTGCATTGCTGGTAGGAATGTATACTAATACATCCACTCTGGAAAGCAGACTGGAGGTATTTCAGAAAGTTAAATATAGCCTCCCTCATGATTCAGCCATACCACCCCTAGGCATCTACCCTAAGCAACAGGAACCAGGATACAAGGACACATGCACTTCCATGTTCATTGCTATACTGTTCACAATAGCCAGCATATGGAAACAACTCAGATGCCCCACTATAGATGAATGGATCCAAAAACTGTAATAGAATATTATGGCAGCCATTATAAAGGACAAAATAATGTATTAGCAGTGAAATAGATGGAACTAGAACAAATCATGTTGAACCAGGTAGGCCAAGATCAGAGAGACAAATGGCACATGGTTTCCCTGATAGGTCGATGTTAAATTCAAAATGCAAGGAGATGGGGTTGGGAAGGTGGTTCAGTGGTAGAGTGCTTGCCTTCCATGCATCAAACGCTGGGTTTGATTCCTCAGTACCACATAAGTAGAAAAAGTCGGCACAGTGGCGCTGTAGCTCAAGTGGTAGAGTGCTGGCCTTGAATTGAAGAGCTGAGGGACAGTGCTCAGGCCCAGAGTTCAAGTCCCACGACCAACAAAAAAAAAGAAAGAAAGAAAGAAAGAAAGAAAAGAAAAAAAGAAAAGAAAGAAAGGTTTTGGGCTGGGAAGGTGGCTCAGTGGTAGAGCACTTGCCTTGCATGCTCAAGGCCCTGGGTTCGATTCCTCAGCACCACATAAGCAAAAAGAAAAAAGCCGGAAGTGGCGCTGTGGCTCAAGTGGTAGAGCTCTAGCCTTGAGCTGAAGAGCTGAGGGACAGCGCCCAGGCCCAGAGTTCAGGCCCCATGACCGGACCCCAAAAAAAAAAAAAAAAGAAAAGAAAAAAAGAAAAAGTCGGCACTGCGGCTCAAGTGGTAGAGCATGAGCCTTGAGCTGAAAAGCTGAGGGACAGTGCCCAGACCGCTAGTTCAGGCCCAACAACTGACAAAAGAAAAAGAAATGCAATAAAATATGAAAAAGTAAACAGGACTCAAGAAACTTAATTTGTCATATTATTTCTAAATGACTTCATATTATTTCTTGACCTCATATATGGTATATACATGTGCACATCTGAGGGAAGCTAGAAGGAGACACAGAATCAGAGGGAAAGAGGGGGAAAATACAACAGAGGGGTCCATCAGCTGCACTGGACATTGATGAAAATTAACTAAGCAAACCAAGAACAGCTATGAAAGAGAATTCAAGGGAATGGGGAACAGCTAACACAAAACAAAAGGAAAGAAATGTATATATTACCAGATTTGGAAGAAATAATTATATTATCATTAATCACTAAAAAGCAAAAAATATACCTGTTACTCAAGTAATGAAGCCATAGCCTTCAGCACCAATGGTCAGGGATGGTGCCAAGGCCAGTTGAAGCCCAAGAAACAGTACCAAAATAAAAATAAAGGAAAGAAGAGGAGAAAAGAAAAAAAATGAGAAAAAGGCAAATGGAGAGGAAGAAAAAGGAAAGGGGAAGGAAGGAAGGAAGGAAGGAAGGAAGGAAGGAAGGAAGGAAGGAAGGAAGGAAGGAAGGAGGGAGGGAGGGAGGGAGGGAGGGAGGGAGGGAGGGAGGGAGAGAGGGAGGGAGGGAGGGAGGGAGGATCGGAGGGAGGGAGAGAGGAAGGGAGAAAGGAATGAAGGCAAGCAGGCAGGCAAGCAGGCAGGCAGGCAGGCAGGAAGGAAGGGAGGGAGGGAGAAAGGGAGGGAGAAAAGGAGTGAAGGAAGGAAGCAAGGAAGGAAGCAAGGAAGCAAGGAGGGAAAGAAGGGAGTGAGGGAAGGAGCAAGGGAGGGAGGGAAGAAAGGAAGGGAGGGAGCAAGGGAGGGAGGGAGGGAAGGAAGGAAGGAAGGAAGGAAGGAAGGAAGGAAGGAAGGAAGGAAGGAAGGAGGAAGGAGGGAGGAAATGAGGGAGGGAGAGAGAAAATTATATTTGGTTTGATCAAATCAAAATGAACTGTTCTAGACTAGTTTAGTGAAGTAGGAAAAAGAAAAAGAAAAAAGTAAGTAAGCATCACAAAGAACTAAATAAATATACACATAGAAACATATCAGAATTAGCCAGGCGCCCATGGCTCACACCTATAATCCTAGCTACTCAGGAGGCTGAGATCTGAGGATTGCAGTTCATAGCCAGCCCAAGCAAGAAAGTCTGTGAGACTCTCCAATAAACCACCAGAAAACTGGAAGTGGTGCTGTGGCTCAAGTGGTAGACTGCTCGCCTTGAGCTGAAGAGCTCAGGGACAGTGCCCACGCTCAGAGTTAAAGCCCCACGACTGACAAAGGAAAAACAAAACAAACAAACAAAAAATATCAGAATCAAATTGTTTATTTTAAAAATCAGTACTGACTTTTCAATATTAATATGCAAATTATGAAAAAATAACTGAAAAAATCCTAGGCTACTGAAACTATTATCTATACATCTGTCTAGTTTCCAAAAAATAATCAATGACTCATGTTTCTAAGGCAAAATACAAATTAATTTTCTGTTCTACTGAGTAAATATACAAATATTTCTAAAGAAAATAAAATTTAGTGCTTGGTAAGAAATGTATGCATTATCCTGCCCATGTAATTGTAGCCCCTCTGTACAGTATGTTCTCAAATAAAATAAAATACAATTAAAAAAAAAATTTAGGCACAGAATTAAATTTGATTGCTGACTTTAAAACTCAGACTTTTCAATATCTAGTCTTACCTTCCAAGGTAATACCAAGATTGACCAGAACTAGGATCTTCTTCCAGTGATTTTTGGAGATACTGAATAGCATATCTTTCCTTAGTGGTTCTGTCTCCTACTAGATCCATATTATGATGCATCCAACCTATAATTTAAAAAAAATTGCAAGTATATACCCATCAT